>NW_008708425.1:147385-161825 GCF_000327385.1 Lottia gigantea | reverse complement strand
ATTACGGACGCTTTTTGGATGACATTTGTATGGTTTGGACCTATTCTATCGAACAGTTTTAGGAATTCTTTGAAATTCTCGACAACCACCATTCTTCCATCAAACTAACCGCAAACGTGAGTGACAAAAGCATAGACTTACTCGATACCACTGTCTTTAAGGGAGATTCCATAGCAGAAACAAATAGACTGGATATTAAAGTGTATTTGAAAGAAACTGATACTCATCAACTCTTGCACAAGAGCTCCTTTCACCCAAAACATACCTTTTCTGGTATAATTAAGTCACAAGTTTTACGATTTCACCGAATTTGCGTAAGATCTTCTGATTTCAACCAATCACGATGTACGATTGTTTTCTCAAAACTGAAAGAGCGTGGGTAATCTAAACGATATTTACGAAACATAAAAAATTCCACCTTAGCACAGATAGCAGCTAAAAACAGGCTCCAGGATTAAGGAGTACTTCATGTTTGTCCAGTAGATACATGTCCCTTTATATCAGAAACTCATTATTTTGTAAGCAACTCTACGAATAAAAGGTACCCGATCCAGGAACATCTAACATGTGAACATTCGAATGTAATATATTTAATTTCATACAAGAAATGCCCGAAACAATATGTAGGAGAAACTGAGAATAATTTGCGAACTCGTTTTAATGCTCATAGGTCGGATATCAAATTAAAGAAAGACAAGCCTGTTTCTAATCATTTCAACCTCGACCATACAATAGACGATCTCACCCTAATCCCAATTGAGCGCATAGAAACTGACTTGCCCGAAGATGAAACTACCAACTTCCGTCAATCTATGGAAGCCCATTGGATTGAGACAATTGGCAGACCTATAGGACTAAATAATGTAGGCATAGCACCTGTTCAATACAACCAGCAATCGAGCAAGCAAGATAGTTCATGCCCACTTTAAGAGCCTTCAGGAGAAATTCTCCCATGTTTATAAGCAAAAAATGATAGTTGCATATTCAAAAAATAAGAACTTAAATGATAATATTGTTCATAGTAAACTAAACACAATCAGTACATAACAGATACTATACTTCTCAGAATCAGAACAGAAAAAAACTTTTTTTTAAGCTACAATTTGTGAACAAGAAAATAAAACTGGTAAATAAAATTACATTGTTTTTTTTTTCGTACGAGTACAAACAGGGAAAGAAAATCACAAATAAGACTGGCACATGCAAACACTTGTCATTTCTCGTTGACTGTTGATTTAGACGGACGGTTTCCGTCTTGTATTTTTCTTTCTTCAATTTTCCTCGCTATATTTATATGTTAGACATAAATATATTTAGGTGGACGGTTTTGGTATGTCTTAAGTTTCTGTCCTCAATTTTCCTCGATGCAATTTTAAGCCCGACATAACTATTAATGGCTCTAAGAAAACCTACCCATTTTATGAGGCAGTCGTCTCGACTAGTGAAAATTTGGCGATCGTAATTACTGGCCTAAAAAAATGTACAATTGAAGGGGTCATTTCCATATCACACCTAAGTCACAGTGAGTAAGTTTAGAGGAAAAGTCAAAAAACTATATATTAGTATTTATGATACATTTTCGTCGAAACAGGTAACATATGAAAATATTGAACATTAACAAAGCTATATTTAGATAGTCCAATCTGTAAGAAGACATTAAGGGGTAAAAAGTGAAATTTAAGATTTTATGCTTGCCATAACATACCTATGTCCATGCGTGGACTTGGGTTTGTTATGGAATTTTATTACAATTTAGTTATTTTTTCTTTCTAATGACTAAACAATGATGATGACAGTGTACGATTTAAGATAAACAACAAACATTTGTATTTTGTCTTGAAAATATCATTATAGATGAAAATATAAAAGAGCAACTCTATTTTTGACTCTTTATATGGACTATTAAAGAAGTTATTCCATATCGCACCTAAGTCCAATTTGAGCAGTGAATAAAATTCAATAAAAAGGGACCCAAGGGGCCATCCCTGAATAATGTCACATAAATTTTTTCAATCTCTACCCTCCCTGTATCACATATTGCCGGCAATAAACAACCCCACCCCCCTTTAGCACACTTTTCTCAACCATATTTAAATAGACTAGAATACCGTGTGTACTTGCAATGACGAAATGGATTGGTTAAAACATTTATTGAATAACAAATACAGATTAGAAAACTAGAAAAGACTATGAAAATATTCGTGATGAGACTGTTTTGAAGCCGATTTACCAGTTGCTGAAACCAAAGAACAAAAAACACAAATGCAAAGTGCAACATATTTAAACAAATTCGTCACCATCATCAGAATTTTCTTCTGGCAAATTTGCATTGCGGATAGGCAAGTTTTCATAAAATTCTCTATACTCATGGAAAATAAGACCTTTTTTTTTACCAGAGATGTCAGATCGTTTTTCTTAGCAGGTTTTATCCCAACACGAACGGAGTACTTCTTTGAAATAGCTGTATCAACTTGGGCATTTCTTTTTAAGAGCTGTACTTTTTTCCAAGGCTCGAAGATACTATGCGTATACCGACACCAGACTTCATTAATGTGTGGCCGTTCAAGCTCTTGAGTGATATCTTCATCCATTTCATAACTAGAACCATATGAAAACCACATGACATCTTTGAATTTAAGATTTTTACCATCTTCACACTTTAGAACAGACTTGATGTTTTCATCTGCGTGTTTCTTGTAGTTATGAAAATCGGAATGCACATGTTCAACAACTTGGAAAGGTTGAGCCATTCTACTCTCCAGAATAACACGCTTCCAGTCATCGGGAGTGAATACCATCTCTACCCTTTTTCTCTTCTCAATATGTGAAAAATCCCGATCATTTGGGAGGTAAGTGACCTCTATACAGGAAGAAATGCTGCACTGACTTATATATTTTATCTTTCACGAGACTATGTAGAAAACCAACAATAGCCTTGTTCGTATTCTGTCCGGCGAATCCATCTGAAAGAAGGACAAGGTGCTCCGCTTTGTAGAATAGTTTCACGCAAACAGGTAGCTACCTCAGATGATCCTCTTCCAGCCTCAGCCTCACACCATATATGCATGATACCGTCCTCGGTTTTACAATCATGAATGCCGAAGTTGTAAGTCCATAGTGACCTTGCATAAAACATGTCTCCTGCAGTCACAGTTGGGCATGGTAAATTTTGTTCAAAATCAAAGGTGTATACTTCTAGATTGTTTTTGCCTGTTTAGAATAGCTACTAAAGTTGCTGTATGCTTTATCAGCTTTCTGTTGGTGTACATTTCTTTGTCCCTCAAGAGATTTTTTTAAGTCAACATCATCTGCAGCAGCAAGTATGTCAAGATTAAATTTGTCACATATGGGACAGGTATCTGAGCGCGGCTGCCCAAAACTCAGATTGAACTCTGTATAGAACATTTGCAGATAATATTTATATTTCACCTGTGGGTCCATTGACTTCCTATCATTGTGGTACAAAAGTCTCTGCTCCGGTTCATATTTCTCTAGATACAAAAGCCACATCCTCTTCACATTTAGACTCTCATTGAGATATTGTCTGTTTCTGTTGTTTTTGCGAGAATAATGAGATTCTCGCCTTGGAAAACTGGCAATGTGGTCTTTAATTTGCTGTCGGATATCTGCAGTTAAAACCGGATGTTCACGATGACCTCCTCTTCCTTCTGTGGGTGGGAGTAGATCAGTTACACTGCGAATTCTTTTGAATCTCGAGGTACCAATACCGTGGAGAGCAGTAAAAGCAGTAGCACAAACATGAATCATTTCAGCTGGGGATAGCTTTATGTTGTAAGTATATGTATATTGCTTCCCACCTTTTTTATCTGTTCTCTCGCCAGTACGAGGTCGCTTTCGCTTTGGTGCTTGACAGTTTATGCAAGCATGCAAATATATGTCTTGTAAATGTTTATCGCCCATTTCATTAAAGGAAGATAAAATTTTATTTTTTTGGGAATCGTTAAATTTTTCAAAGCACTTCTGGGGGCATTTGCAAGGTTGGCCTGTTTTACGAGGGGGGACAGTTTTACCATTTTTTGTTATGTATTCCTCGCCTTTATTTACTTTTTTCTTTTTGATATTTTTTTCCATGAGGTAGGATTCTTCTTTCTTTTTTTGCCTACTGGCTGTTGATTTAAGGTTTCTGTTTCATAGTTTGGGGAAAAAACTCTGTGTTGTGGAAGTGGAGGGCTTTGTGGTATCAATGATGGGTGTAGTCGTTGTGGATATCTGGGGATCTTCTACTATGAATGATATATCAGTTGAATCATTTAGTTTTGGAATGTAATCAGGATCATTCAAATCTCCGTCAACGTCTTCTTCTTCAGATCCAGTGTCAGTATCAGACGCTTTATTACTCTCGAAAGTTTGTCTAAGTGAAGTAATAACAGTCTCAGCTGATGGTACAGATTCTAGAGAAACAACACCAGTGTCTGAATTGTCACTTGCATCACTCTCCTCTGCGTCTAACAGTTCATTCATTAAGCTAACGGCTGTGTTAAGATCCATTTCCGTGTGTTCTGAAAAAAGAGAGAAAATGTAGATGGATATACAGAGTGAGAGGGAGAGTTAATGAGTGTGAGAGGGAGAGAAAGAGAACCACGTTATGTCAGGAACTTCAATACAAATCACCATCGACGGATGGAGAAACCCATTCCACGACAGGCTTAAGTCCACAAACAACTAAAATGTCGTTATTGGACATTGAACAGTATTTTTTATGGAAATTAAAGATGCATATAGTATGTAGAATAGTTTAAAAAGTACATAATGCCTACTTACAGGGATCACCCTGGCAAACGGGACAAGTCTAAAGAAAATCGGCGGAAAATTGACTGTCAAAAAGAATCTCATCACCTGGAAGAATTGCCTTGATGGCCTTGAAGACAATGATGGGTTGACCATCCCGGACAAGATTTTTGCTTTGGGTTTGCTTTTGACGTTGGGGCAGCAGGTGCTTTGGTTGATCAGCGGGCCCATATGCTCTGGTACGTTGACGAATCTACTGAACACGACAGGTTGGGTGACGATCTCCTAGTCGTGGGATACTGGGAACGTGTCCAGGGCCAAGCAGTCCTCTTTGGTCATGTCATCCGAGGCCCTAGAGGAAAGACTGCTGCATGGAGAAGGGGCACGTGCAATAGAGGCAGAAGCCTCTGTGCCAGAAAGAGAAGCGGCGGAAGCGCCAGAAGAGGAAGGAGCGGCTAAAGCGCCAGAAGTGGAAGGAATGCCAGAACTGTACTGGGGGGTTGAAACACCAGGGACATTCAAGGCATTGAGAATACCGTGAACCGTACCCTTGTTTCTGTAGGCCTGTTGAACTGTGGTGTGGCCTCGATAGTAGTGCTTGGCGGTGGACTCCGAGTGGTTGAACATCTGCTCGAGAGCTCTCAACTGCGCTGGGGTTCTTATGGTCACGACCGCACTCTCGACAGCATGCCTGTTGTCAGTGCAGGTCATCTTGGACAGCCCATACTACTCTTGCAAGGCTGTTATCTCCTTGCTGAGGTTGACGAAAGTTTTTCGGGTGTCGAAGCGCCGAAAGAACTTGTTGGAATTGTCACACCCAGGCAAATCCTTTTGGCGAAATCTCTTCTGGTACAGCTGAAGGGTCTTGTACAAAGTGTTGGGGATGACAATGGTGGCTAAACTGTGTGCCCTATTCTTGTGATCCGAGACGCTAATGAGATAGTTCTCACCATCATGGGCTTTAGCGTTCTTGAAATCGTGCACCGACATGCCTTGTGCCACGCCGGGCCGTTGAAAATTCTGAAGGCAGAGGGAAGTCACCAAGAACCTTGTATAGAATCGGTACTCTTGGGCGTCTGGACTGACCTCAGGGTCAGCCTGGCGAGTTTTGTACTTGGCAAAGATGTCAGCCAATTTCTCCTTGATGCGGGGATTGGTGGTAAAGCGGTCAGGAATGCCAAATAGTCCTGAGTGGGCGTGTTCAGCTGGTGCGCCAAACGTTGCTGGTCAACGTACGACTCTTTGCTGGACGTGGTCTTCATTTGGTAGTAGAAAGTGTGCAACACGTCCCTGGCGTGTGCGTAGAACATTGGGTCGGTGGTGGCGAAATCGCAGTCGTACTGCAAAACCTTACGAAAGTGCTCGAAAGCAGAGAACTCGTTCTTCATGACCAAGGTTGTAAGCCATATCACTGAACCCAGCTGGAGTTGAACCTGTACGGATTTATGGTCGGAGTAGAAGATAGTGGAATGTGAGATACGTCGGACTTGAATTACGACGGACTGTGACACATAGATCCGGTCTATTCGCGTGCCCTGCTCACCACGAAGGAATGTAAATACTTTTCTCGTAGGGTGTTTGTGCCTGTAGGCATCTACCAACAGACATTCTTCTTTTATCTTTTTAAATGTGTTTAAGATGCCTGCAGGTTGGCTCATGGTTAGACCGGATTTATTGTCAAGTCCGTCATAGTAAGTATTAAAATCCCTGTTAAAGATGAATGTATGACCGGTCGGACCATTACCGTGTCGGACCATTACTGGTTCGGACCTAAAAAAAAAATGTTTATAACCAACTCGGACCAATGATATTTTTCTCACTACCGACTCGGACCAAGGTATTTTTTCTCACTACCGACTCAGCCCACTAGACTTGGACCAATACCTTAGTGACTCGAAGTAATTTTTACGACAGACTGGGATCACATTTTTTATAAATTTGGACCAATACCTTACCGACTCAGACCACTTTTGTAAACAAATTGAAAGTAAAATGGTAAGGACAACTCTCACTAGGACTCAGAACAATGTTAAAAGATAATGCATATGGCGGCCATTATAATGACCGTGTTTTATATATATTAAACTTTATTTTCAAAAAAATATATTAGACTCATTCACTCTTTTGAGAGAGTTTGGTGGCCCTGAAAAGGGCCGTTTAGATGTCCCTGAAAAGGGCCGTTTAATTATTTGGGGCGAAGATGGCACCACACTTCTTTAATAGTTGGCTGGTACTCATTTCACCTTCACTGTACGTAGACCATATTTTAAAAAGTTTTCCTTGGGTGGTGCGGGTCTGCTTGCTTTGATATCGTTTCAATTTCCCCTCCGAAACCATTTTCAGTTATACCTACGCCCTTCATTATGTTCAATGTTGAAAGGATACCGGGTTTGGCAGCATGGAGATGCTCCTTACCATTCAGGACACTGAAGGTATCTTCTTCCTGTCGAACCACCACAGGACAAGAAACAGACTTGTTGCGAATGCTACATCTCCAATCTGTTCTGGATTTAGTCCGTCTCTTGTAGGTAAACGAATGACCATCACTAGAAACCAGTTTCCGTTTACCGCGTTGGGTACTAGATTCTACCACGGTAAAAGTGACCAAAGCTTCAGCAGTTGTAATGTCGGCGTCAAACATTGGGTCGGTGGTGGCTAAACCACAGTCGTACTGCAAAAACTTACGAAAGTGCTCGAATGCAGAGAACTCGTTCTTCATGGCAGAAGGTTGTAAGCCATATCCATTGCCGGAACCATCCAGGTCATTGGTCAATCGGGTGTAGAACTTCCTCATCAAGGGCACGTGTAGAAGAGCTTTGATGTCCGACTTGTCGGTTTGCATGCCTGCCTCCTTTTGCACATAATACAGTTTGGCCATCTTGCCGACATTGGTGTTGGTGCCCTTGCCGCTTTGGATAGCCTGGTTGCGTTTCAGATACGCAAAGAATTTGCTCAACCATGGGTCGACCGTTTCGTCAGTCTCGGACCAAGCAAACCCTTTGAGGCCGGCGGCAGTACGGAGTTTCTTGATATCTCCAACCATTTCCCTTCCTCTATAGGTCAGGGCCTTCAGAGGAAGAATCGGCCTGGTCGTCAGAAGGAGGCTTGGGAGGACGTGAAGAAGAAGAACCCCAACGGGTAGAGGGGCGAGACTCTACGGCAGAACCGTCGTGGTGACAGCATCAGAGGGGCAACTGCAGCCCGACTGGTAGAGGGAAGAGACTCTACACCAGTCAGTGAAACTTCAGGCATGGCTAGTTGGGAAGGTCGGGGCACTTCACTGGCGGGAACTGTCGTCCCTGGGCGGCTTGGCCAGGCATGGTACTTGACAAGCGAGTGTAGAATGTGTAGAATTTTTTCTACGTCCTCGCCAGTGTAAATAGCATCCTCGCCAAAGGATGGGGGAGCGTGTTGCAAAAGATGTCTAGCATAAACAACACGGATGATGGCATTCTGTTCCACCGTTTCCAGTCGGTTTAATTCCTTGGCCTCTGCCAAGGCTTTGCCATGCACACCAACAAAGTGCTTTGTCAGTTCGAGAAAGAAAGCTGGCTTGGGACACAATTTGCATTGTTTGGTCCCAGGGTTCTTAATCAGAACGTATGCCATGGCGATGAAATAGATAGTAATCAGAGAGAACTGAGATAAGAAACAGAAGGAAATACAAGAGAACTGAGATAAGATGAGAACTGAATGAAACTGCTACGAAAGAGGCAAACTGATAAAGAGTGTGAACTGAGATAAGATACGATGAAAAAGCTGAGTCAGAGATGAGATGAATAGAAGTAAGAGCAATAGCAAGCAAATAACATACCATAAAGCGTATAACGTGTATATTTTTTTTTTCGGCCCTCGTACCCACCCACACTCGGATCTAGTGTAGGGTGGATATGCTATTGGTAACATATAATTAGTATATCCACCGCTCACATATGCCCTTAGCAGGAGATTAAAAATGCTTTAAAAATCTAACATCTGTGAGAGATCTTCATCGTGTAACCTTATTTTGTGCAATCATGCCTAGTATGTATATATATCTGCTACATGATTGCCTAACTTATTTTAAAGTTAGATGTGTAAACATATATAATATTGTATAAATATAGAAGTGTAAATATATTTGTATCTATATAAATATCTATCTGTATAATTCATGTATGTATATATATAGTAAATCTATAAATAAATATAATATAATTAGGGTATGATAATGTATAAAAATATAATATATTATAAATGTTCTGTATATAAATATATAAAAATATGATCTATGTATGATTTTGTATATATATATATGTAGTAGATGTATGAATGTTGTATAATAATGGTAGAGTAAAAATATATAAGAATAATGTTATAAAAATATATGAAATGATAGTGAATATCACAGATATGAGGCTGAAATTGAGAATGTATTACGATAGTAGCAACGGTGACATCTCCAACATCGATACAAAAGAGTATCAATCATATCACCGACAGGTTTTGGTGCAGAGCGATTTGTCCAAATAATATTGAAGTACTGGTACATGTGGGGGAACAGTGCATGGTCAATGAATACACTGAATTCATGAATCTGGATGGGTCGTTTCAGAGAGTTCGCCATGAGGTGGCAAAAGCTATTCCGCAATGGTGACAGTTGGAGTTGAACCTGTACGGATTTATGGTCGGAGTAGGATACAGTGGAATGTGAGATACGACGGAATGTGACACATAGATCCGAATGAATAATGATATTTTCCACCTTGAATTTGGCATGGAGAACTCTTTCGGCTATTTCGGAGGTATCAAGTAAGACTAAATCCTTTTTATAAAGAATCACTACCCCCCTCGTTCTTGGATTAGGTCCGTTAGAGGTAACCAGTCTGTAAGGACTGGTGGCCTCAACATCGGCTTTGGTCTCATCTGAGACAATGCCTGTTTCCTGCAGACTGATTACCTCTGAGTTCTTGTAGTATCTTATGATTTTATGGAATTTTTGTTCAAATTGCCGTTGTATATTCAAGGTTGTAAATATCATGATATATAAAATATAAAGTTGAAGTATGAATATATTTAATAAGGGATGTACATAATATATGTTTGTTTTTGTAAAGGAAATGTATAAAATGCGTCTATCTATTTAGATTTTTTTTAGATGGTGATTTCCCTCTAGTATTAGACATAAAGGGATCTATTATTGGTGGGAATTCCTGACTTTCATTCATTAACACTAGCTTTCTCTGATTGTTTGAGCTTTTTATGTTTTTCTAATAGACTGTTCCTGTCCCTATCTCGTTTTCTGTCTTTGGAGTTAGATCGCGAAGATAGGGGGGTACCTTCTCCCAATCGCCATCGTCCGGGACCCAGCTCGGAGTGGCCTGTGTGTCAAGAGGTCTTAAATTCGACACATTGGGTGTGGAGGTGCTTCTGATTGTTTTAAGGAGGTCGCTCACCGATTTCGCAAGATCGTTAGGTGCTTTCTTTCTAGGATTGTACACTTTAAAGTTGTCAGCCTTATCTGCCTCAGGTATGTGTGAAATTGGGGGTGGGGTCGAGTCGGGCAGTCCGTCGCTGCATGGCCTTCAACCTGGCAGACATAACATTTGCGATCAGGTTGAGGCGGACCCTCATATTTTATCCCAAGTCGACATCCCTGAATGGTTATATGGGATGGAATAGGGCTGTTGGCTTTCTTTGTATAAACAAAGCATACTCCATTGTACATAAAGGGATGATCCCTCTACGTACAACGGATTATCTTAGTTTCCACGCAATATTGGTTGATTTTACTTTGTACATATTTGGTGTCCATTTCATATGGAACACCAAAGATAGTAATCCTCGTATCCGGAGATTGGAAATACTGGGGAATATTGACAGCTCTTTCTATGACGTATTTTACCCCTTTTTTTAGATCCGAGCCGCCCCATTGCCCCACGTTCTGAAAACACTTGATAGTATGCAATGGGGCCTCCCGTTGTTGAAAGAGTCCCAGCATCTCCTCTGATTTGATGTCAGTAGGAGATTGAGGCTTGATACCTACGGTTAGATTGCGGTGTAGTATCCTATTGTCCATGATAAAGGTGTTATTTTATGTATATATATGGTTTTTTTTACTTGAATGAATACAAATGAAATGGAGAACTATAATATTTTTTTTTGTTTTATGGAATAATATTAATATGCACTAAATGAAATAAGGAAAAAATAAAAATCAAAATAAGAAAAGCCCCCTTTTTGTCTATTTTAGCCTATTTCCTATGTTGTTAGCCTAAATATGGCATAATTAATTTTAATTAGGACATTTAACAACAATGACTCTAATGAAGTTGGAAAAAAAAGAATGAAAAATTGTTTAATGGCTATCTACTTGTTTGGATGGTTGGGCCTTAAATTTGGCCTAGATGTCTGATGTTCATCCAAACAATTGGCAGGGCTAATAAAATATTTCAGTAAATGAAATTAAGTTACTAGTTGCCGAATAATGCGGATATGGAAAAGAATAATTCTATTTCCGGGTAGTCATTTTCTATATCGACAGATCTACCCAAAATCGTCCAGTTTTATCCAGTTGCTTCTGAGTTATGATATCAAATCTCCGTTTAGGAGGGTAGCAAGGCCGGAATTCTCAAATGTCATGATAGTGAAGCCAAGCGGGGGCAAAACTTTCGGTAGCACGAGGTCGAAGGTTATCGGCGACTTCATCTGGAAAGAGTGGAAGTATAGCTCTCTTCTGGAGGTCAAAGTCCTGGCTAACGGCAACGTGAGGCTGAACTTTGAGTTCCTGGCAGATGAGGTTTATGCTGCCAACCAAACCGCACTGTGTTGGATGAAGGTGGACTCGGCCATGTCCACCTTCAACAAAACGGAACGGGTCGTCATTATGGCGTCCCCTCCGAGTACTCCGAGGGTGAGTTGCTGGGGGACCTTAAGCTCCACAATCACGCTGTAGAGGGTTTATACCTCTACAAACCTCGAGAGGGCAAGTCCGTTAGGACTGTCCAACTAACTTTCGCCAGCGGGAAAGTCCCTAATGGTCCTCTTCCCCTTTTAGCTCCACCCATACATCCCCAAGGCACAAAGATGCCAGAAGTTGGGTCATTTGGAGAAGTTCTGTCGCAACAAAGTTTGCTGCGAAAAGTGTGGATAGGGGCACAGCACCAAGCTGTGCAAGTCCAAGAAGGTTCAGTGAGTGAATTGTTGGAGTGATAACCACTCCAGCAACTCCGCGCAGTGTCCTGTCAAGAAGAGGGGAAATAAGGATACAGCACACCTACAAGGTATCCTCCCAAGAAGCTCGCCATCACGTCTCGGCCAACACGGTGCCCGCTGCCCCCAAGCCCGTGGTCGAATGCCCCAAACCTGCCCCGGCTCAAACTCCGAAAGGATTCTCGCCGGAGTTTAAGGATGAGACTAAATTTTTTGATTTCTGTTGCAGGTTGGTTGCAGTAGCAATCAGTTCAAGAACCAAGGCTGGTGAAATCAACACGAAAGACGTCATGGACGCAGTATCCAAAGTATGTGCCGACCACGTCACAAATCAACAACCATCAACCAAGGATACCAAACCAAAGAGGAAGAGATCGGATGTTCCGAAGACCGACGTAGTGGGTCAATCAGCGGTAATAAATCCTCATTGTCATCTGACCCTAAAATACTGCTGAGGGGCCTGATAACAAAAGTTCTGTCAGGATCCCCGGTTTCCGATTTTTAGCTCCAAGGTCCCACATTAACCAAAGTTCAAAACGCCATTCTCACCCCTTTGGCTCTTCACATGCTGTACGTAACAGCAGTCCAAAATTTGCCGCCATATTTAAAAAAATAGTGTACTCTTGGCACAATGCCCGTACCAGTAAGTTGGATATTGATCAGCAAAGATCAAAAGGTGACGTCACATTTGTATTTTAACTGTAAAGAAAAAAAAACACATTAAGTAAGTCCTATGATAGTTCAGAAAACGTTAAGTAAAAAATGAATGTCTCATGTTTTATGTATAAACGTAATCGACAGTTATTGTATAATATTATAACAATGCTAATGCAATACACTTCACTCGATCTAGCTAAAATGGTATAGCGAATAGTCTTCGTTCAATACTAATGGTAATTCATGGACTATACAACTGATTTATTTACATGTAAACATGTACCGTAATAGACTACTTGTTTTTCTTTTCTTTTCAAAATACGACCCCTGTATATGAATGAGGAAGTAATACAGATTGTATAACTTATATTAAATATATTATAACCTTAAACTAAAATGGCGATAGTTTTTTTACTGATAGGAATATTAACTCAAACAATATTATGTATGTTTTTATATCTTATTATATTCATATATAATCATATAGTACATATGATCATATGTTGTGTAATTTATTCATTATAGCTTCATTTATTCATTGTGTAAATGTATAAATACTAATAAACTGAATCTTAGAGGTTCAATGTTGAAATGTCTTATCTGTTATTGTGATCATGTATCTTCTTTCCCCTTTATTATTGATATAATCATTGAATATGGATTGTATATAGGTTGATTTACTTATTACTCTGTTTCTTTGTATGATAAGTATTGGGCAAAAGCAAGTGTATGTGGTGCTTAATTAAACAATACAATACATCGATACTTATATTTCTTATATAGATATATATATTAAACATTTAATAGGTATGTAAAATAAATACTGAACCTAATGAACTAGTTGATGGAGAATCTGGTAGTGTTACCTGTTATTATAACAATGTAATAGACAGTAACTGTATAATATTCTGCTTCTATTCTAGGTCAGTTATAATAAATACTGAACCTAATGAACTAGTTGATGGAGAATCTGGTAGTGTTACCTGTTCTTATAACAATGTAATAGACAGTAACTGTATAATATTATCTTTCTATTCTAGGTCAAGTTATAATAAATACTGAACCTAATGAACTAGTTGATGGAGAATCTGGTAGTGTTACCTATTCTGATAACAATGTAATAGACAGTAACTGTATAATATTCTCTTTTCTATTCTAGGTCAAGTTATAATAAATACTGAACCTAATAAACTAGTTGATGGAGAATCTGGTAGTGTTACCTGTTATTATAACAATGTAATAGACAGTAACTGTATAATATTCTCTTTCTATTCTAGGTCAAGTTATAATAAATACTGAACCTAATGAACTAGTTGATGGAGAATCTGGTAGTGTTACCTGTTATTATAACAATGTAATATACAGTAACTGTATAATTTTCTCCTTCTATTCTAGGTCAAGTTATAATAAATACTGAACCTAATGAACTAGTTGATGGAGAATCTGGTAGTGTTACCTGTTATTATAACAATGTAATATACAGTAACTGTATAATTTTCTCCTTCTATTCTAGGTCAAGTTATAATAAATACTGAACCTAATGAACTAGTTGATGGAGAATCTGGTAGCGTTACGTGTTCTTATAACAATGTAATAGACAGTAACTGTATAATTTTCTCCTTCTATTCTAGGTCAAGTTATAATAAATACTGAACCTAATGAACTAGTTGATGGAGAATCTGGTAGTGTTACCTATTCTGATAACAATGTAATAGACAGTAACTGTATAATATTCTCTTTTCTATTCTAGGTCAAGTTATAATAAATACTGAACCTAATAAACTAGTTGATGGAGAATCTGGTAGTGTTACCTGTTATTATAACAATGTAATAGACAGTAACT
>NW_008708425.1:143296-146930 GCF_000327385.1 Lottia gigantea | reverse complement strand
ATCATTTGCATAATTTTATGTACTTTCAAGAATCAAATATTTATACTTTTTTTATTTCTGACAAGAGAAAGAGTTATAGAAGATGTTAATGTATAAGGACAGGTTTTTTAGTTTTTGTTATTTTTTTTTCGCTTTTAAATTATGATGCCAAAATCGGAGAGAAATACACTTATTGCCGTTGATACATTTTTTCTGAATGCCTAATTTACTACCTTTTCAAAAATACTTCAATTAGCTGCACCAAATCTGCCTAGCACCATAACCATTCAACCGCCACAATCCATAATTTGTGTTGAGTGGACACCAGGATTTAATGGTGGAGCATCACAAAGTTTTATAGTTCAACATTCTACTGATGATAAAATATGGGTCAATTCGTCCACAATACCAGATGGTACCAATAATGGTCGAGTTGACTATTGTATAGAAGGATTAGAACCAGATACTAGTTATTATATCAGAGTGATAGCTAGTAATAAATATGGTGAAAGTATGACAGGTATGATTTGTCAGATAGAATCTTATTAACTTCGAGACAAAATAGATCTTAAATACTGGACATCAGACATTCTTGGCGTAGGTATTGTTGACACAGCTTTTTGGAAAGTAAAAATGATCATGTTATTTTGAATTTTAGCTAGTTTTCTGGGATTTAACAAGTCCGCCGACTGCAGTAAGAATATTAATTGTGGTGACACCAATGACATCAATACTGTTTATAGCAGTGGTTATAACAATGTACTTGGTGCTGGTATTGGAATAGGTGTAGGGATATCTATAGCTATAGCAGTGATGGTTGCTACAGCAATATTTATTTATAGATATTGGTCAGGTCTGAGATTAATATTATTTGCTAAGATTCTGGTTCTGGCAACACACTTAAAATTTGATATTTGCTATGTGTGTTTATGTTTTTCCATATCAAAATACTTTTAAGATGGTAATTAAATTTAACAGATTGCAACTAATTAATGTATTTACTTAGATTATTGCTAGAAAAGGTTGGAAGAAGCAAACATGTTCTCTCCTTTTATTTAAGGCAAACGAAAGAAAGTTGAAGAAAAGTAAGTTTTTACATTAGAAAAAATAAACGTGTTTTTAATAACTGATCTGGCAGTTTAAGATTAATTTGATGCTAAATTCTCAGCTTACATAGTTTTGTTTCATTCCCTTAAATCAATTTATCAATTCGTTCTGTCCGAGCGAAGGTAACCAAAAAAAGTGACCCAATGTTAGTCAAGCAATCAACACTGGTGGTCGACTGTATATAATCTTAGTTTATTGAATTGTAATCTTAGTCATATATATATATATATATATATATATATATACTTATATTATTTTATAGCTACGCTGGGATTAATACTACGACACGATCTGGTAAATAGTTTCTTTTCATTTGTGTCTTTTATATGTCTTTCTAATTCAAAGTGTTAGGCAATTATTAAGAGGCACATAGAGAATTGATAACCTTCAGCTAAACTTTGTAGGCATATTATTTGTGCAATGAAAAGGAAAATCTACTATTGAAGTAGACATTAATTACACTTTATGTAAATTTTAAGATAATTTGGTACATTAAGAAACAGTTGATATTGTGTTTGATAAAACTGCATGTAGATCATTAAATTTATAATATTAAGATAGAGTTGATTTCATGTGGGCGTATAAAATTGTAGTACAATACTTTAAGGACGGTTATCCAGATATTTTAACAAAAATGCATTCAATTCTGTCAAAAAAAATCATGAAACATTTATTGATCAAAATATCTTCTAAATGAATTTAAGTGCACAAATGGATGAATATTGAATGCTTTCACCAAAAATCACTTGTCATTTTTCTGTCGATGATCTGAAGGCGTGACAACAAGAATGACGAAAATCATTGCAAATGTATTTATAACTAAAATTTTAAATTTAATTTTTAATTTGTATTAGTCACAAAGTTCCCTTCTATTTGTTTTAGATGACACACAAACATATCAAGAATTAGATACAGTCAACAATACAGCTAGAATACAATCAGATAATAGTTCTAATGTTGATAGAAACGATGCTAATATAGATGATATTAGACCATATGCTAATCTTGGTAAAAGTTAACAGAGGTACAAATATCAGGTTTTACCAAATTGATGATGAGGAATAGATAATTATGATACATTATGCTATTTATGATCTTTACTAGCTCGTTGAAAACTTTTAATCAATATTTTTCTTCGGTTTGTGTTGATCGATATGTAGATTTCAGGTGTGAAAATTTACCATCTTATATCGGTTTAATATTTTTTCAACATTGCATTTAATAAAAATGACAATTACTTTTCAGAATAAAGTTATGGAGAGAAAGTTCGGAAACACAAAGTGTGAAAAATGTACTACAGATTGACCATCAAGAGTGTATTACCTTTTTCTAAGAATAATTCAATTATAGTGTCTAACTGTTTGTTACACTAATTTCAATATCAAAATATTTTAAATAGTGCCCAATACATTAAATGTGGGGCGATACAGAAATTATTTTATACTATATATTGTATAATCATATATTTTGTATATATTTTGTATTACCTGCGATATTGTTTTTAGTAGTTTTTGTAGTCATTAAATGACTTTTCCTGTGATATGGTTTTTATCGTCTTGTTTTGTTGTCACTATGTGATTCCTTTCTGTGATATTGATAGGTGTTATACTGTTTTAATGTTTTATTATTTTATCGTATTCTGGAGCTATATAGCCCGTTTGGTGCTGATGCTCCTTAATGCATTTCATTTCATTTGTATTTTGTGTAATTTAACATTGCTTGTTGTATTTGTATTCTCATCGATATGTGTACCCAATAATTCATAATTTAATTAGCACTGCATCTAGAGTAAAATTTGCTCATTGAAATAAAAACAGTATTAAAAACAAACAAAATATTAAAAACAAACAATGATTAATCTATTCAAAATAAAGATCCGACTATCTTAAAAAGCCACAACCTTCTCATAAAGAGGGATCTCAAAGGTTTGAGATGCTTGCACTAAATCAGAATGTGTTTCACTGTCAGGCAGATCTGGCAGTGCTCACAGTCTGGTTGAGGCTCTCGCTTGAGCAAATAACAGTTGGTGAGGTGAGTATGTCCAAGACGAGAGCGACAGAAAACAACTTTATTTCTCCTGTTGGCACAATAGGAGGAAGGCCAGTCTTCTAGGAGAGGCTTAATGGCATGAAGCTTGTTAGTTTCTGCAGCATCCCATCTTTGCTGCCATCGATGTTGAATAAAAGACCTTATCACCGATTTAAAAGACAAGGGGGAAACAGGCAGTGACAAAGCAGCCTTAGCCGCCGCATCTGTCATGTCATTCCCCCGTATATCCATGTGACTGGGGAGCCAACAAAGGACAATGTCCTTTTTCGGCCCAGAGAGCTTGTATATATCCCCGATTATTGGGTGTACAAGCTGGATGTTATTAATAGCTTGTAATAAGGACAAAGAATCAGAAAATATAATATATATTTAGAGACATGATGTTTATATTTTATTATTTTTTTGTCTCTTGAGTGTATTCTTTGATCTTTCTATTTTTTCACTCATTATTATCATTTAATTGATCTTAAAATACAACAAGACACACAATTTTGTTGGG
>NW_008708425.1:130906-143246 GCF_000327385.1 Lottia gigantea | reverse complement strand
TGTCCGAGCGAAGGTAACCATAAAAAGTGACCCAATGTTAGTCAAGCAATCAACACTGGTGGTCGAGTGTATATAATCTTAGTTTATTGTATTGTAATCTTAGTCATATATATATATACTTATATTATTTTATAGCTACGCTGGGATTAATACTACGACAAGATCTGGTAAATAGTTTCTTTTCATTCGTGTCTTTTATATGTCTTTCTAATTCAAAGTGTTAGGCAATTATTAAGAGTCACATAGAGAATTGATAACCTTCAGCTAAACTTTATAGGCATATTATTTGTGCAATGAAATGGAAAATCTACTATTGAAGTAGACATTAATTACACTTTATGTAAATTTTAAGATAATTTGGTACATTAAGAAACAGTTGATATTGTGTTTGATAAAACTGCATGTAGATCATTTATAATATTAAGATAGCTTGCCAGGCAAGGTACCAGAAACCCACTGGCAGAGTTAATTTTAAATACAAAATATTTGGCAGTACAGTAACAATTACCAGTATGACATTTTGAATTTTTTGGTGTGATACTGTATAATATTACGGAGTTTCGTCAAAATCAATCAAAAATTGTGCCTTCCAGATTGTTTATGGGCTAAAAGTTTTCCAAAATAAGGGCAATAACTCACTCATTATATTACGATTTTTCTGATTTTCAATAGGGTTCATCCTTGGGTGATAACAAACATTCACACTAAATTTCAACAAAGTCAAGAATTGCATCTTCTAGAGTGTTTACGAGCATTTAACAAGGGCATTGACACATAATCATTATTTTATGATTTTCAATAGGGTTCATCTTCGGGTGATTACAAATAATCATACCAAGTTTTGTGAATAATTGTGCCTTCTAGAGTGTTTACGAGCAATTGTGGACGGACCGACAGACGGACAATCGGATATGGATGAAGCCAATTTCATGTGGGCGTATAAAATTGTAGTACAATGCTTAAAGGACGGTTAACCAGATATTTACATTAAATTCTGTCAAAAACAATCATGAAACATTTTTTGATCAAAATATCTTCTAAAGTGCACAAATGGATGAATGTTGAATGCTTTCACCAAAAATCACTATTCATTTTTCTGTCGATGAAATGAAGGCGTGACAACAAGAATGACGAAAATCATTGCAAATGTATTTATAACTAAAATTTTAAATTTAATTTTTAATTTGTATTAGTCACAAAGTTCCCTTCTATTTGTTTTAGATGACACACAAACATATCAAGAATTAGATACAGTCAACAATACAGCTAGTATACAATCAGATAATAGTTCTAATGTTGATAGAAACGAAGCTAATATAGATGATATTAGACCATATGCTAATCTTGGTAAAAGTTAACAGAGGTACAAATATCAGGTTTTACCAAATTGATGATGAGGAATAGATAATTATGATACATTATGCTATTTATGATCTTTACTAGCTCGTTGAAAACTTTTAATCAATCTTTTTCTTCGGTTTGTGTTGATCGATATGTAGATTTCATGTGTTACAATTCACCATCTTTTATTGGCTTAATATTTTTTCAACATTGCATTTAATAAAAATGACAATTACTTTTCAGAATAAAGTTATGGAGAGAAAGTTCGGAAACACAAAGTGTGAAAAATGTACTACAGATTGACCATCAAGAGTGTATTACCTTTTTCTAAGAATAATTCAATTATAGTGTCTAACTGTTTGTTACACTAATTTCAATATCAAAATATTTTAAATAGTGCCCAATACATTAAATGTGGGGCGATACAGAAATTATTTTATACTATATATTGTATAATCATATATTTTGTATATATTTTGTATTACCTGCGATATTGTTTTTAGTAGTTTTTGTAGTCATTAAATGACTTTTCCTGTGATATGGTTTTTATCGTCTTGTTTTGTTGTCACTATGTGATTCCTTTCTGTGATATTGATAGGTGTTATATTGTTTTAATGTTTTATTATTTTATCGTATTCTGGAGCCATATAGCCCGTTTGGTGCTGATGCTCCTTAATGCATTTCATTTCATTTGTATTTTGTGTAATTTAACATTGCTTGTTGTATTTGTATTCTCATCGATATGTGTACCCAATAATTCATAATTTAATTAGCACTGCATCTAGAGTAAAATTTGCTCATTGAAATAAAAACAGTATTAAAAACAAACAAAATATTAAAAACAAACAATGATTAATCTATTCAAAATAAAGATCCGACTATCTTAAAAAGCCACAACCTTCTCATAAAGAGGGATCTCAAAGGTTTGAGATGCTTGCACTAAATCAGAATGTGTTTCACTGTCAGGCAGATCTGGCAGTGCTCACAGTCTGGTTGAGGCTCTCGCTTGAGCAAATAACAGTTGGTGAGGTGAGTATGTCCAAGACGAGAGCGACAGAAAACAACTTTATTTCTCCTGTTGGCACAATAGGAGGAAGGCCAGTCTTCTAGGAGAGGCTTAATGGCATGAAGCTTGTTAGTTTCTGCAGCATCCCATCTTTGCTGCCATCGATGTTGAATAAAAGACCTTATCACCGATTTAAAAGACAAGGGGGAAACAGGCAGTGACAAAGCAGCCTTAGCCGCCGCATCTGTCATGTCATTCCCCCGTATATCCATGTGACTGGGGAGCCAACAAAGGACAATGTCCTTTTTCGGCCCAGAGAGCTTGTATATATCCCCGATTATTGGGTGTACAAGCTGGATGTTATTAATAGCTTGTAATAAGGACAAAGAATCAGAAAATATAATATATATTTAGAGACATGATGTTTATATTTTATTATTTTTTTGTCTCTTGAGTGTATTCTTTGATCTTTCTATTTTTTCACTCATTATTATCATTTAATTGATCTTAAAATACAACAAGACACACAATTTTGGTTGGGCGAGTTAGGTTAGGCTCATTCAAGCCCTCCTGCTCCATCAACCACCAGTGGGTCCACGGTACACTACTATCCTGCTCTAGATGAGTTAGAGCTCATGCAGGGTCATCCTCGTCCCAGCTCATGCAGACCCGTCACGCTCCATCCACCACTAGCGACTAAGCGGTACACTACTGTCCAGCTCCAGATGAGTTAGAGCGAAGGCAGGGTCATCCTGATCCCCGCTTATGCAGACCTTTCACGTTCCATCCACCACTAGCGGCTCCGTGGTACACTACTGTCCAGCTCTAGATGAGTTAGAGCGAATGCAGGGTCATCCTTATCCCCGCTCATGCAGACCTTTCACGTTCCATCCGCCACCAGCGGCTCCGCGGTACACTACTGTCCAGCTCTAAATAAGTTACAGCGGATTCGGGGTCTACCGCATCCCCGCTCAAGCAAACCCGCCACGTCTCAGTCCTAGGCTGAATCACCCAACTTCCTCTGCCATGTATAGGGAAAAGCTATGATTTGTAGGTATACCCCTACTATTTCTTAGCCTCAAGCTCCTCCCTAGACTGTGCCCCTCCCTCGCCAGTGTGCTGCGACAAACGCACAATGTAAGCTACTAACAAGCCTCATTACCATCATTCATGCTTTGTTAGTGTTGGAATAAACGTAGAAATACTTTTTGTCGTTGTTATTGGCCTCCATATTCAACGAATTCACGAGTTTCCCCAGTCTCCCTGCTCATACGAACCCGTCATGCTCCATCGACCACCAGCGGGTCCGTGGTACACTACGTTCCAGTTCTAGATCAGTTAGAGCGGATGCAGGGTCATCCTCATCCCCGCTTTCATGACATCTCGCCACGGTCCACCAGTCGATCTGAGCTACACCAGTGCCCATACAGCTCAGATATGTGTAGATTAGGTAAATACGAACACTTATTTCAAATACAATGTGGAAGAAGATTATCGATAATCATAACCTACAATAACTGTAAACATTGCCAATACTCGAAAAACAAAGCATTTTAATCCTTATTATTGTTATAGGAAACAAATGCAATACAAAGAAAACCAAAATATCACAATATAATTTCCGAGAAAACAAATCTGTGTCAAACACAACTCACTGCTGATCCGAGTACTTTCAAATACTTCTATAAACGATAAATAAAGGAGGAACCAAACAAATTAAGCTTTCATCTTTCAAATGAGGACGATAAGCGTTGGGAAAGGCTTTATAAAGGAAGTATAGTCCTTTGAGAAAAGTAAACGCTTGGTTTGTACAATGGGTATGATTATACATATGAATAGTGCGGTAAGAATAAAATACTGAACAGTTGGACAGGAGTTGTGTTTTTTTTTTTCGTACGAGTCTTCTCCCTTGAAGTTGAAATCGACAAAATAAAAAAAAAGACAAAACACAAAAAGACAAGAGAAAAATCACATTTCGAGACTGGCACGTGCTAACACTTGTCAGTTCTTACTCGACTGTTTATTTAGACGCATAGAATTTGTATCAGGTGCGAGCGATGATACGCTCTATCGATATGGTCATATGGTTTGATTATATCTTAGAATTATTAACATAGAATAAATTCAAATATAGAAATTCTCTGATAAAAAATCTCCAGAGCTTTCTTATTTAACTCAACGCTTTCTCTTTGCTTTGTTGATTAGTTCATCATATTTGTTTTCTTTCCTTTTTTACCGGAGTGTTGGTTACGTTTGAAGAATAACATATTTGTGTGACCTGATAGGACTTATATTCAAATTGTGAATTGTTGAATAGGTAAAGAAGAAAGAGACAATGGGGATCCAGTCAGTAGCGTTTCTAGTGTAGATGAGTCAAGTTGGTTTAATTACTATTCATTGTCCCAGTATCTTAAAATCAAAAACATTACTGATGTTTGCAAATGTGCAAGAAAAAAAATCGCCTGGATAGCTTATGTTTTCTTCTGTATTACATAATATGCCAACTAGGAATTGGAAAGTTTGTTTCCTTCTGTTACATAACATGTCAACAAGGAATAATTTGGGGAAATGCCAGATTACCAGGAAAGGGAACACTTCCATCTGCCATTTAGAACAATTACCTGCTGAGAAAAAGATAGAACAAGGTGTTCGACTGATTCTGAGATAACAAAATGTAGTACACTTAGCCAACCCCCCGAATTAATCTGGTACCTCAACGAAATGAACCATTTGGCTAATATCAATACAAATGTAAAATACGAACAATTCATTTTTAAAAACCATATTTGGCATAGGTCCAAGAAAAATCTCCCATTTCATTTAATAACAATACCAATGGCCACACAGGTTATTTTGGATAAAACATCAAATAGTTTAAATCTAGGACAATAAACCACTACAGCATCCTTTACCTTTATTTTTATATAAAAAATACTTTCTGACCCAGAGCAAGTTTTTCTATTAGCTTCCATAATAACAATTGCTGGGTTACTTCCTCACTAAACACATGTAAACTAGAAACCATGCTCTTAGTGCTTCACATTAACCGACCAATTCCACTATTGCAACTAAACACCATACGCCCCTTATTATTTATTACTTTATCCACCGAACAAACCAGTCTGGCCATGGGCCTAGAATTTCATTCAAATACTTTGAACCATCAGTTTGGATTTTATAGTATTTCAATATATATTCAGGTTTATTTTATCACATCATCATACACAACATACGGGGCAGTGGGGACCGTGTTGACCGACACAAAAAGAAAGGACACTTTTTCGGAGTTGCTGGAGTGGCTATCACTGCGACAATTGACACCGAATCTTCTTCGACTCGTACTGTTTCCTTAACCATATTTTTCTCAGTAAACCTAGAACTTCTAGATGACCCAACTTCTGGCATCCACATTTTTTTAATATATAGGTGCAGCTGGTACATGGAATAGAGAAAAGAAAGAGGACTATTAGGCACTTTCCTGCTAGCAAAAGTTAACTCGACATTTCGAAAGTGGCAGAAGGTTGCAACCCATAAACTTGGCCAGAGCCATCCATGTTATTGGCCAGTCGGGTGTAATATTGCCTCATCAAAGGCACATGAAGTGTGGCTCTCACGTCCGACTGACCAGTTTGCATTCCAGCGGTCTTTTGAACCGTCAACTCTTAATCGATAACAACCTAAAACATTGAACCTAAAATTCAATCCTTGCAATTCCCTTAGGCATTTCCTACGAGAGAGTGCGTTAGCATTACAGTGTGATGTGTCTTCACGAAGAGCAATCTCAAAGTCATCGACAGGCTCAGTCCAAATTTCTTCTGTGAGTATCACCATACCTTGGCCCTTTACGTACAGATTGTCTTTGAATTGTTCGTTAAATTTTTTCATGTTTGCTTCATTGTCGAATGTTATATAGAAGCAGTTAGGTTAGGTGTTCTGAAGGCATTTTATAGTAGGTATTGTAAAACTACTTACATTCTGTATATGGTATAGGATATCTAGTAATTTAACACGTTCATTGGTCTCATTTTCCACCCATATAGCAATGGTATTGGTCCGTTTGAACACATTTTCTTTGATCATTCCTTTGTCGGTTAAGGTGACTTTCCTTGTATGGACCGACATCATACAATCCCGTTGATATTAACGATGCTCAAGCTACATTGTCGTACCTTACACTTGTAACGTAAACTGAAGAAGAAGAAGAGCAATCTCATAGTCATACTTTTGGAGAACAGTTAACCACCGAGCCAGGTAACCCTCAACAGGGTGTAACGCTAATCTGTTTCAATTAGAGTAATGCAAGACGGATTACAGTAAGCCGGTTTAGTTAATTGGCCAATCAACAACGCGTGATGGACCTGCTAATCAGTACACTATTATCCACTCCGCTGTCCATGGTCACACGCCAGACCACAATTGATCACTTTTGACCCCTAGGCCAATTGCATACGCATGCATAGGCCTCAGGCGGCTGGCAACCGTTCCGTCCCACGGTTAACATACCAGGGCCGAGACCCGTGGCCATAGCGACTTTCTGACGACTGTCTGTCTGCCCTTGCGTGTCCAAGTCTGGTTCATTTGGTAACAAAGAGAGTCTATGGGGAAATAGGACTAGGCCCATTACAGGCTAATTGCATACACTCGCCCAATGCGACTCGGATCGACCTGACCTCATGCCCAACACACCAGGGCTGGCACCCAGTGCCGTTTCGACTTTCTGACGCCTTTTTCGTTTGCCCTTGCGTGTTCAATTATCAAGCTATCAATGAATTAAGACTCCAAAGGCCAATATGACCATGCAAGTGATGCCATTCGTAAGTAAGGGACGTATGCAAATGCAGTGTAATATGCGGCTGAGTTTGTGCGTTATCATTTACCCTTTTTTTTCTACTGTCTGCCTTATAGGGTATAGAGAGAGAGAGACAAGCAACGTTCAATTAAAGTACAAAAGAACGATGATTGATCGATTGATTGTGTTTATGCAAGAGATTACCTTAGTCAGCCTCAATTAAAGGCGATCATTGAAAGTACGAAAGAACAAAGATTGATCGATTGATCGTGTTTATGCAAGGGGTGCGGCATTAGTATGCAATTCTCCAGCTTTCTTTAGTCCTCTACACCAATCATTGGACATAATATGTTTATCAGATTATCTGTCACTGATCTGACACGGGTCTCTCGAGGTATTACGCATTAGGCCCACCTTCTTCAAGTCTTATACACCAATCATCCGACTTGTTTTTGCAAGAGATTACCTTAGCCTGCCTTCTATACTATGCAAGCCAATGAGAATTTGGCTGTGGGTGGACGTGTCAGTTTGAAACCAACGACAATTCAGGGACGGGGATTTGATTGCACTGATGCAAGACACCGTTAGGAATAATACAATTTTATTTAACAATAACATTAACAATAACATTCACTTCAATACTCTGGACAGCTCTCAGATATTGTGTCTGCTTAAAACGATCTCATATATACAACTGATAGCAAGACACACAGTACATTTCTCCAGAGAAGAGTTTATTATTTTCCAGGGTTACTCGACTTCACCACTGGGACGTTACGGGCTATTGTTGTTAGTGATCCTATGTAGTAGCTAGAAGGATCCCAGGGGGGTTAGAGGCCCTGAGATCCCAACTCTAAGACATAGGATTGTTACCTGCTATTGTTAGTAGGTTAGACTGACTCAGAAGCAGCGGCTTGGGTCAATTGGGTAAAAAAATAAAAATAAAATTTATTTGCTCCACCCAGAACTTTTATTCTTTTTTTTTTGTCTAAGTATATCTCCCGATTACCCCTAGGGCGCCGGCGCTGGAGTCCCGCGTAAAGCCCGCGCGGATGTGGTGGTCGGGGGTTTCGGGAGATGAATCCTTTAATATTTCTTCATGGCTACACCAACTAAAAAAAACTTAAACGAGTGTAAGCGCCGGTTAACTGAGGCCGAATTTACTGATTCGTCTAATTCAGACGAATCATGGCCTCGGTTTCTTGTCATTGACAGTAGTGACCCTGAGAGGTCTTTATCATCATTGTCCCCATTTGCAATTTCAAAAGGTTTGACTGGACTTGCCAGTGAACCAAAATCGACAAATATTACGTAATGGGTCTTTGTTGGTTGAATGCTCACGCAAAATTCATTCTGAGCTGTTATTAAATTCATCTACATTGGCTAATATCCCTATCAAAGTTTCACCTCATTCCTCTCTGAACTCATTCGACATCCAGACCTCAATGTTCTCCTGAGGAAATGAAGGAGGAATTACAGGATATTGGAGTCACGAACGTTGATAGAATATCCATCCGTCGTGACGACCAATTAATTCCAACCAACACATTCATTCTGTTATTTAACCGACCTAATTTCTCTTTATGAGAAGGTTGTGGCTTTTTTAAGATAGTCGGATCTCTACTTTAAATTTTGAATAGATTAATCATTGTATGTTTTTAATATTTTGTTTGTTTTTAATACTGGTTTTATTTCAATGAGCAAATTTTACTCTAGATGCAGTGCTAATGAAATTATTGGGTACACATATCGATGAGAATACAAATACATCAAGCAATGTAAAATTACACAAAATACAAATGAAATGAAATGCATTAAGGAACATCAGCACCAAACGGGCTATATGGCTCCAGAATATGATAAAATAATAAAACAATAAAACAATATAACACCTATCAATATCACAGAAAGGAGTCACATAGTGACAACAAAACAAGACGATAAAAACCATATCACAGGAAAAGTCATTTAATGACTACAAAAAAAACTACTAAAAACAACATCGCAGGTAATACAAAATATATGATTATACAATATATAGTATAAAATGATTTCTATATCGCCCCACATTTACTGTATTGGGCACTATTTAAAATATTTTGATACTATAATTGAATTATTCTAAGAAAAAGGAAATACACTCTTGATGGTAAATCTGTAGTACATTTTTCACAATTTGTGTTTCCGAACTTTCTCCCCATAACTTTATTCTGAAAAGTAATTGTCATTTTTATTAAATGCAATGTTTAAAAAATATTAAACCGATATAAGATGGTAAATTTTCACACCTGAAATCTACATATCGATCAACACAAACCGAAGAAAAAGATTGATTAAAAGTTTTCAACGAACTAGTAAAGATCATAAATAGCATAATGTATCACTATCTATTCCTCATCATCAAACATCAATTTGGTAAAACCTGATATTTGTACCTCTGTTAACTTTTACCAAGATTAGCATATGGTCTAATATCATCTATATTAGCATCGTTTCTATCAACATTAGAACTATTATCTGATTGTATTCTAGCTGTATTGTTGACTGTATCTAATTCTTGATATGTTTGTGTGTCATCTAAAACAAATAGAAGGGAACTTTGTGACTAATACAAATTAAAAATTAAATTTATAATTTTGGTTATAAATACATTTGCAATGATTTTCGTCATTCTTGTTGTCACGCCTTCAGATCATCGACAGAAAAATGACAAGTGATTTTTAGTGAAAGCATTCAATATTCATCCATTTGTGCACTTAGATTCATTTAGAAGATATTTTGATCAATAAATGTTTCATGATTGTTTTTGAAAGAATTTAATGCATTTTTGTTAAAATATCTGGATAACCGTCCTTTAAGCATTGTACTACAATTTTATACGCCCACATGAAATTGGCTTCATCCATATCCGATTGTCCGTCCGTCCACAATTGCTCGTAAACACTCTAGAAGGTGCAATTATTCACAAAACTTGGTATGATTATTTGTAATCACCCGAAGATGAACCATATTGAAAATCAGAAAATAATGAGTATGTGTCAATGCCCTTGTTAAATGCTCGTAAACACTCTAAAAGGTGCAATTCTTGACTTTGTTATCACCCAAGGATAAACCCTATTGAAAATCAATAAAATCGTAATATAATGAGTATGAGTTATTGCCCTTTTTCTTGAAAACGCGTTCAATTTTTAGCCCATAAACAATCTGGAAGGCACAATTTTTGATTGATTTTGACGAAACTCCGTAATATTATACAGTATCACACCAAAAAGTTCAAAAGAAATGTGTGACTGAAGGTTGAATATTTCATACTGGTAATTGTTACTGTACTGCCAAATATTTTGTATTTAAAATCAACTCTGCGAGTGGGTTTCTGGTACCTTGCCTGACAAGCTATCTTAATATTATAAATGATCTACATGCAGTTTTATCAAACACAATATCAACTGTTTCTTAATGTACCAAATTATCTTAAAATTTACATAAAGTGTAATTAATGTCTACTCCAATAGTAGATTTTCCTTTTCATTGCACAAATAATATGCCTACAAAGTTTAGCTGAAGTTTATCAATTCTCTATGTGACTCTTAATAATTGCCTAACACTTTGAATTAGAAAGACATATAAAAGACACGAATGAAGAGAAACTATTTACCAGATCTTGTCGTAGTATTAATCCCAGCGTAGCTATAAAATAATATAAGTATATATATATATGACTGAGATTACAATTCAATAAACTAAGATTATATACAGTGTTGATTGCTTGACTAACATTGGGTCACTTTTTTTGGTTACCTTCGCTCGGACAGAACGAATTTATAAATTGATATAAGGGAATGAAACAAAACTATGTAAGCAGAGAATTTAGCATCAAATTAATCTTAAACTGCCAGATCAGTTATTAAAAACACGTTTATTTTTTCTAATCTAAAAACTTACTTTTCTTCAACTTTCTTTCGTTTGCCTTAAATAAAAGGAGAGAACATGTTTGCTTCTTCCAACCTTTTCTAGCAATAATCCAAGTAAATACATTAATTAGGTACAATCTGTTAACTTTAATTACCATCTTTAAAGTATTTTGATATGGAAAAACATCAACATACATAGCAAATATCAATTTTTAAGTGTGTTGCCAGAACCAGAATCTTAGCAAATAATATTAATCTCAGACCTGACCAATATCTATAAATAAATATTGCTGTAGCAACCATCACTGCTATAGCTATAGATATCCCTACACCTATTCCAATACCAGCACCAAGTCCATTGTTATAACCACTGCTATAACTAGTATTGATATCATTGGTGTCACCACAATTAATATTCTTACTGCAGTCGGCGGACATGTTAAATCCCAGAAAACTAGCTAAAATTCAAAATAACATGATTATTTTTACTTTCCAAAAGGCTGTGCCAACAATACTTACGTCACGAATGTCTGATGTCCAGTATTTAAGATCTATTTTGTCTCGAAGTTAATAAGATTCTATCTGACAAATCATACCTGTCATACTTTCACCATATTTATTACTAGCTATCACTCTGATATAATAACTAGTATCTGGTTCTAATTCTTCTATACAATAGTCAACTCGGTCATTATTGATACCATTTGGTATTGTGGACGAATTGACCCATATTTTATCATCAGTAGAATGTTGAACTATAAAACTTTGTGATGCTCCTCCATTAAATCCTGGTGTCCACTCAACACAAATTATGGATTGTGGCGGTTGAATGGTTATGGTACTAGGCAGATTTGGTGCAGCTAAATGAAGTATTTTTTAAAAGGTAGTAAATTAGGCATAGAGAAAAAAATGTATCATGTTGGTTTGAGGAACAAAACAAAACGGCAATAAGTGTATTTCTCTCCGATTTTGGAATCATAATTTAAAATCGAAAACAAATAACAAAAACTAAAACCTGTCCATATACATTAACATCTTCTATAACTCTTTCTCTTGTCAGAAAGAAAAAAAGTATAAATATTTGATTGTTGAAAGTACATAAAATTATGCAAATGATTGGATATCATCAAAGAAAATATTAACACTTACACAAAACTGTAACGAATGTATCATCAGTTACCATACTAGTTTGTTGTCCACCAGTAGTTGGTATCATGATATTACTAACTGTACATGTATATTGTCCTGTTTGATCTCTATTGATACTAGATATAGTTAATTCTGTTGAGATTG
>NW_008708425.1:127959-130570 GCF_000327385.1 Lottia gigantea | reverse complement strand
CCCAAAATATCTTGGTTATCTGTAATATAAAATATGCTTCGTTTATATGTAATATAAAATATACTTGGTTTATCTGTAATATAAAATATACTTGGTTTATCTAACAACAGAAATATAAAATATACTTGGTTTTTCTGTAATATAAAATATACTTGGTTTATCTGTAATATAAAATATGCTTCGTTTATATGTAATATAAAATATACTTGGTTTATCTAACAACAGAAATATAAAATATACTTGGTTTATCTGTAATATAAAATATACTTCGTTTATCTGTAATATAAAATATACTTGGTTTATCTGTAATATAAAATATTCTTGGTTTATCTAACAACAGAAATATAAAATATACTTGGTTTATCCGTAATATAAAATATACTTCGTTTGTCTGTAATATAAAATATACTTGGTTTATCTGTAATATAAAATATACTTGGTTTATCTGTAATATAAAATATGCTTCGTTTATATGTAATATAAAATATACTTGGTTTATCCGTAATATAAAATATACTTCGTTTATCTGTAATATAAAATATACTTGGTTTATCTAACAACAGAAATATAAAATATACTTCGTTTGTCTGTAATATAAAATATACTTGGTTTATCTGACAACAGAAATACACAATAGAACAGCAGGATTATTCAACTTAGATGCTATTTTTTTTTCAAAATGATTTAAGCTTAGTCTATATTAATATTCTAAAATATAATCTGTTGTACCAAAGATTCTTTTTCAGATGGTATGTGAAATTTTGGTCAATTTTGATACCTATTATATTTAGAGTTTTAGCGTAAATTTAAATTGTTAGTACTATCTTGATTTTCAGAATATATTCTTTTTCATGTTTTGTACTAAATTTTCATATTATTCAAATAATTTTTTCGTTTACGAAATGTATCAAATTTTTTTGTTATGATATGGTGGGCAAAATTGAATTATAGTTACATATTTTTATAAAATACTTACACTGAACATCTAGAATAACAGTATCAGATTTACTACTACCATATCCATTGTCTGCTGAACATGATAGAGTTTGACCATTTTGATTTTTATTTGGTGTCAACTGGAAAGATGATGATGTTGATAATGTTTGATTTGTTTCTACTATAAACCATCTATAATTTATTACTGGATCAGGATTATAGGTGACTTTACAATTCATTGTGGTAGACACCCCATTTACTAGATTTAGACTGTTTTTATTTCCTATTTCGACACCTTTAACTGGTACTAGAAATAACAAGGCAAAATAAAATTGAAATCTATTAATATGTGACTTGTAGGAATTAACAATTCAAAAGTCATTCCTTTCCTGTTTATTAATCTCATATAGTTCCTACTCGTCATTTTGGAATATGTTTTTCCTGTTTTTCCTTTGATATCTATTTCAAGTGCAGATAGCATTTCGAATTCATTTGTTTTAGTTAAAAATGATTATTTATGAAGAGTCTATTCAATTAAAACTAAATGAAATAATGAAGCTCTAGTAACATAGACTTACCTTTAACATTAATAGTTTTATTGGTTTGAAATGATTCAGATGGAAGTTCATCCACTCTACATCTCCAGATACCATCATCTCTTTGTTTAGATACTGTATCAATATGTATACTTACACTAGTAGTTGTTTTAGATGCTGTATAGAATCCTCTATAGTCGGTGTAATTGTTTGGTCGTCCAGGATTTAGGATATTACAGTCTTGTTCTTGTATAGTAACCAAACAGTTAGCTATATTACTATCATCACCAGATCGGGATAAAGTTATTGTATAAGCATTGTTATAAGAACAGGTAACACTACCAGATTCTCCATCAACTAGTTTATTAGGTTCAGTATTTATTATAACTTGACCTAGAATAGAAAGATAATATTATACAGTTACTGTCTATTACATTGTTATAATAACAGGTAACACTACCAGATTCTCCATCAACTAGTTCATTAGGTTCAGTATTTATTATAACTTGACCTAGAATAGAAAGAGAATATTATACAGTTACTGTCTATTACATTGTTATAATAACAGGTAACACTACCAGATTCTCCATCAACTAGTTCATTAGGTTCAGTATTTATTATAACTTGACCTAGAATAGAAAAGAGAATATTATATAGTTACTGTCTATTACATTGTTATAATAACAGGTAACGCTACCTGATTCTCTATCAACCAGTTCATTAGGTTCAGTATTTATTATAACTTGACCTAGAATAGAAAGAGAATATTATACAGTTACTGTCTATTACATTGTTATAATAACAGGTAACGCTACCTGATCCTCTATCAACCAGTTCATTAGGTTCAGTATTTATTTTACATACCTTTTAAATGTTTAATATATATCTATATAAGAAATATAAGTATTGATGTATTGTACATACACTTGCTTTTGCCCAATACTTATCATACAAAGAAACAGAGTAATAAGTAAATCAACCTGTATACGATCCATATTCAATGATTATATCAATAATAAAGGGGAAAGAACATACATGATCACAATAACAGATAAGTCATTTCAACATTGAATCTCTAAGATTCAGTTTATTTGTATTTATACATTAACACAATGAATAAATGAAGCTATAATGAATAA
>NW_008708425.1:124087-127909 GCF_000327385.1 Lottia gigantea | reverse complement strand
AAAGAGAATATATACAGTTACTGTCTATTACATTGTTATAATAACAGGTAACATTACCAGATTCTCCATCAACTAGTTCATTAGGTTCAGTATTTATTTTACATACCTATTAAATGTTTAATATATATTTATATAAGAAATACAAGTATTGATGTATTGTATTGTTTAATTAAGCACCATATACACTTGCTATTCCCAATACAAAGAAACGAAGTAATAAGTAAATCAACCTATATGCAATTCATATTCAATGATTATATCAATAATAAAGGGGAAAGAACATACATGATCACAATAACAGATAAGTCATTTCAACATTGAACCTCTAAGATTCGGTTTATTAGTATTTATACATTTACACAATGAATAAATGAAGCTATAATGAATAAATTACACAACATGATTATATATGTACTATATGATTATATATGAATATAATAAGATATAAAAACATACCTAATATTGTTTGAGTTAATATTCCTATCAGTAACACAACTATCGCCATTTTAGTTTAAGGTTATAATTATATTTGATATAAGTTATCACTTCCTTATTCATATACAGGGGTCGTAGTTTAAAAAGAAAAGAAAAACAAGTAGTCTATTACGGTACATGTTTACATGTAAATAAATCAGTTGTATAGTCCATGAATTACCATTAGTATTGAACAAAGACTATTCGCCATTTTAGCTAGATCGAGTGAAGTGTATTGCATTAGCATTGTTATAATATTATACAATAACTGTCGATTACGTTTATACATAAAACATGAGACATTCATTTTTTACTTAACGTTTTCTGAATGATCATAGGACTTACTTAATGTGTTTTTTTCTTTACAGTTAAAATACAAATGTGACGTCACCTTTTGATCAATATCCAACTTACTGGTACGGGCATCGTGCCAAGAGTACATTATTTTTTAAATATGGCGGCAAATTTTGGACTGCTGTGACGTACAGCAGGTGAAACGCCAAAGGGGTGAGAATGGCGTTTTGAACTTTGGTTAATGTGGGACCTTGGAGCTAAAAATCAGAAACCGGGGATCCCGACAGAACATTTGTTATCAGGCCCCTCAGCAGTATTTTAGGACCAGATGACAATGAGGATTTATTTCTGTGCCCGGTCAGGCCTGCAGGTTTTCACAAGAGATTATTTTTTCCTTTGAAAGTTAAACATGGTGAAGTGAAAAAGAACACTTTTGCTTTTTAGCTTCACTCAGTTATTTTGGATGCTTACATAAGTGCTGGCCTCCCTCGACTGGTTTCAGATCGAACTAACGAAATTAGGGCATATGGTTCTACCATACATAATAATATTTCAACGTCGGACATTATGCGAGGCTGTTTTTTTGGTCTGGCGATACAACCTTCGCAAACTTTTATTTGAGAGATTTATACGACGAAACCTTAGGGGTACATTCCAATTTGTAGGCAATCTCCTTACCTTAGGCGATTGTAGTTGTATTAATTGACCTATTTATCGTCTAACGACTTGTGGACGTCTTTAGAAGTGAATTGTTTATTTTTGATCTTATCGGCAGTTTCACATTACATGCCATCACCTCCTTTCCGATGAATTCTTCACATAGAGTTGTGTCAGGATTTAGTAGTAAAAGAATTTATAACAGAAGTCCGCATAGATTCTAGGTGTATTTGCAGTCACGTATGAGTGAGGCTAAGGTCGAAGTTGAAGCTCATCGTCAAACTGTCGAGGATGGAAACGAATATGCACATAGAGTTGTCAGGATAAGTATTATCTAATATCATAAATTCGTTCATCTGTTTTGTAGAGTATTTATTTATATAGTTTTATTACGTCGCATGAATTAGTTTAGCCTTGAATTATATTTCGGGCTAGGATCTAAGACTTCATGTTTGGTGGACCTTGCTCTTTGCTGTCATTTAGCTAAGCTACTACAACCAACAATGTTCCATTCGTTTTTCAACACCAATTTTACGCTTCGTATATTACTCGGGTGTTCAATTTTCATTTTGACCTGCTGTCTTTTGAAAATCAAATACACGATCTACAAACATCTATTGACCTATTTAAAAAATCCACTGCAGTTTTAACTACACCGAACGTATTAAACCAAAACAACCGCGGTTCACTACATTAAATCGTACTCTACAAGATGTTTTGAACACAGAGTATAATCAGTTAAATAGACATTTCTGAACAATACGTTTCAAAGTTTCAAATTTCAGGTAACAAATTCACGTCATTTCAAACGGAGATTACTTCCATTGGGTAGAATTGTCATTTTTATTTGGCATTGCTTCCGAGTAGACCGTACATAAAATAAAACCTCCCAAGAAAAAGTCATTCATGTTTTGGAACATGGTTTAACTGTATTAAATACTACAGTTAGAAATGTAGAACTAAACAGGAAATCAATTAACTTATTAATCAATTCGACACATTCCTTATCTAATGGATTTCTAACATGTAGGGTTTAGAACCACAACTACAATTTATACAGATAATCCAACAATTATCTGGTGTCTTTCACTTATTATACTCAACCTTTTAAACTTTTCAATGTTCTATAACATTATTACATAGTCAAGTTATGGAAGTTATTCAGGATCATTTAACCAGCGTTCAATTATATTTGGCATTGGCAGAAGTTCAACAGCAACTTTCAGCTACCGTTGAACTTTCCATACCTTTAGTCAATCGAATATTACTAAATTTTAAGTGTCACATTAATTCCTGACGTCACTTCCTTTCATATCATTTTTGAAATGTACAAAATTGTCCCGTTACCGGCTTACATAAATTCCAACACTACCTTGATGTACTATGTATTGCACCCTTTTCGGGGAGATGCAAAATATTCAATATTTGGATCCAATGCTGAATAATCCATTTACTACGATGGCCCATTGAATATCTTATTTTTTTGTTTTCTATTGCATATTTTCTGTATAGACGATGTATTCACAAAAGGTTGAAAAACCGTCATTTTTCTGGTAAGTTGAATACACCTCACTCAATAGTTCGCGATGAAACCACCTACACCCAAATCCAACCGGCAGAACGAAGAATATGTGCCTACACAGCTTGCGCCTAGGAAAAAAGATTAAGTCGAGGTCGATGATGAGGAAAAATCCACAGCTCTATTCACCAGAACCATCGACGCCATATCGTAGACGCTCTCTTTGTTGCCTTAACCAATTATTTTCAGTGTATATTTTTCACAACTTTCAGTGAATTCGTTTGACGTTTTATTGCGTGTGGACATTTTCAGTGGACTTTTATTTTGTGGAAGTTATAAATGGTTTTCAGTGACCTTTCTTTAGTACACATTTTTCCCATTATCTCACATTTTCAGTGGACTTTTATTTAGTGGAACGTTATAAATTGTTTTCAGTGATTTTTCCTTTTAACATATAAAGTATTTAGAACGTTTATATTTTTCTTTGTATATATGTCTTATATTATTTTTTTTTATGTTTTACTCTTTATCTTCATACTATTAATTATTCATGTTATTTAAATAATGTCCACATATGAGGACGACATTACAAAAAATTCTTTGATACTTTAAAAATATTAAATTCAATGGCGTATTTCATCAATGTAAAACATTTGGAAATTCTACCACTCGTTAATTTTTTTAGGAAAATTACATATTCCATAGATAAGAGTACAGTATTGTGAAATACCTCAAGAATATAAGAAATTCTTACCATTTTGGGAGTATCAATATATCTAGCTAGGTTATTCTTTCAAAATTTCGGACGCTGAAGGATTTTCTTATATCCATTCTGTCTACTGCCAAGTCACCGCCATGGCTTCATGAATGCCTTTCAT
>NW_008708425.1:120254-124037 GCF_000327385.1 Lottia gigantea | reverse complement strand
AGTTGAAGAATACATATTGTGTGACTGATAGGACTGTATCAAATTGTGAATTGTTGAATAGGTAAAGAAGAAAGAGACAATGGGGATCCAGTCAGTAGCGTTTCTAGTGTAGATGAGTCAAGTTGGTTTAATTACTATTCATTGTCCCAGTATCTTAAAATCAAAAACACTACTGATGTTTGCAAATGTGCACAAAAAAAAAACTCGCCCGGATAGCTTATGTTTCCTTCTGTATTACATAATATGCCAACTAGGAATTGGAAAGTTTGTTTCCTTCTGTTACATAACATGTCAACAAGGAATAATTTGGGGAAAATGCCAGGTTACCAGGAAAGGGAACTCTTCCATCTGCCATTTAGAACAACAACCTGCTGAGAAAATATAGAACAAGATGTTCGATTGATCCTGAGAAAACAAATGTAATAACAACATACGGGGCAGTGGGGACCGTGTTGACCGACACAAGAAGAAAGGACACTTTTTCGGAGTTGCTGGAGTGTCTATCACTGCGACAATTAACACCGAATCTTCGACTCGTACTGTTTCCCTAAACATATTTTTCTCAACAAACCTAGAACTTCTAGATGACGCAACTCCTTACATTCCTGGCATAGAAGATAGGGTTTAGATCATATAACTTGTAATGCTTCAGTTGTTAATTGTAGAATATGACAGAGGCTGGGTATTTGATTAGATACAGTGCCCTAGAATACAGTTTGTTTGTGGCAACCCCGCATAGTAATTAAAACTATAGCCAAATCCCTCTAATCAACAACCAAGCGATAATACCCTGTCTTCCATATCAGGTGATAGTAAGGGACGTTAGCAAATGCAATGTAATATGCGGCTCAGTTTGTGCGTTATCATTTACCCTTTTTTATCTACTGTCTGCCTTATAGGGTATAGAGAGAGAGAGAAGCAACGTTCAATTAAAGTACAAAAGAACGATGATTGATCGATTGTGTTTATGCAAGTCCTTCACACCATTCAATGGACATGTTAATCAAATTATCTGTGGCACGGGTCTCTGAGTATTATGCCCATCTTCTTCAAGTCATTAGACTTGTTTATGCAAGAGATTACCTTAGTCAGCCTCAATTAAAGGTGATCATTGAAAGTACGAAAGAACAATGATTGAATTTGAAAATGCAGTGAAAAAAAGAAAAGAAAGTATTTACTTCAAGTCATTGTTTGGTTGTGCATGGATTTTTAAATATGATATCCCGCATCAGAGTCGTAGCCAGCACGAACTCATACTTAGTTTAAGAATGACAGTTTGGCTATGCACATTGTATCTGTGTTTATATTAAAAAAAAAACAACCGGCGGCTAAAGTTCAATGCTTTACTAGATGCGTGCTTAACAGACAGATATGTTAGCGAATTTGTCAAACACGAATTAGGTTTGCATGGTGACACAATTAACTTAAACGTATACGTTTTATGTTGTTCTAAAACGTCCTTGAAATCGGATGAGGTCACTTTTGGTGTAAGTAGTGTAGTTTATGCAAGAGATTACCTTAGTCAGCCTCAATTAAAGGCGATGATTGATCGATTGATCGTGTTTATGCAAGGAGATTGGCGGCACGGGTCGGATTAGTATGCAATTCTCCAGCTTTCTTTATTCCTCTACACCAATCATTGGACATAATATGTTTATCAGATTATCTGTCACTGATCTGACACGGGTCTCTCGAGGTATTACGAAGAAGAAGAAGAACTTTATTCTTTTACAGCAAAAGACATGCTGCTACAAGAAATACAAAAACATCAACGATATGACATACACATAGATAAACAAAATAAACATTTCAATTAAATATACAAATATAAATAATATAGATTTGAAATATAAATAATATAAAATATAAATACATATATGGATTATAGATATAATAATAGTTAGATTAATGGCGGGAATCGAAAATGTTGGACAATATATAAATATTTTCGATTTGAAATATAAAGAATACATATTTGAATTATAAAGATGTAAATAATATAAATGTCATTGGACAATTGTGAAATATATTATAATAGTTAGATTGATGGCGGGGATCTTGTACAATAATATTAATAAAGTTACATAATTTAAGTTGGCTGTACTGTTTGGAGTTAAAGATGTTAGAGAAAGCTATACTATTATGATAACATTTATAAGTAGTTGGGATATAATGGAATCTAATATTTTCAAAGTATGGACAAACAAAGATGTAATGATATTCGTCTCCAATATCGTGCCTATTACATAAGGGGCATGATCGTTCTTTGCGTTCGATGTTAAACCATCTTCCAGTTTCTATGGGGAGTGGCATATTGGCTGTCCTGAATTTACATAAAATTATCTTATTTCTATCATTTAATTTCAATAAGTATGGTTCAACTTCTAGTTTATGTTTAAAAATTCTACAATTGAATGCTTTGGGAGAGTTGTATAGGTCATTGTGCCATTTTTGGGAGAATTGATCGATTAATAATGTGTTGAACTTTATGGTTAAGCCCGTGGCTTTAATAAAATAATGGTCTATCCAAATAAAAGATAATCCGCATTCATTAAGTATATTTTTAATGTGAATAAGCCATTGGTTTTGGATTGAATTGTAAGAAAAACGATGTAGTAGTAATTTGTACATAATATAACTTAATTTAGTTTCTTTGTTTGTAATTAAACGAGCCCAGAAGGTAATCATTCTCACTTTTATGTCAATATTTAATGGATATCGGCCAAGTTCACTATAAACCATATAATTTGGCGTGGATGACTTTACATGTAATATATATTTTCAAAATTTAAGATGAATTTGATCTAGAATATCTAAATTTTCGTATCCCCATACTTCACAGGAATAAATGAAAGTAGGTTTTACAATGGTATCAAAAAGTTCTAGTTGTCAGTCGATTGGTAAATTGTGGTATCTACATTTTTGAAGTACTGCATACATTGATCTAGTTCCGCGATGGCATAGATCTTTACGAGCTTTTAAAAAACTTCCAGATTTAGCAAATATTAACCCAAGATATTTGAATTCGTTAACTATTTCCAATTCCAGGTTAGCATATTGAAAGTTTACATTTTTTGATAATCTCCCTTTACCAAACACAAGTATTTTAGTTTTTTTCGGTATTAACATTTAAACGCCATTGATTACAGTAATTATAAAATGAATGAAGTTAGGTTTGTAAATCAGTTGGGTTTTCAGCACATAAGCAGGGGTCGTCAGCATAAAGAAGAGCAAAAAGTTTTAAAAAGGTTCCTAGTCTCAGTTCCACTTCTTTATTTATAGTTTCTAGTCCAATCATATTATTTTCCTCAAAGTAATTACTCAAATCATTTAGGTAAATCGAAAATAGAAATGGAGACAAGTTTTCACCCCGTCTAACGCCAATAGGAGAATAAATACGATGATTCGTTTTCAGTAGTGATTCTTGATTTAATAGAACTATACAAGTTATAAATAACCTTATTTAACGCATTAGGCCCACCTTCCTTAAGTCTTATACACCAATCATCGGACTTGTTTTTGCAAGAGATTGGTAGGTAGGTAGATGACAAGTTAACGTTCGCTTCCAGCGGATGCTGATATCGCAAACTAGGTAGTTGTTGGTAGTCGTAGTAGTTTGTAGTTGGATTGGATCAAATTGTATGATTCGGTGTTGTTGGTTTGGTTGTTGATTCTTCGTTAGATCTGGTCGGGTCGAATGACATGGCGATGAAACTCGGCCCTGGATGGTGTGGCGTGAGTTACTCGGTCTCCTTCATTCTTCCAAACTCGTTCTGATCATGT
>NW_008708425.1:110612-111366 GCF_000327385.1 Lottia gigantea | reverse complement strand
AGCTGGTACCTGGAATAAAGAAGAGGAAGAGGACCATTAGGTACTTTCCCGCTTGCAAATGTTAATTGGACAGTCCTAACGGACTTGCCCTCCCGAGGTTTGTAGAGGTATAAACCCTCTACAGCGTGATTGTGGAGCTTAAGATCCTCCAGCAATTCACCCTCGGAGTACTCGGAGGGGACGCCATAAATGACGACCCGTTCCGTCTTGTTGAAGGTGGACATGGCCGAGTCCACCTTCATCCCACACAGTGCGGTTTGGTTGGCAGCATAAACCGCATCTGCCAGGAACTCAAAGTTCAGCCGCACGTTGCCGTTGGCCAGGACTTTGACCTCCGGAAGAGAGCTATACTTCCACTCTTTCCGGATGAAGTCGCCGATGACCTTCGACTTCGTGCTGCCGAAAGTTTTGCCCCCGCTTGGCTTCACTATTACGATGTTGGAGAACTCCGGCCTTGCTACCCTGGGTTGCATGGTAGCAGCTGGCCGACTCGCAATATCGGCATAGCTAACCCTGGTTGATTGTTGGGAGGCCATTTTAACTGAAATTGAAGGTTTGATTAGTACAAATACAAAATACAATACAATAAGACAGATAAGAGATAGCTATCAAGAATGCCTTGCAGACTGTGCAAAAATTGATAGTATGAAAATGAAAAGAGAACAACGAAACAAAACGAAACCTAGTGAAAGCTTTGTAGGACAGCTTGAATTTCTTCCGCCAAAGAAATTGTCGGCCGCCCAAAGAAAAGATA
>NW_008708425.1:109315-110562 GCF_000327385.1 Lottia gigantea | reverse complement strand
CCAGTGACCTGTACATCATCATTAGAGTTTCTCTGTTTGCTCCCCATGTGGTACCTGAAACATAACGCATAACATTTAAGATTTTTGTAGACCGGTTACAGATATAGTCAATGTGCGTACTCCAAGTCAGACACCTGTCAAAGTGTACTCCCAGGAACCTTACTGAATTCTCATGCTTAATCTTCACACCATTCAGTCTAAGGTCAATACTGTCGTGATCTTTCTTTCTGCTGCAGAACAAACCGACGGTTTTAGCTTCCGAAATAATGAAGCCCCAGTCGTTTGCCCATTTAGCAACTTGATTCAGAGCAGTTTGCATACGCCATTTAACTTTATTGAGGTCATTGTGACCAGTCCATATCGAACTGTCATCTGCATATAGAGCCGTGCTAACCGAGAGCTCTATATGCTTTACATAATCCAGGGCCAGATCATTGATCATAATGCTGAAGAGGGTTGGGCTAATAACAGAGCCTTGCGGGGTGCCATTCTCCAACGAGTGCTTCTCGCTGAGAGAATTGGCGACGTTCACTTGTATCTGGCGATCCCTTAAGAAGTCTTGGATCCACCTGAACATAAGTTTAAAAAGCAAACCATCAACCCAGACTAAGTCAAAGGCCTTGGACAGATCCAGGAATACTGCACTGAAGTAGTTCTTCTTTCCGAGTTGGGCGGCCATGTCGTGTTGAAGTCGAACGATTTGATCCATTGTTGACCGTTTCTCTCTGTAGCCGCTTTGGTTGGGATCGATAAGACCATTTAGTTCACAGTGGTATCTAAGTCTATTATTGACCATCGTCTCAAATGTTTTACATAGAGTCGAGGTCAGAGAAATAGGCCTATATGAACTGCATAGACTTTTATCTTTCTGCGGTTTTGGTAGAGGAATGACCATTGCCGTTTTCCAACTTTCCGGAATTGTACCATTAAACCATGATTTGTTGAATAATTCTAGTAGAACTGTAGACGCTTCCATTGGTAACTCCTTTAACATGCTGTACTTGATATTATCTTCACCAGTAGCGCTGTCTTTCTTACTGTACAGTGCTTTCTTCAGCTCGTCGAGGGTGAAGGGAGCGTTAAGATCCCGTTCATCCTCTAAGGGCGAATGATGAATTGGAGTATGGTTGGTGTAGAAGGTCTTCTTGTTCTTTAGAAATTCTTTGGTATGGTTGGTATCAGCCCTGCCGTCAGCATAACACTTGGCTAACAAATTGGCTTTTCCTTCATTGCTGTATTCTGTGGAA
>NW_008708425.1:99826-100620 GCF_000327385.1 Lottia gigantea | reverse complement strand
CGTTACTGAGCCAGTGGGCAGTGGTCTAGCTAGCGAAGTGCTTCTAGAGCGCTCAGTCACGGGTCTGGAGCCTGTACTTCTGCAGATGCTCCTTGACTGACGAGGTTGTCCACTCGTGGATACCGCCTTTACTTTTCTTGGCGTTTCCACTGATTGACCCACTACGTCAGTCTTCGGAACATCCGTGCTGGATCTCTTCCTCTTTGGTTTGGTATTTGGTGGTTGTAGATTCGTGACATTGTCGGCACATACTTTAGATACTGCGTCCATAACGTCCTTTGGATTGATTTCACCAGCCTTGGATCTGGAACTAATTGCTACTGCAACCAACCTACAACAGAAATCAAAAAATTTAGATTCGTCCTTGAACTCCGGCGTGAATCCTTTCGGAGTTTGAGCCGGGGCAGGTTTGGGGCATTCGACCAAGGGCTTGGGGGCAGCGGGCACCGTGTTGGCCGAGACGTGATGGCGAGCTTCTTGGGAGGATACCTTGTAGGTGTGTTGTATCCTTATTTCCGCTCTTCTCGACAGGAACGAAGGGCACTGTGCGGAGTTGCTGGAGTGGTTATCACTCCGACAATTCACACACCGTACCTTCTTGGATTTACACAGCTTGGTGCTGTGCCCCTCTCCACACTTTTCGCAGCAAACTTTGCTGCGGCAGAACTTCTCTAGGTGACCCAACTTCTGGCACTTCTGGCATCTTCGTACCTTTGGGATGTAAGGGTGGAGCTGGTACCTGGAATAAAGAAGGGGAAGAGGACCATTAGGTACTTTCCCGCTTGCATATGTTA
>NW_008708425.1:95054-98577 GCF_000327385.1 Lottia gigantea | reverse complement strand
TCACAGCACAGTACTAATTACAGCTGTCATAGTCTCACTGCCTTATATACCCCGTAGTACCCTCTGGAAATCATTCACCTCAGTAAGAAGACTGATTGAAAAAAAAATATTCAGTTTACGTTACTAGTGTAAGGTACGAATATCAAACTGCTGTACTACTGCTTGCTGAGAAATTTCAAGTTCATTTCTGTTCCGGTGGTGAGGGTCAGATACACTTAGAGTACTTCGACGGCCCGCTAAGCCCATCTAGGGTTTGTTATGCTTTTTATATTTTTTTATATCTGGAAATACTCAGCTTGGTAGTTGGAAATCTTCTGCACCGAGGAAAACACCCCAGACTCGGATGCGTATGGATTAAGATTGAGTTTTTTTTTTCAATCCATTGTAACATTACAAATGGCTACCCGGAAATAGAACCCCCGGGTTAGCCATTTCACATTCTCCTTACAATAATATATCTAATTTATAGATAATTTAATTTACCGAATCCTTTTTTGCATTTATTCATTCAATTTGTTTTCCTTTTTTCCCTTCACATGGAATCTCCTGTTATTTTAAAAGTTCAAACTTAAACTTCTGAACCAATCTAACACTACTAGGAGAATGACCTCGAACTTAAGTACGTACCAAATTCAAGAACGGGTAATTAGTGCTAGATTCAAAATAGATAAGAAACACCTATGTTGTAAATGTGTATGGAACTAGAGAATTAGGTATAGGTCTCGAGTTCTATACACAAGTATACGAATATCTAAAAAAGATTTATAACCATAACGACATCTAATCCTTGTAAGACATTTAGAAGTATCACAGCACATTAAGAAACAAAAGTTTTTATGGATATAGACTTCTATTTATTATTGAACACAACGTTTCATTACACATACAGGTAACGTTATCAAGTGATTATGAACCATACAGATCACAAAATTATATATACCAGCTAAAAACTTAACAACTTATTATCCACAAAAGTTAATAAGAATTTTCTAAAAGCATACGGACTAGATAAACTCACCTCAGATTCAAAAGGCGTTGTATACCAAATTGACTGCAGCTGCAATAAAAGTTATATGAATGAAATGAAATGTATTAAGGAGCATCAGCACCAAACGGGCTATATAGCTCCAGAATACGTTAAAATAATGAAAAAACTAAAACAATAAAACACCTATCAATATCACAGAAAGGAGTCACATGGTGAGAACAAAACAAGACGTTAAAAACCATATCACAGAAAAGGCATTTAATGACTACAAAAAAAAGACCCGAAACAATATCACAGGTAATACACCATATAGTGGTATTAAAAACAAACAATGACTAATCTATTTAAAATTTAAAATAAAGACCTGCTTGTTTTAAAAAGCCACAACCTTGTTATCGTCAGGGAAGGCAAGGAAGAGATTAGAGACATCGTAGAGAAATTCTACTCAAAGCTCTACTCAACCGACCCTCTACCACAACCTGTCATCAATGTAAAACATTTGGTAATTCTACCACTCGATAAATTTTCTAAGAAAATAACATATTCCATAAATAAGAGTATTGTGAAATACCTCAAGAATATAAGAAATTCTTATCATTTTGGGAGTAACAATATATATAGCTAGGGTATTCTTTCATTATTTCAGACATTGAAGGATTTTCTTTTATCCATTCTGTCTACTCTGGAAAGTCACCGCCATGGTTTCATGAATGCCTTTCATATTGCGTCTATTAATGATATGATAATATAATACAAATCCAGAAGGGGGTACCTTCTTATGGCTGCTATCACCAATAGCGTTATAAGTACAAATTCGGCGCAAATATTAGGAGTAGGGGAAACATAAATGTTTTGTAAAGATATATTTGCAAATTCTTCTGTCAAAGGCTTTTTCTTTAAAGTTCCTGTTACACTACTTGTAATTGCATCAGCTGCATCGTCGTCTATCTCTACGACATCATTATCATCACCCACTTCGTTGTCATCAATTGGATGATCATCCAATGATTTGCCACTATGGTTTTCAACAAACCTTTATCCATAAGTAACAAAATGTCCAGCCAAAACAGCTTACTAAATATTTCATTTCATTTCATTGTTACTATTACTTGAAAATATGGAATTGAAACATTTTGGCTGTAAATATTAACTATATTAAACGGTGTTATTGATCTACTTTACCTATATTCTACTTTTGTCAGACCTCTTATTGGAATTGTATGTATATATCTTTTAAGGGATAAAATTTTTTTATCTAATTATATCCTTTCAATGCTTCTAATTATATTTTTGTAACTTCAGTGTGTTATTTTTTTTATATCGGGTTTCGTTTTATTGTAAACCATTGTACTGTTGGTATTTGTATACTGTTCATAAAGGGCGTATATATAATAAATCTATCTTAATCTTTTCTTACTAAGCATATCAACTAAAACAAAAACATTACATGTTGTGTCAGGGTTAGTTGATATTGTTAATAGCATGTCGTCTACCAATTATATTTTGTTATTAGCTGATAATTTTGCCCAAAATTTTGTTATTGACAATCATATTTGTGATATAGAATATGGACACTACAAAAGATCAAGTAGTAGTACATACTAAGACTTTTCCTTTTTTAAGATGTTGGTAGTGCTGTCTGTATTCTATATCAAGAATTGCTGCCAAATTCTAGTGAGCAGTGCTAAAGGAGTAGAGGTAAACACAATTAAGACTAAACTGAGACGCTCTGTTAAAACAGGTGTATTGAGTGATATAATGAGAATCGTTGAAGATGGACCTGAAATAAAATATATTGAATATGAAAATGCAGTGAAAAAAGAAAAGAAAGTATTTACTACAAGTCATTGTTTGGTTGTGCATGGATTTTTAAATATGATATCCCACATCAGAGTCGTAGCCAGCACGGCTATGCACATTGTATCTGTGTTTATATTAAAAAAAAAAACAACCGGCGGCTAAAGTTCTATGCTTTACTAGATGCGTGCTTAAAAGACAGATATGTTAGCAAATTTGTCAAACACGAATTGGGTTTGCATGGTGACACAATTAACTTAAAAGTATACGTTTTATGTTGTTCTAAAACGTCCTTGAAATCGGATGAGGTCACTTTTGGTGTAAGTAGTGTAGACTGTTTGACTAATTTTAACTTGGACGCCTTTACGGTTATGAACGTTACTGGTGGTTTAACCGCTGTCGACTGGTTATGTCATCCCTACAATTGGCCACACCTTTGTGGAATTCAGTTTCCAGAAATAGCACATCCGACTCATATCGACTTATTTGTTGGACTGAATTCTGAACAGGTTCCTTACTTGTCTTGGTTGGACCTGTATTGGACCTATAAACCCTATTCGTACTACGGGATCGAATCCTCGCATTCATTATCACAAACTTTACACGCAATCGGAAAGCGAGACTATTATGCCTACGAAACGGTCTTTGCTATTCGATGTTACAAAGCAAAGGTATCGCGTCGGAATACCTTGGCGTGCTAACAAATCGGGTTTGGAAGCAGTATCGAACTTTGATGTA
>NW_008708425.1:87963-89029 GCF_000327385.1 Lottia gigantea | reverse complement strand
GGTCTCCTTCATTCTTCCAAACTCGTTCTGATCATGGTATTCTTGTTGATTGGTAGTCGAATGGTAGTCGTTGGTTTGGTTTGGTTTGGTTAGATTATCTGTTATCTGTTGGAAAACTCGAAGACCTGAAAAAAAAGAAAAAAAAAGAAAGTGAGAAGAAGAGGGAGGAAAGAGGGGGGGGGGAGCTTTCACAAAAGGGGGGAGAGATGTTCTCTAATGTTTCTGCTATGAAACTTGTTAAATTGATTGGATATAATTAAAAAGTGTTAAGAAACTTTGATTAAAAAAAAAAAAAAAACTTAGCCTATCTGTTCAAGACAGATTTGGTTATAAAATGGAAGACTAGTTACATTATCGTATACCAGTGGTCCGTGGGTGGAGCCAAAACATTCTGTATGGTGAGTGGTATGCCGTTGGTTTCCAGGTACTCTAGTAGTGGCTTACGAGCAGGTTTCAGTTCAGTGCATTGAATGAGGACATGCGACCTTGTGGCAACGTGGCCGCAGCGACATTTAATGGCGTTGAACTGATGGTCTCGTAGTACGTTGTTGGTCCGGAGTCTGGTTGCCACTTTGCAGATGGCTACACATGGATGGTTTGGTTTGGTTTGGTTTGGTATCTTCGGATCAATCTGGTATCTTGCGGTGTCGAGGTTCCGTAACATGTCAGACCATTTCTGGTTGATCCTAGAAGATACGATACTGCAGAACTCCGAATAGGAGTATTCTACAGGCTCGATATCCTCCAGACTCAGACTTTCCTTGGCACAACGGTCTGCTTGATCATTGCCAGGAATGGAGACGTGCGATGGAACCCATACTAATTCAATCGTCTGGTTGTTGTTGGTTTGGTAGTTGTGGATCATTCTTCTTATTTCGGAAATAACTTCTGACCTGCAATTAGAAGAGGTGAGAAAAATAGATTGGAGGCTGCTTAGCGAGTCGGATAGAATCGCGGCATGCTCCGTGTGATTGACGGACAGCCATGCTACCGCGTCCCTGATGGCAAAAAGTTCTGCTGTGAACACTGAACAGTGCGGGGGGATCCTTTTACTGATGCGGATGCC
>NW_008708425.1:86820-87913 GCF_000327385.1 Lottia gigantea | reverse complement strand
ACTCCGACATTCACACACCGTACCTTCTTGGATTTACACAGCTTGGTGCTGTGCCCCTCTCCACACTTTTCGCAGCAAACTTTGCTGCGGCAGAACTTCTCTAGGTGACCCAACTTCTGGCACTTCTGGCATCTTCGTACCTTGGGGATGTAAGGGTGGAGCTGGTACCTGGAATAAAGAAGGGGAAGAGGACCATTAGGTACTTTCCCGCTTGCAAATGTTAATTGGACAGTCCTAACGGACTTGCCCTCCCGAGGTTTGTAGAGGTATAAACCCTCTACAGCGTGATTGTGGAGCTTAAGATCCTCCAGCAATTCACCCTCGGAGTACTCGGAGGGGACGCCATAAATGACGACCCGTTCCGTCTTGTTGAAGGTGGACATGGCCGAGTCCACCTTCATCCCACACAGTGCGGTTTGGTTGGCAGCATAAACCGCATCTGCCAGGAACTCAAAGTTCAGCCGCACGTTGCCGTTGGCCAGGACTTTGACCTCCGGAAGAGAGCTATACTTCCACTCTTTCCGGATGAAGTCGCCGATGACCTTCGACTTCGTGCTGCCGAAAGTTTTGCCCCCGCTTGGCTTCACTATTACGATGTTGGAGAACTCCGGCCTTGCTACCCTGGGTTGCATGGCAGCAGCTGGCCGACTCCCAATATCGGCATAGCTAACCTTGGTGGATTGTTGGGAGGCCATTTTAGCTGAAATTGAAGGTTTGATTAGTACAAATACAAAATATAAGATACAATACAATAAGACAGATAAGAGATAGCTATCAAGAATGCCTTGCAGACTGTGCAAAAATTGATAGTATGAAAATGAAAAGAGAACAACGAAACAAAACGAAACCTAGTGAAAGCTTTGTAGGGCAGCTTGAATTTCTTCCGCCAAAGAAATTGTCGGCCGCCGAAAGAAAAGATAAAAGAAAAGAATAAAAAGGAACGAACTCACAGTAATTAGTGGCAGGTGTCAAAAGTTAATTGAGTTATACTTAATTGATACTTGACAGTAATCCGCTAATCCAATTTCACCAATCCAGACTAGAGAGAGAGCTAATTAGTTGTTCACAGTACGAGATATCGCAAACTAGGTAG
>NW_008708425.1:85340-86770 GCF_000327385.1 Lottia gigantea | reverse complement strand
CAGATCAAGAGCGCGAGCTCTTGCTCCCACTGGGTTCTCGTGCTTGTTGGTACTCTGGATCAGCTGGGTGTTGACTGTCGGGTTGGTAACCTTCCAAAACGGAGTAGGCGTCGTTCAAGGATCGTTACTTGATCGAGCTGATGCTCTCTCAATAGATCAGTGACCGCTTGCCCGTAAGAAATACTCCGATTCTTCTGGTTATTTCCGACACGAGTAAATCTTCTGATGCTGGAATACGTCGGACAGCTTTCGGACAAATACTGAAGTTTCCCCCAGAATTTAAAGATAGCTCCTCCCTCCGAAGAGAGAGGGGTTTCTCTCCCACCTCCTGAAGTAGCGCCTCATTCTTCGTACCTACAGCTGCCCTGGTGGCAATACGTATAGCTTTCATGTGTAGAACGTCGAGTTTCTTCAGTTGAGTATCACTTGCTTTACCATAGGCAATACAACCATAATCAATAACTGAACGAACCAGTGACCTGTACATCATCATTAGAGTTTCTCTGTTTGCTCCCCATGTGGTACCTGAAACATAACGCATAACATTTAAGATTTTTGTAGACCGGTTACAGATATAGTCAATGTGCGTACTCCAAGTCAGACACCTGTCAAAGTGTACTCCCAGGAACCTTACTGAATTCTCATGCTTAATCTTCACACCATTCAGTCTAAGATCAATACTGTCGTGATCTTTCTTTCTGCTGCAGAACAAACCGACGGTTTTAGCTTCCGAAATAATGAAGCCCCAGTCGTTTGCCCATTTAGCAACTTGATTCAGAGCAGTTTGCATACGCCATTTAACTTTATTGAGGTCATTGTGACCAGTCCATATCGAACTGTCATCTGCATATAGAGCCGTGCTAACCGAGAGCTCTATATGCTTTACATAATCCAGGGCCAGATCATTGATCATAATGCTGAAGAGGGTTGGGCTAATAACAGAGCCTTGCGGGGTGCCATTCTCCAACGAGTGCTTCTCGCTGAGAGAATTGGCGACGTTCACTTGTATCTGGCGAAGAAGTCTTGGATCCACCTGAACATGCGACCCCGAATGCCAAGTTTATTAAGTTTAAAAAGCAAACCATCAACCCAGACTAAGTCAAAGGCCTTGGACAGATCCAGGAATACTGCACTGAAGTAGTTCTTCTTTCCGAGTTGGGCGGCCATGTCGTGTTGAAGTCGAACGATTTGATCCATTGTTGACCGTTTCTCTCTGTAGCCGCTTTGGTTGGGATCGATAAGACCATTTAGTTCACAGTGGTATCTAAGTCTATTATTGACCATCGTCTCAAATGTTTTACATAGAGTCGAGGTCAGAGAAATAGGCCTGTATGAACTGCATAGACTTTTATCTTTCTGCGGTTTTGGTAGAGGAATGACCATTGCCGTTTTCCAACTTTCCGGAATTGTACCATTATACCATGATTTGT
>NW_008708425.1:77257-79753 GCF_000327385.1 Lottia gigantea | reverse complement strand
ATGGAGACGTGCGATGGACCCCATACTAATTCAATCGTCTGGTTGTGTTTGGTTTGGTAGTTGTGGATCATTCTTCTTATTTCGGAAATAACTTCTGACCTGCAATTAGAAGAGGTGAGAAAAATAGATTGGAGGCTGCTTAGCGAGTCGGATAGAATCGCGGCATGCTCCGTGTGATTGACGGACAGCCATGCTACCGCGTCCCTGATGGCAAAAAGTTCTGCTGTGAACACTGAACAGTGCGGGGGGATCCTTTTACTGATGCGGATGCCTTTTGCTGGGATGCACAAACCGTAACCTGTTGCGGTACTACTCTTGGAACCATCGGTGTAGATCTTCAAATGGTCGGCGTACACGGAATCAATCAGATCAAGAGCGCGAGCTCTTGCTCCCACTGGGTTCTCGTGCTTGTTGGTACTCTGGATCAGCTGGGTGTTGACTGTCGGGTTGGTAACCTTCCAAAACGGAGTAGGCGTCGTTCAAGGATCGTTACTTGATCGAGCTGATGCTCTCTCAATAGATCAGTGACCGCTTGCCCGTAAGAAATACTCCGATTCTTCTGGGGTGCCGTAAAAACCTCTACGTCGATTTCCGTTACTGAGCCAGTGGGCAGTGGTCTAGCTAGCGAAGTGCTTCTAGAGCGCTCAGTCACGGGTCTGGAGCCTGTACTTCTGCAGATGCTCCTTGACTGACGAGGTTGGCCACTCGTGGATACCGTCTTTACTTTTCTTGGCGTTTCCACTGATTGACCCACTACGTCAGTCTTCGGAACATCCGTGCTGGATCTCTTCCTCTTTGGTTTGGTATCCTTATTTGGTGGTTGTAGATTCGTGACATTGTCGGCACATACTTTTGATACTGCGTCCATAACGTCCTTTGGATTGATTTCACCAGCCTTGGATCTGGACCTAATTGCTACTGCAACCAACCTACAACAGAAATCAAAAAATTTAGATTCGTCCTTGAACTCCGGCGTGAATCCTTTCGGAGTTTGAGCCGGGGCAGGTTTGGGGCATTCGACCACGGGCTTGGGGGCAGCGGGCACCGTGTTGGCCGAGACGTGATGGCGAGCTTCTTGGGAGGATACCTTGTAGGTGTGTTGTATCCTTATTTCCGCTCTTCTCGACAGGAACGAAGGGCACTGTGCGGAGTTGCTGGAGTGGTTATCACTCCGACAATTCACACACCGTACCTTCTTGGATTTACACAGCTTGGTGCTGTGCCCCTCTCCACACTTTTCGCAGCAAACTTTGCTGCGGCAGAACTTCTCTAGGTGACCCAACTTCTGGCACTTCTGGCATCTTCGTACCTTGGGGATGTAAGGGTGGAGCTGGTACCTGGAATAAAGAAGGGGAAGAGGACCATTAGGTACTTTCCCGCTTGCAAATGTTAATTGGACAGTCCTAACGGACTTGCCCTCCCGAGGTTTGTAGAGGTATAAACCCTCTACAGCGTGATTGTGGAGCTTAAGATCCTCCAGCAATTCACCCTCGGAGTACTCGGAGGGGACGCCATAAATGACGACCCGTTCCGTCTTGTTGAAGGTGGACATGGCCGAGTCCACCTTCATCCCACACAGTGCGGTTTGGTTGGCAGCATAAACCGCATCTGCCAGGAACTCAAAGTTCAGCCGCACGTTGCCGTTGGCCAGGACTTTGACCTCCGGAAGAGAGCTATACTTCCACTCTTTCCGGATGAAGTCGCCGATGACCTTCGACTTCGTGCTGCCGAAAGTTTTGCCCCCGCTTGGCTTCACTATTACGATGTTGGAGAACTCCGGCCTTGCTACCCTGGGTTGCATGGTAGCAGCTGGCCGACTCCCAATATCGGCATAGCTAACCTTGGTGGATTGTTGGGAGGCCATTTTAGCTGAAATTGAAGGTTTGATTAGTACAAATACAAAATATAAGATACAATACAATAAGACAGATAAGAGATAGCTATCAAGAATGCCTTGCAGACTGTGCAAAAATTGGTAGTATGAAAATGAAAAGAGAACAACGAAACAAAACGAAACCTAGTGAAAGCTTTGTAGGGCAGCTTGAATTTCTTCCGCCAAAGAAATTGTCGGCCGCCCAAAGAAAAGATAAAAGAAAAGAATAAAAAGGAACGAACTCACAGTAATTAGTGGCAGGTGTCAAAAGTTAATTGAGTTATACTTAATTGATACTTGACAGTAATCCGCTAATCCAAGGGGGGAGAGATGTTCTCTAATGTTTCTGCTATGAAACTTGTTAAATTGATTGGATATAATTAAAAAGTGTTAAGAAACTTTGATTAAAAAAAAAAAAAAAACTTAGCCTATCTGTTCAAGACAGATTTGGTTATAAAATGGAAGACTAGTTACATTATCGTATACCAGTGGTCCGTGGGTGGAGCCAAAACATTCTGTATGGTGAGTGGTATGCCGTTGGTTTCCAGGTACTCTAGTAGTGGCTTACGAGCAGGTTTCAGTTCAGTGCATTGAATGAGGACATGCGACCTTGTGGCAACGGG
>NW_008708425.1:73361-74750 GCF_000327385.1 Lottia gigantea | reverse complement strand
ACAATTGGATGATTCGGTGTTGTTGGTTTGGTTGTTGATTCTTCGTTAGATCTGGTCGGGTCGAATGACATGGCGGTGAAACTCGGCCCTGGATGGTGTGGCGTGAGTTACTCGGTCTCCTTCATTCTTCCAAACTCGTTCTGATCATGGTATTTCTTGTTGATTGTGCCATTTTTGGGAGAATTGATCGATTAATAATGTGTTGAACTTTATGTTTAAGCCCGTGGCTTTAATAAAATAATGGTCTATCCAAATAAAAGATAATCCGCACTCATCAAGTATATTTTTAATGTGAATAAGCCATTGGTTTTGGATTGAATTGTAAGAAAAACGATGTAGTAGTAATTTGTACATAATATAACTTAATTTAGTTTCTTTGTTTGTAATTAAACGAGCCCAGAAAGTAATCATTCTCACTTTTATGTCAATATTTAATGGATGTCGGCCAAGTTCACCATAAACCATATAATTTGGCGTGGATGACTTTACATGTAATATATATTTTCAAAATTTAAGATGAATTTGATCTAGAATATCTAAATTTTCGTAACCCCATACTTCACAGGAATAAATGAAAGTAGGTTTTACAATGGTATCAAAAAGTTCTAGTTGTCAGTCGATTGGTAAATTGTGGTATCTACATTTTTGAAGTACTGCATACATTGATCTAGTTCCGCGATGGCATAGATCTTTACGAGCTTTTAAAAAACTTCCAGATTTAGCAAATATTAAACCAAGATATTTGAATTCGTTAACTATTTCCAATTCCAGGTTAGCATATTGAAAGTTTACATTTTTTGATAATCTCCCTTTACCAAACACAAGTATTAGTTTTTTTCGGTATTAACATTTAAACGCCATTGATTACAGTAATTATAAAATGAATGAAGTTAGGTTTGTAAATCAGTTGGGTTTTCAGCACATAAGCAGGGGTCGTCAGCATAAAGAAGAGCAAAAAGTTTTAAAAAGGTTCCTAGTCTCAGTTCCACTTCTTTATTTATAGTTTCTAGTCCAATCATATTATTTTCCTCAAAGTAATTACTCAAATCATTTAGGTAAATCGAAAATAGAAATGGAGACAAGTTTTCACCCTGTCTAACGCCAATAGGAGAATAAATACGATGATTCGTTTTCAGTAGTGATTCTTGATTTAATAGAACTATACAAGTTATAAATAACCTTATTTAACGCATTAGGCCCACCTTCCTTAAGTCTTATACACCAATCATCGGACTTGTTTTTGCAAGAGATTGGTAGGTAGGTAGATGACAAGTTAACGTTCGCTTCCAGCGGATGCTGATATCGCAAACTAGGTAGTTGTTGGTAGTCGTAGTAGTTGGTAGTTGGATTGGATCAAATTGTATGATTCGGTGTTGTTGGTTTGGTTGT
>NW_008708425.1:40281-45349 GCF_000327385.1 Lottia gigantea | reverse complement strand
TTTACACAGCTTGGTGCTGTGCCCCTCTCCACACTTTTCGCAGCAAACTNTGCTGCGGCAGAACTTCTCTAGGTGACCCAACTTCTGGCACTTCTGGCATCTTCGTACCTTTGGGATGTAGGGGTGGAGCTGGTACCTGGAATAAAGAAGGGGAAGAGGACCATTAGGTACTTTCCCGCTTGCAAATGTTAATTGGACAGTCCTAACGGACTTGCCCTCCCGAGGTTTGTAGAGGTATAAACCCTCTACAGCGTGATTGTGGAGCTTAAGATCCTCCAGCAATTCACCCTCGGAGTACTCGGAGGGGACGCCATAAATGACGACCCGTTCCGTCTTGTTGAAGGTGGACATGGCCGAGTCCACCTTCATCCCACACAGTGCGGTTTGGTTGGCAGCATAAACCGCATCTGCCAGGAACTCAAAGTTCAGCCGCACGTTGCCGTTGGCCAGGACTTTGACCTCCGGAAGAGAGCTATACTTCCACTCTTTCCGGATGAAGTCGCCGATGACCTTCGACTTCGTGCTGCCGAAAGTTTTGCCCCCGCTTGGCTTCACTATTACGATGTTGGAGAACTCCGGCCTTGCTACCCTGGGTTGCATGGTAGCAGCTGGCCGACTCGCAATATCGGCATAGCTAACCTTGGTGGATTGTTGGGAGGCCATTTTAGCTGAAACTGAAGGTTTGATTAGTACAAATGCAAAATATAAGATACAATACAATAAGACAGATCAGATAGCTATCAAGAATGCCTTGCAGACTGTGCAAAAATTGATAGTATGAAAATGAAAAGAGAACAACGAAACAAAACGAAACCTAGTGAAAGCTTTGTAGGACAGCTTGAATTTCTTCCGCCAAAGAAATTGTCGGCCGCCCAAAGAAAAGATAAAAGAAAAGAATAAAAAGGAACGAACTCACAAATTAGTGGCAGGTGTCAAAAGTTAACTGGGTTATACTTAATTAATACTTGACAGTAATCCGCTAATCCAATTTCACCAATCCAGACTAGAGAGAGAGCTAATTAGTTGTTCACAGTACGAGTGTCGAACTAATTGTGATTTGCTTAGTGAAGATAGGGATATATATAGACCGTGGCCCTATGACAGGCATATGGCACTACACAGATATTTTGGATATTCGAGATAAGCCGTTCACAGAGACAGGATGTCGGTTGAGAGAGTATTGCTAATGATAATCCAGTGACAGGTCTGGCGGGGCCAGTTATTCAATTAGCAACAGGTGTAAAGAGTAGAAGAAAGTATTACCTGGTAGTAGTACCATTGGCTAATCAAAATGATGTCGAATAGCTGGAGAGAAAGGCCTTATATACGAATCCAAGTCATTTGAGTTACGGAAAGGCCTTCTTTCCGCTGGCTTGTATATGTTTAGGCAATTGAATAAGTGCGGTTTGAATGAAAATGAAATAAAATGAAATGCATTAAGGAGCATCAGCTCCAGAATACGTTAAAATAATAAAAAAAAACTAAAACAATAAAACACCTATCAATATCACAGAAAGGTCACATAGTGATGATAAAAGACGATAAAAACCATATCACAGAAAAAGTCATTTAATGACTACAAAAAAACACTAAAAACAATATCACAGGTAATACACCACATGGTGGTATTAAAAACAAACAAAATATTTAAAACAAACAATGACTAATCTATTTAAAATTTAAAATAAAGACCTGCTTGTTTTAAAATAGCCACAACCTTCTCATAAAGAGAAACCCCGGCAAAAACCTCCACTAAACGTCTAATAACAAGCCCTTTCGAAGACAATCAAAAGAAAAACCGAATAGAAGACCCTAGAAAGACTACCCAGAGATCTACCTCACGAGATAGAACTGTGGGTAGTCAGGACTCTAGGGTCAGCAGATGCGATGCCGGTAAAGTTCAGAAAGACCGACAGAGATCATCATCAGACAACAGAAGTGTCAAAAGTGTCATATTTCATCATTTGCACACACAACCAAAGAAGATTCAAGATCACTGACCGGCTATAGCCTCTAGGGAACAACACCACCCTGTTATAATCTACTGGCCATCTGTGTTTTGTAAATAAATTCACCCATCCAAAATTGTGTGTTATTTTTGTGCTTTAACTTTTATTTGTTTCACCTGTCCGACCGTCAACAGTCCTTTAACACCAACTTCTTCAAATTTATTTATTTTTTTTTTATTATTTTCATCTTTTTTATTCTTCTTTTGCACCTTTTCAACAAAAAAATTTTAAAAAAAAAAAAAAAATTTGTAGATTATATAATTACTAATTGAAACTGATTGAAAGAAAGGTTACCATGCAGATTAAACCCGAAGGGACTCTGCATTCTAACGTCAACTCTCAAGACTTTCTGGACGTCATGCAGGAAAGAAAGTCCCCTATGACCATCATTAGGGGATTCCAGAACTGGTGAGAGCTAAATTTCTGATTTCGTTCGAAAATCAGATAGATCTGGATCATTTTCATTCTTGGTTTAAACAAGATTCCAGGATCTATAATAAGATCAAACTCGAGATCGAACATGCTAAAAACATCCCAGCTCTGAACCGTAAGCCTGATATCCGTATCATGATTTACGGTGTACCATACGAGATGCAGAATGATGTAATTCTGACAAAATTACAAGCATTCTGTACTTCACTACGCATTAAAAGAAATACTTTCTCACGCCATCCAAACATCGATACTGGTGTGAGATTTATCTTTACACAGGAGATAAAGAAACTAATCCCCTCCAGTATCCTGATCGATAATCACAAGCTGGGTATAAAATATGAGAACCAGCCCAGGACTATCCAAAAATGTTTCTTGTGTGGCGGTGAGAGCCACTTAGCAAAAGATTGCCCTAAACCTCCCCGTGTCCCCGACCCAATACCTGCTGCCCAAAAACCAAAACCAGCAGTAGGCAAAACAAGCTCTCAAACATACGCTGATAAAGTCAGGGGGGGGGGGGGGGGAGGGGCAACACTGGTCTCTCTGAAATAGCCATACCAAACCAGATCCAAAACCCAGGTCAAATCTAACTGAAAGTCTCGGCATCGGAGACAGAACTGAACCTCTGATGACCGAAATTCAACAAATAAGAAATGAGTACGAGGAACAAAACATTGCCGAACCAGAAAGGGCAACCTCTACTCCCGTCCCAGACATCGACGACTATGATCGAAGCAGAGAGGAGATTGATCTTCGAACCGCAGCAGAAAGTCTACAATGATCAATTAACCGGGCGTAAGAAACCCTAAACCAATCCACCAATACCACCTTCAAAACCCCGGCAAAAACCTCCACTAAACGTCCAATAACAAGCCCTTTCGAAGACAAAAGAAAAACCGAATAGAAGACCCTAGAAAGACTACCCAGAGATCTATCTCACGAGATAGAACTGTGGGTAGTCAGGACTCTAGGGTCAGCAGATGCGATGTCCGTAAAGTTCAGAAAGACCGGCAGAGATCATCATCACACAACAGACGTGTCAAAAACTAATTTTGGGTTAAAATATCATATCACTGTTTCACTATTTGAAATCAATCTTTCATCCCTTATTAAATTCATATCATGATCATATCAACTTTAAATATTCACCGCGGTTTTGACACAAAAAAACATCAAATTTTAGATTTTTTCAAATTAAACGATTTTGCATGCTTACAGGAAGTTGGAATCGTTACTGATCAAAATTCTACAGATATTTCTACCATCTCTAAATTTAACATAGTTTTCTCCAACGGCACTAATTTAAGCACGGCAGGTGTCGCCACACTCTATTCAAACGATTTCAAATTAGTCCGTACTTATACAATTCCAAAACTAACTGGTCGCTTTCTGCATTTAGTACTTACCGGTAATGACGTCATGTTTCATATCATCAATGAATATGGCGTGAACGAACGTAAAGAAAAAGGTGATTTCTATTCTGAGGTCAACACCCACGTCTCTAAACATTTCAACATTAGAGACGTTTTTGTAATATGCGGTGATTTCAACCTCATAGAATCTAAACTAGACAGTAAAAATAATATCATGATCAACCAACCTCTTACTGCACTGAGTCAGCTGCATCTGATGCAAACCAATTGTGTAGTAGAGGACGCCTTTAGATCCAAGTACCCTAGAAACAAACAGTATACCTTCTTGAAAGATGCTTCTGGCACCCGGATAGACCGTATCTACCTTTCTTGCCACTTCTCCAACAAAATACAAGATATAATCCATCTCAACTCCTCATTCTCCGACCACAAAGCGGTTAAACTCACCCTTAACCTTGGGTCCGCACGATGGGGGAGAGGGAAATGGAAACTGAATAATTCCATTCTGGAGGACATTGAGTACCAGACTCTCATCCGGGAGTTTTGGTCTGATTGGAAGGGTAATAAACCCGATTACTAAGACCAAACCTCCTGGTGGGGGGAAGGTAAAGCCAAAATTCAAACTATCTCGATCCGATACTCAAAAACTAGAACCAAATCTATCAAAGCTGAAATTGAAAACATACAAAATGAAATAAACGAAATTGAAACTTACCTTACTTTAGACCAACAAAATAAAACCCGCCTGGAAACACGGTACTCAAACTTGAAGAAAAGGAAATAAAGGCATTCTGATACGATACAAGTTGGCTTTCGAGGAATCCGGAATGTTTCGAAAGACAGAATTGGATAATTCGACCAGAAAGAAGATACGGAAACTGGAAGATAAAACTGGGAAGATTAAATCTTCCCAGGAAGACATCCTCAGCATTGTCCAGGCTTTTTATAAGGACCTGTAGGGAAGGATGGGGTAAGTTGAGCCAGTAAAGATGGGGTATGTTGAGCCATGATCAACTTACCCCATATGTGGCTCATCTTACCCCAATATCATCAACACATGTTCATAATTACATCAACACATCCTTACTATTATATATATTGATAATTGAGGGGGACTTCGTTGTAGTTCAAGTTTCCGGGAAATCTCGTAAAATGAACTACATAGCAAGAGTTGATCTATTGGACAGAAATGAGTATGAAGGTGTATTCCTTCAGAAAGTTTCCGGAAAAATAGATTCTGAAGGAATATCTTTT
>NW_008708425.1:34449-39272 GCF_000327385.1 Lottia gigantea | reverse complement strand
TCGCAGATATATGGGTCTGTAGTTTTTTAATCAGGTTTTGAGCCTTTATTTTTGAAATTGATGGTTAGTATGGACGTCTTCATGCTGTCAAAGAGTTCATGTCTAAAATAAATATTATTGATGGTATCATGAAGATCGTCCTGCAGAATGGGCCAAAACTTGCAGTAGAATTCCATGGGAACCCCATCGATCCCCGGGAATTTGTTTTGAAACCCATTCAATGCTGTAAAAAGTTCTGATTTAGTAATAAGAATATTATTGATTTTTGTTTGTTCTGCTGGCGGTAGACTATTGACCTCGTACTGATCGATGTAGTCCGTTATTACGTCCCTAGCGATGAAGTCGGATGTGTAGAGGGTTGTATAGAAAGATTGAACTGCTTTAAGAATATCTGTTTTATTAGTATGAATTTTGCCGGTGATATCTGAAATTTTATCTAATTGCTTTTTGGAACCAACTTTTTTGTCCAACTCAACTTTTCTAAAAATATCTAAATTTGCTTCATCGCTAGTTTCAAAGGGAGTTTTTGATCGGATTAACGTCCCTTTGTTCATGGTGTTTTGTAACAACTTAATTTCATCGATCAGTCAGCGGTGGATGTTGCCAACGTGATCGTTATTTAGGTCATGAGTATTTTCGATGTCGATCTTTTGGTTCTCTAACTGTAGGAGTTTATCCCTGAGATTTTTTTAGATCGACATCGACTATACTGTATTGAAATGTCTTTGATGTGGCATTTCCCCGTTTCCCACCAAATAAGCTGGTCAGGATAGTCTGGCTTTTGTAACTGCCAGAAGCACCAGAATTCTGTGATTAGTGCGATGTACTGGGGCTCGTCAAGTAGTGTGGTGTTGAGTTTCCACTTGCCTTTACCCCAGCCGCTTGACCCTAGTCCCACTTCCACTGTTAACGATTTGTGGTCGGAGTATGAGATGTTGTTATGTTCTATTTTTTAAGGGAATTTAGATGATGTTTAGAGAGGAGCAGACGGTCGATACGAGTTCCAGTGTCACCCCTGACAAATGTGAATAGTTTAGTTCTCGGATACAAATGGCGAAAGCTCTCATGTAATAAAAAGTCTGACTTGATATCCGAGAGTTTGGAGAGAGCAAGTGGAGGTTGGTTTTTCCACGTATCTGTTTTTGAATCCTTTTGTTTCAATTAAGTTGAAATCCCCAGTAATAATATAGATGTCAGCGATGTTAAAAAATGTACAGTACACTTGATGTGTAGGAATCTACCTACTAATTGAGGGTTCAGGATGGTGTGGATGGGTCCAATGGACTTTTTGTATAAAATGGCAACACCTCTACAGATGGCACTGGGTCCAATGGATCTAACCAGGGTGTAGTCTGAGATAGCCTCAAGATCAAGAATATCTTGGTCCGAGATTGTCCCAGTTTCCTGCAGACAAATGATATCAGTCTGTTAATATATGGTGTAATTTGCCTATGAAGCCTCTATGTATATTTAAAGAAGAAAAAATCATGTTAGGATTTATAAGTACGTTTTTTTAATGAATATATGAAAAGATTTTTTTAAATTACTATATATATATATTACTCATGCCAAACTGTTGATCTAGCCCTTACCTCCACCTGTTTATCTTCGTAAGACATTCCAGTTCGTTCCTTTTTATTCATTTCTTTGGGCGGCCGACAATTTCTTTGGCGGAAGAAATTCAAGCTGTCCTCACAAAGCTTTCACTAGGTTTCGTTTTGTTTCGTTGTTCTCTTTTTCATTTTATACTATCAATTTTTGCACAGTCTGCAAGGCATTCTTGATAGATATCGATTATCTTTCTTATTGTATTTTCTCATTTTTTTTGTACTAATTAAACCTTCATTTTCAGTCAAAATGGCCACTTCCCAACAAACCACCAAGGTTAGCTATGCCGATATTGCGAGTCGGCCAGCTGCTACCATGCAACCCAGGGTAGCAAGGCCGGAATTCTCAAATGTAGTGATAGTGAAGCCAAGCGGGGGCAAAACTTTCGGTAGCACGAAGTCGAAGGTTATCGGCGACTTCATCCGGAAAGAGTGGAAGTATAGCTCTCTTACAGAGGTCAAAGTCCTGGCTAACGGTAACGTGAGGCTGAACTTTGAGTTCCTGGCAGATGAGGTTTATGCTGCCAACCAAACCGCACTGTGTGGGATGAAGGTGGACTCGGCCATGTCCACCTCCAACAAAACGGAACGGGACGCCATAAATGAGTACTCCGAGGGTGAGTTGCTGGAGGACCTTAAGCTTCACAATCACGCAGTAGAGGGGCTTTACCTCTACAAACCTCGAGAGGGCAAGTCCGTTAGGACTGTCCAACTAACTTTCGCCAGCGGGAAAGTACCTAATGGTCCTCTTCCCCTTTTATATTCCAGGTACCAGCTCCACCCACACATCTCCAAGGCACGAAGATGCCAGAAGTTGGGTCATTTGGAGAAGTTCTGTCGAAGCAAAATTTGCTGCGAAAAGTGTGGAGAGGGGCACAAAACCAAGCTGTGCAAGTCCAAGAAGGTTCGGTGCGTGAATTGTCTGAGTGATATCCACTCCAGCAACTCCGTACAATGTCCTTCGTTCCTGTCAAGAAGTGCGGAAATAAGGATACAGCACACCTACAATTTATCCTCCCAAGAAGTTCGCCATCACGTCTCGGCCAACACGGTGTCCGCTGCCCCCAAGCCCGTGGTCGAATGCCCCAAACCGGCCCCGGCTCAAACTCCGAAAGGATTCACGCCGGAGTTTAAGGATGAGACTAATTTTTTTGATTTCTGTTGCAGGTTGGTCGCAGTAGCAATCAGTTCAAGAACCAAGGCTGGTGAAATCAACCCGAAAGACGTCATGGACGCAGTATCCAAAGTATGTGCCGACCACGTCACAAATCAACAACCATCAACCAAGGATACCAAACCAAAGAGGAAGAGATCCAGCACGGCTGTTCCGAAGACCGACGTAGTGGGTCAATCAGTGGAAATAAATCCTCATCCTAAATTACTGCTGAGGGGCCTGATAACAAAAGTTCTGTCAGGATCACCGGTTTCCGATTTTTAGCTCTAAGGTCCCACATTAACCAAAGTTCATAACGCCATTCTCACCCCTTTGCGTCACAGCAGTCCAAAATTTGCCGCCATATTTAAAAAAATAGTGTACTCTTTGCACGATGCCCGTACCAGTAAGTTGGATATTGATCAGCAAAGATCAAAGGGTGACGTCACATTTGTATTTTAACTGCAAAGAAAAAAAAAACATTAAGTAAGTCCTATGATCGTTCAGAAAACGTTAGGTAAAGAATAAATGTTTCATGTTTTATGTATAAACGTAAACGACAGTTATTGTATAATATTATAACGATGCTAATGCAATAAACTTCACTCTATCTAGCTAAAATGGTATAGTGAATAGTCATGGTTCAATACCACAGGTAAGTCATTGACTATACAACTGATTTATTTACATGTGAATAGTCATTTTCGTAATAGAATACTTGTTTTTCTTTTCTTTTTAAACTTCCACCCCTGTATATGAATGAGGAAGTAATATAGATTGTCTAGCTTATATCAAATATATTAGAACCTTAAACTAAAATGGCGATAGTTGTGTTACTGATAGGAATATTAACTCAAACAATATTAGGTATGTTTTTATTGTGGGACTTTGCTTTCAGTTTGTTATCGAAATGTCAATTCTTTTTTTTTTTTTTTTTTTTTTTTTTTTTTTTTCGAAATTTACACACCTTCCTGAGCTTAGACTACAATAGTTGCAGCAACCATTCAATATTCACGAACCTTAGATATAGGCGACGATGTGCATAAATATATTTTGGATCTTTTTTGCAAAACCGGAAGTGCCACAGTTCAATATGAGCAAGAATAGTTAATCGGCTCTAGAAGTCGTATTTTTCGGTCGATTTTCTTTGGGTTTGCATTTTTGGAATCTACTGGCAAAATCTGAAAGAATAGCAGTTTCAAAATTTCAAAATTCGAAAATTTGTCGCAGATATTTTTTTTGCCAAATTTTGCATTTTTTTCATTTTTTTTGCTTTTTGTCTGATTAATCTGAAAAAAATTGAGCAAAGACAGTTAAAGAAAGTAAACAAAATGGTACAGTAAAATTTTCAATTTCACTTCCGGTTTAAACAGGAAATCGATGTTCACTTCCGGTTGAATATCTTCCGGTGTAATTTGTATAGGACAAAAAAATTTATGCTTATAGATAGACAAAGTTATGACAAAAAAACGAAGAAAAAAAAATCCGGAACAGACGTGAAACTTTGGCCGCCATTTTGATTTCCCTGAAACTCTTCGATTTTTATTCAGCCAATTTGGCTGAACCGAATTTCAAAATTTTGGTGTCAAATGAAAGAACATAAAAATTAAGAGAGATCGCAGGAAGCCGATTTTTGAATTTCGATTTTGCTTTTTTGCAATTTGCGATTGAATTTTTTCAATATTTGATGGCGTATATCTCGTGACCTTGACCTTTGATGACCTTGACATTTATAGGGTCAAAGGTCATTGACCTTGGCTATCATTTGATACTTTGACCTTTGACCTCCGACATGTACTTCCGGTTTTATAGCTATCCGTAAAAAGCCAAATTCGCAACTTTGGACTGCTCTAGCACGTGACCTAATTATCCTAGAGGGTTAATTTTTTCGGTTTTCTAATGTGCTTCTCATGCACTTTACATAGATATAGAACAATTGCTTTTTTAAAGCAAAATTGAAATTCGTGATTTTTTCAAATTTGAGTTTAGTTTTACCATATTTGTGTCTTTTTGATCTTCGTGTATGTATATCTTATGACCTTTTCTATGAAGAACCTTGATAT
>NW_008708425.1:31777-33305 GCF_000327385.1 Lottia gigantea | reverse complement strand
TTTGAGTTTTTTTTTTTTACAATATTTGCGACTTTTTGAGCTTGGTATGTGTATATCTTATGATCTATNTGATGTAGAACCTTGATATTTGGAATATAACTAGACACTTTGAATATGAATTCACCTATGACAAAAAAACTTATGTGGGCGTGGCACGTCCGGGTTAAATTACTAATTGTTTACATTTTGGGGCTGGGGCATAACTCGCATAGGATGCGTTTGTTCAAAAAGAGACTTTGCACACAATTACCTCATCCTTTTGGCCAGTATGTATTAACAGCTCAGTTGTTTCAGCTTTATAGTTTCAAAAAAGGAACGGGTTTTAACATTTGGATATTTTCATTTTTCTATTTTGACCTTTTTTGACTTTTGTTGACCTATATCTTTTGACCTCTATTATGTAGGAACTTGACATTTGGAACATAACGTAACATTTTGAATATTGATTAATTTATTCAAAAAAAATTGAGTTGGGCGTTGCACTTCCGGGTTAAATTACTCATTATTGACATTTTTAGCCAGGGGCATAACTCGCAAAGTATACATTTGTTCAAAATGGAACTTTTTACACAATTACCTCATATTTTAAGCCACTTTGTCTTAGAATTTTGGTTGTTTCCGCTTCATAGTTCAAAAAAAGGAACAGGTTTTGGAAATTCAAAATTTTCAATTTTTGACCTTGACCTTTGTTGACCTTGACCTTTGTAGGATCAAACGTCATTGGCATTGGCTATCTATTTATACTTTTATATTTGCTGTTCTAAGTCAACTTCTGGTTTTATAGTCGTTAGCAATTTGAAATTTTAATGGCGTATATCTCTTGATCTTGACCTTTTTAAGCCTTCTACTTTACAAGATCAAAGGTCATTGACCTTGGCTATCTGCTGATACTTTCATTTGTGAGGTCTGACGTCTACTTGCCGTATTAGAATCTTCTAAAAAATAAAAATTTCTCAACTTTAGACTTGTTCTTGCGCTTGACCCAATTATCGTCGATGGTTGATTTTTTCGGGGTCTTTAGCAAATTGCTACATTTGCAAAGTCCCACTCTGTGCCACGAGTCGCTCTAGTATCTTATTATATTCATATATAATCTTATAGTACATATAATAATAGATATGGGACAATAAACCATTATTTTTTAAATTGATAAAACACCAGATGTTTTCATATGCGAAATAAACGGAAATATACGAATTTTTAAAAAAAAAAATTTTTATGGTGGTGCAGTACCATTTTTCAAAATAATAATATGTTGTATAATTTATTCATTATAGCTTCAATTATTCATTGTGTAAATGTATAAATACTAATAAACTGAATCTTACAGGTTCAATGTTGAAATGACTTATTGTGGGACTTTGCTTTCCCAGTTTGTTATCGAAATGTCCCTTCTTTTTTTTTTTTTTTTTTTTTTTTTCGTTTCGTCCACACCTTACTGTGCTTAGACTGCAGCAACGCTTCAAATTTCATAGACCTTCTATATAGGTGACGATGTGCATAGATATAAATTGGAACATTTTTGCAA
>NW_008708425.1:29129-31131 GCF_000327385.1 Lottia gigantea | reverse complement strand
GTGAAACTTTGACCTCCGACATGTACTTCCGGTTTTATAGCTATCCGTAAAAAGCCAAATTCGCAACTTTGGACTGCTCTAGCACGTGACCTAATTAACCTAGAGGGTTAATTTTTTCGGTTTCCTAATGTGCTCTTTATGCACTTAACATAGATATAGAACAATTGCTTTTTTAAAGCAAAATTGAAATTGGTGATTTTTTCAAATTTGAGTTTTGTTTTACCATATTAGTGTCATTTTGATCTTGGTGTATGTATATCTTATGACCTATTTTATGTAGAACCTTGATATTTGGAATACAACTAAACACTTTGAATATGATTTCACCTATGACAAAAAAATTGGGGTGGGCGTGGCACATCCGGGTTGAATTTCTAATTGTTTACATTTTGGGGCTGGGGCATAACTCGCATAGGATACGTTTGTTAAAAAAGGGCCTTTGCACACAATTACCTCATCCTTTTGGCCAGTTTGAGTTAACAGTTCAGTTGTTTCAGCTTTATAGTTCCAAAAAAGGAACGGGTTTTAACATTTGGATATTTTCATTTTTCGATTTTGACCTTTGTTGACATTTGTTGACCTATATCTTTTGACCTGAATAATGTAGAAGCTTGCAATTTAAAACACAACATTTGAAATGTCAATTACCCTATGCTAAAAAATTAAGGTGGGCGTGGCACATTTGGGTTATATTACTCATTATTGATATTTTTGGCCAGGAGCATAACTCGCAAAGTATGCGTTTGTTCAAAATGGAACTTTGCATACAATTACCTCATATATTGAGCCACTTTGTCTTAGAATTTCGGTTGTTTCCGCTTCTTAGTTCAAAAAAGGAACAGGTTTTGGAAATTGAAAATTTTCAATTTTTGACCTTGACCTTTGTTGACCTTGACCTTTGTAGGATCAAACGTCATTGGCATTGGCTGTCTATTTGTACTTTCATATTTGCTGTCCTATGTCAACTTCCGGTTTTATAGTCGTGTGCAATTAAAAATTTTGATGACGTATATCTCTTGATCTTGAACTTTTTAGACTTTCTCTTTTACAAGATCAAAGGTCATTGACCTTGGCTATCTGCTGATACTTTCATTTGTGAGGTCTGACGTCTACATCCGGTATTAGAATCTTCTAAAAAATGAAAATTTCTCAACTTTAGACAGTTCTTGCGCTTGATCTAATTATCGTGGAAGGATGATTTTTTCGGGGTCTTTTGCAATTTGCTAAATTTACGAAGTCCCACTCTGTGCCACGAGTGGCTCTAGTCTGTTATTGTGATCATGTTCTTTCCCCTTTATTATTGATATAATCATTGAATATGAATTGTATATAGGTTGATTTACTTATTACTTAAATATTCTCCTTCTATTCTAGGTCAAGTTATAATAAATACTGAACCTAATGAACTAGTTGATGGAGAATCTGGTAGCGTTACCTGTTATTATAACAATGCTTATACAATAATGTTATCTCGATCTGGTGAGAGTAATATAGCTAACTGTTTTGTTTCTATACAAGAACAAGACTGTAATATCCTAAATCCTGGACCTACAAACAACTATACCGACTATATAGGATTCTATACAGCATCTAAAACAACTACTAGTTTAACTATAAATATTGATACAGTATCTAAACAAAGAGATGGTGGTATCTGGAGATGTAGAGTGGATGAACTTCCATCTGAATCATTTCAAATCAATAAAACTATTAATGTTAAAGGTAATTCTATGTTACTGGAGCTTCATTATTTCATCTAGTTTTAATTAAATAGACTCTTCATAAATAAATATTTATAACTAAAACAAATTCGAAATGCTGTCTGCACTTGAAATAGATATCAAAGGAAAAAACATATTCCAAGATGTCGAGTAGGAACGATATGAGATAAATAAACAGGAAAGGAATGACTTTTGAATTGTTAATTCCTACAAATCACATATTAATAGATTTCAATTTTATTTTGCCTTGTTATTTCTAGTACCAATTAAAGGTGTCGAAA
>NW_008708425.1:28079-29079 GCF_000327385.1 Lottia gigantea | reverse complement strand
GATGGCAGTTGTCATGTTATGGACTGGATCCTTAAAACTTGCCAGTGCTCTACCCCAATCCAATAATATTTTGGAAAAATCTGGTAAGATTAAGTAATTTACAATATATTTATCTTATTGTTTATTGTTTTTTCAAATGGAAAACATGTTCGAGTTGCTTCTCAGAGTCGAAAATCACTCGGTTCCCTTCTTTCTAGACCCGAATCGCTGCACCTAAGCATCTTGAGCTAGCGTCTTCATTTTCAATCATTGGTAGTGTCTGTTATATGGTATGCATGTGAAGTGGGACACTTTGGATAGTAAACCATTGGAATGTATACAAATGATTTTACTTTACTTCACTTAGTTTGCGAACGTAAACAAAACGAAAGCAGCGTGTCATTGCATATTTTAATGATTATGTAGCCTACGGTACAGAATTGAGTAAGATTTTTGTCGAAGCCGAGAGAAATAAAACCTTACATTAGAATATTTACTAGTGTAGTGGGTTTAGTATAATACGGATTATTAACAACATGTCGAAACCCGCATTCGTGATACGATGTGGTGTTGGATACCATGAATTTAGACACAGGTGTTACTTATGTAATAAGTTTTCCACGAATATTATATCTACTAAGGATATTGGTATGGCAAAATTTTTATTCAAGGTAAAGATTGTTGATTGATAAATCTAGAATTTAAATTTTGACTGTTTCAATCATTAATTGTCGAAGTTGACCCACCATTGACCAGCGGTCAAGCATTCTTTTATGTATAACGCATCAATCCCTTAAAATCTTTATAATTTTTTATATTAATTGAAATTTAATCTTCAAAATAGAACTAGTTGTTAAGAAAGATTTTAAATCGACTATAAATAAATATAAGTATATAAGAAATGACCTTTCACAATGGGTATCAATTTGGTAAATGTTCGATTGAAATTTCTCGGAGGCCAGTTTGGTAATATTAAAACAAACTTATAAAATTGTCCTCAGGTAAAAAGCAACACAGTAAG
>NW_008708425.1:26664-28029 GCF_000327385.1 Lottia gigantea | reverse complement strand
TCTAAAAAATAAAAATTTCTCAACTTTAGACTTGTTCTTGCGCTTGACCCAATTATCGTCGATGGTTGATTTTTTCGGGGTCTTTAGCAAATTGCTACATTTGCAAAGTCCCACTCTGTGCCACGAGTCGCTCTAGTATCTTATTATATTCATATATAATCTTATAGTACATATAATAATAGATATGGGACAATAAACCATTATTTTTTAAATTGATAAAACACCAGATGTTTTCATATGCGAAATAAACGGAAATATACGAATTTTTAAAAAAAAAAATTTTTATGGTGGTGCAGTACCATTTTTCAAAATAATAATATGTTGTATAATTTATTCATTATAGCTTCAATTATTCATTGTGTAAATGTATAAATACTAATAAACTGAATCTTACAGGTTCAATGTTGAAATGACTTATTGTGGGACTTTGCTTTCCCAGTTTGTTATCGAAATGTCCCTTCTTTTTTTTTTTTTTTTTTTTTTTTTCGTTTCGTCCACACCTTACTGTGCTTAGACTGCAGCAACGCTTCAAATTTCATAGACCTTCTATATAGGTGACGATGTGCATAGATATAAATTGGAACATTTTTGCAAAACCGGAAGTGCCACAGTTCAACATGTGAAAAAAGTCGAAAATCGGCTCTAGAAGGCGTATTTTTGCATCGATTTTCTTCGGGTTTTCATTTTTACAATCTACCTGTAATTTCTGACCTGATAGCACTTGAAAAATTACGAAATTCGAAAATTCGTCGCTCACTTTTTTCGATCAAATTTTTCAATTTTTTTGCAACTTTTTTGCTTTTGCATCGATTGATCTGAAATTTAATATGCAAAGGGACATCACTAAAGCAAATAATATGTAGTTGTCAAATATTTAACTTTACTTCCGGTTTTAAACGGGGAATCAATTGAAAGTACAATCCACTTCCGGTCGAATAACTTCCGGTGTTATTGAAATAGGTCAACGAAATTTATGCTGATCGTAAGTAAATGCTAATACAAAAAAACGAAGAAAATAAAAGCCAGAACGGAAGTGATACTTTGGCCGCCATATTGAAAAAACACACTTTTGTAAAACTCAAAATTGGGCCTCAGGGTAAATGTTGATATGCTCAAATTTGATGTGAATGTATTCCGCAATCAATTGCGCAAAAATTGCGCAAAAAACATTGGGAGCCGAATTTTGAATTTCGCTTTTGCTTTTTTGCAACTTCCGGTTGAAATCTTTTCATGCTTTAAACGATCACACTATGTGACCTTGACTTTTGATGACCTTGACCTTCATAGGGTCAAAGGTCATTGACCTTGGCTATCATTTGAAACTTTGACCTCCGACATGTACTTCCGGTTTTATAGCTATCCGTA
>NW_008708425.1:19137-25590 GCF_000327385.1 Lottia gigantea | reverse complement strand
TGTTAAAGGTAATTCTATGTTACTGGAGCTTCATTATTTCATCTAGTTTTAATTAAATAGACTCTTCATAAATAAATATTTATAACTAAAACAAATTCGAAATGCTGTCTGCACTTGAAATAGATATCAAAGGAAAAAACATATTCCAAGATGTCGAGTAGGAACGATATGAGATAAATAAACAGGAAAGGAATGACTTTTGAATTGTTAATTCCTACAAATCACATATTAATAGATTTCAATTTTATTTTGCCTTGTTATTTCTAGTACCAATTAAAGGTGTCGAAATAAACTAATGCTCAAAAGAAAGTACCCACTAGGTTTGACCAATTGTTAGGAGAAAACAAAAGCAGATAGAAATGAACAACTATGTAATTCCAATAGAATATTCATGTCTACAACAAATTTACACAAATTTAAGTAACAGACAGCCGTGTTTACTGTTCGACCGGCACACAAAGACAAGGGGGGTCGGGTTTACTTTTACAGAAATTCAGAAGGCAAATTGTCTTTGAAAAATAATCAATATTTATTTATCAATTAATTAATTAATAGCAAGTGTGACTCCCATTAGCAGCAATGCAGGCGACAACACGTCGACGCATTGATGATGTAAGACGTTGGATGACGTTAGGCGTTATTCTTTGCCATTCTTCTACGAGACATTGTTCCAGCTGTTGAGCAGTGACAGGTTGCGTCGGTCGATTTCGGATTTGCCGATCGAGGTAATCCCATAGGTGTTCAATCGGATTCATGTCGGGAGAACAAGCTGGCCACGGTAAAACAACGACGTTGGCGTTTAGAAGAAAGTCATTTGTCAATCTTGCTGTATGTGGCCTTGCATTATCGTGTTGAAAGACAATGCCACGGGGTTGTTGCCGGATAAATGGTAGAACAACTGGTCGCAAAATCTCGTCTCTGTACCTTTGAGAATTAAGGTTGCCACGAATAGTCACAAGTGGTGTTTTCCTATCATCGCAGATCCCTCCCCACACCATCACACTACCGCTCTGACTTCCTTAACACAATTTGGTCTTAAACGCTCACCTATACGTCTGTAAACACGAGCACGACCATCATTTTTGTAAAGACAAAACCTACTCTCGTCCGTGAACATCACACGTTGCCAATCACGAATCTGCCATCGCCGAACTCTCCTGGACCATGTCAATCGACGACGTCGGTGTTGAAGTGTCATGTGCACTCCTCAGTAGGGGCGACGTGCTCGGATACCACGTTCCCTCAGTCGCCGGTACACTGTGTGTCGACTGATACGATGCCCCAATGCCGCCGATGCCGTTGCTGTTGCAGTAACGAAACGATTCCTCAGATGAATTGTCCTGATGTGGCGGTCCTCACCTGGCGTTGTGACACGTGGTCGACCACTCCTAGGCCTGTCTGATGTTCTGCCTGTTTGCCTCAAACGCTGCATCAATTTTGTTACAGTTTTTCTGGAGCAGCCGAAGGTTCTTGCGATCAAGGTGATGTTTGCTCCATGTTGCGCCATTCCCACAGCTCTTTCTCGTTCAATCCGGCTCAAACGTGGCATACTTTTTGTGTTTTTCTTTATCCTCTGTTGCTAACTTGTCCAGTAAACTGTTTTATACCCTCATCATGCACGTGCATTCCGTGCAACATCAGAATTTGTCGCTTTTTATTTTTAGCGTCGTTTGCGTAATTCGTTCACTTTTTTCATCATTTTTTCATGTGAAATTTTGTGTTGACCGTGTGTGAGATGTATTACAGTGGTTTAATCACTTTATTTTAATTTTTGTTAATCGTACTGTAAATTATATAGGTGGGTACTTTCTTTTGAGCATTAGTTTAGAAAATAAAAACAGTCTAAATCTAGTAAATGGAGAGTCTACCACAATGAATTGTAAAGTCACCAATAATCCTGATCCAGTAATATATTATAGATGGTTTATAGTAGAAACAAATCAAACATTATCAACATCATCATCTTTCCTGTTGACACCAAATAAAAATCAATCATGTTCAGCAGACAATGGATATGGTAGTAGTAAATCTGATACTGTTATTCTAGATGTTCAGTGTAAGTATTTTATAAAAATATGTAACTATAATTTAACTTTGCCGCACCATATAAAAACAAAAAAATTTGATCGGTCGTAAACGAAAAAAATGAGTTGAATAATATGAAAATTTAGTACAAAACATGAAAAAGAAAATATTCTGAAAATCAAGATAGTACTTACAATTTAAATTTACGCTAAAACTCTATTTATTAGTATATAAAAATATATACAAAATTTCACATACCATCTGAAAAAGAATTTTTGGTACAACAGATTATATTTTAGAATATTAATATAGACTAAGCTTAAATCATTTTGAAAAAAAATAGCATCTAAGTTGAATAATCCAATTTTATAATTCTGCTGTTCTATTGTGTATTTCTCTTGTTAGATAAACCAAGTATATTTTATATTACAGATAAACGAAGTAAATTTTATATTTCTGTTCTTAGATAAACGAAGTATATTATATATTACAGATAAAAGAAGCATATTTTATATTTCTGTTCTTAGATAAACGAAGTATATTTTATATTTTTATCAGAAAAATGATGGTTTTTCAACCTTTTGTGAATACATCGTCTATACAGAAAATATGCAATAGAAAACAAAAAATAGGATATGCAATGGGCCTTAGTAGTAAACGGATTATTCAGCATTGGATCCAAATATTGAATATTTTGCATCTCCCCGAGAAGGGTGCAATACATTTCTAACTGTAGTATTTAATACAGTTAAACCATGTTCCAAAACATGAATGACTTTTTCTTGGGAGGTTTTAAATTTACCTCAGATTTTATTTTATGTACGGTCTACTCGGAAGCAATGCCAAAAAAAAATGACAATTCTACCCAATGGAAGTAAACTCCGTTTGAAACGACGTGAATTTGTTACCTGAAATTTGAAACTTTGAAACGTATTGTTCAGAAATGTGTATTTAACTGATTATACTCTGTTTTCAAAACATCTTGTAGAGTACGATTTAATGTAGTGAACCGCAGTTGTTTTTGGTTTAATACGTTCGGTGTAGATAAAATTGCAATATTTTTTTTAATTGGTCAATAAATGTTTGTAGATCGTGTATTTGATTTTCAAAAGGCAGCAAGTCAAAATGAAAATTTAACACCCAAGTAATATACGAATTGAACATTGTTGGTTGTAGTAGCATAGCTAAATGACAGCAAAGAGCAAGGTCCACCAAACATGAAGTCTTAGATCCTAGCCCGAAATATAATTCAAGGCTAAACTAATTCATGCGACGTAATAAAACTATATAAATAAATACTCTACAAAACAGATGAACGAATTTATGATATTAGGTAATACTTATCCTGACAACTCTATGTGCATATTCGTTTCCATCCTCGACAGTTTGACGGTGAGCTTCAAGGAAAAACTTCACCTTCAACCTCAGCCTCACTCATACGTGACTGCAACCACACCTAGATTCTATGCGGACATGAACTTCCTCTTCCGTTATAAATTCATTTACTACTAAATCCTGACACAACTCTATGTGAAGAATTCATCGGAAACGAGGTGAAGATATGTAATGTGAAACTGCCCATAAGATCAAAAATAAACAATTCACTTCTAAAGACACCCACAAGTCGTCAGACGATAAATAGGTCAATTAATACAACTAAAATCTCGTAACGTAAGGAGATTGCCTACAAATTGGAATGTACCCTTAAGGTTTCGTCGGATAACTCTCTCAAATGAAAGTTTGCGAAAAAAAACCAAAAGACCAAAAAATAAACAGCCTCGCATAATGTCCGTCGTTGAAATATTATTATGTATGGTAGCACCATATGCCCTAATTTCGTTAGTTCGATCTGAAACCGGTGGAGGGAGGCCAGCACTTATGTAAGCATCCAAAATAACTGAGTGAAGCTAAAAAGCAATAGTGTTCTTTTTCACTTCACCATGTTTAACTTTCAAAGGAAAAAATAATCTCTTGTGAAAACCTGCAGACTTTTCTCAATGTAAAGTTTCAAAGGCCTGACCGGGCACAGAAATAAATCCTCATTGTCATCTGGTCCTAAAATACTGCTGAGGGGCCTGATAACAAATGTTCTGTCAGGATCCCCAGTTTCTGATTTTTAGCTCCAAGGTCCCACATTAACCAAAGTTCAAAACGCCATTCTCACCCCTTTGGCGTTTCACATGCTGTACGTCACAGCAGTCCAAAATTTGCCGCCATATTTAAAAAATAATGTACTCTTGGCACAATGCCCGTACCAGTAAGTTGGATATTGATCAGCAAAGATCAAAAGGTGACGTCACATTTGTATTTTAACTGTAAAAAAAAAACACATTAAGTAAGTTCTATGATAGTTCAGAAAACGTTAAGTAAAAAATAAATGTCTCATGTTTTATGTATAAACGTAATCGACAGTTATTGTGTAATATTATAACAATGCTAATGCAATACACTTCACTCGATCTAGCTAAAATGGTATAGCGAATAGTCTTCGTTCAATACTAATGGTAATTCATGGACTATACAACTGATTTATTTACATGTAAACATGTACCGTAATAGACTACTTGTTTTTCTTTTCTTTTTAAACTTCCACCCCTGTATATGAATGAGGAAGTAATATAGATTGTCTAGCTTATATCAAATATATTAGAACCTTAAACTAAAATGGCGATAGTTGTGTTACTGATAGGAATATTAACTCAAACAATATTAGGTATGTTTTTATATCTTATTATATTCATATATAATCTTATAGTACATATAATCATATGTTGTGTAATTTATTCATTATAGCTTCAATTATTCATTGTGTAAATGTATAAATATTAATAAACTGAATCTTAGAGGTTCAATGTTGAAATGACTTATCTGTTATTGTGATCATGTATGTTCTTTCCCCTTTATTATTGATATAATCATTGAATATGGATTGTATATACGTTGATTTACTTATTACTTTGTAATACAATGCAATACAATATATCAATACTTGTATTTCTTATATAATTATATTAAACATTTAATAGGTATGTAAAATAAATACTGAACCTAATGAACTAGTTGATGGAGAATCTGGTAGTGTTACCTGTTATTATAACAATGTAATAGACAGTAACTGTATAATATTCTCTTTCTATTCTAGGTCAAGTTATAATAAATACTGAACCTAATAAACTAGTTGATGGAGAATCTGGTAGTGTTACCTGTTATTATAACAATGTAATAGACAGTAACTGTATAATATTCTCTTTCTATTCTAGGTCAAGTTATAATAAATACTGAACCTAATGAACTAGTTGATGGAGAATCTGGTAGCGTTACCTGTTCTGATAACAATGTAATAGACAGTAACTGTATAATATTCTCTTTCTATTTTAGGTCAAGTTATAATAAATACTGAACCTAATAAACTAGTTGATGGAGAATCTGATAGTGTTACCTGTTATTATAACAATGTAATAGACAGTAACTGGATAATATTATCTTTCTATTCTAGGTCAAGTTATAATAAATACTGAACCTAATGAACCAGTTGATGGAGAATCTGGTAGTGTTACCTGTTATTATAACAATGCTTATACAATAAGTTTTTCTCGATCTGGTGATGATAGTATTATAGCTAACTGTTTGGTTTCTATACAAGAACAAGACTGTAATATCCTAAATCCTGGATCTCAAAACAACTATACCGACTATAGAGGATTCTATACAGTCTCTAAAACAACTACTAGTTTAACTATACATATTGATACAGTATCTGAACAAAGAGATGATGGTTACTGGGAATGTAGAGTGGGTGAACTTCCATCTGAAACATTTCAAATCAATAAAACTATTAATGTTAAAGGTAATTCTATGTTACTAGAGCTTCATTATTTCATCTAGTTTTAATTAAATAGACTCTTCATAAATAATTATTTATAACTAAAACAAATTCGAAATGTTGTCTGCACTGGAAATTAGATATCAAAGGAAAAAACCGGAAAAACATATTCCAAGATGTCGAGTAGGAACTATATGAGATTAATAAACAGGAAAGGAACGACTTTTGAATTGTTAATTCCTACAAGTCACATATTAATAGATTTCAATTTTATTTTGCCTTGTTATTTCTAGTACCAGTTAAAGGTGTCGAAATAGAAAATAAAAACAGTCTAAATCTAGTAAATGGGGTGTCTACCACATTGAATTGTAAAGTCACCAATAATCCTGATCCAGTAATAAATTATAGATGGTTTATAGTAGAAACAAATCAAACATTATCAACATCATCATCTTTCCAATTGACACCAAATAAAAATCAAAATGGTCAAACTCTATCATGTTCAGCAGACAATGGATATGGTAGTAGTAAATCTGATACTGTTATTCTAGATGTTCAGTGTAAGTATTTTATAAAAATAGTGTAACTATAATTCAATTTGCCGC
>NW_008708425.1:11487-15032 GCF_000327385.1 Lottia gigantea | reverse complement strand
GAAAAAAAATCTTTGTTACAACAGATTATATTCTAGCATGTTAATATAGACTAAGCTTAAATCATTTTGAAATCAAGCATATTGTGTATTTCTCTTATTAGATAAACCAAGTATATTTTATATTTCTGTTGTTAGATAAACCAAGTATATTTTATATTTCTTTTGTTAGATAAACAAAGTATATTTTATATTACAGATAAATGAAGTGTATTTTATATTTCTATTGTTAGATAAACCAAGTGTAAAGATAGAACCTGAAGTATCTGGTAACTTTAAAATAATAGAAGGTAATATAGTAGAATTAAAGTGTATTGTAAATGATGCTAATCCTAATGGTAGTTTGAGTTATAAATGGTATAAAGATACAACAACTACTCCTACAGGACAAGTTGGTTCTACAGTTCAAATATCACAGAAAGGAATATATACATGTTCTGTTTCTAATGGAATTGGTACACCAGGAATATCAGATTCTGTTACTATAGATGTTTTATTTCCACCAAGAGTTACCCTGACACCACAATATAGTATTATAGAATCTAATACCCTCACTATACCCTGTATAGCTACATCTAATCCTGTACCTAATAATTATACTTGGTCCGGACCTAATAACCTGTTCCAATCTCAACAGAATTTAACTATAGCTAGTATCAATAGAGATCAAACAGGACAATATACATGTACAGTTAGTAATATCATGACACCAACTACTGGTGTACAACAAACTGGTACAGTAATTGATGATACAGATGTTAAAGTTTTATGTAAGAATTATTTGTCACTACATAATATGCAATATATTAACTCTAAGAAATGTTCTATGTGCTCTGGACCGATCTTTGTACAAATATACTAAATAATTCAAATTAGAATTAGAAATTCAATTTAATTCGTCTTTTATGTTAGATGGTCCTGAAGTTGGTGTATCTACTAGCAGGATAGATATTATTGAATCAAACAAACTGGTTATTAATTGTTCCGTTATCCAGTCTAAACCAGATGATGCAAGTATAAACTGGTATAAACCAGATGGTACTAGTATATCTAGTAATATATTAAGTATTGATAATACTAGAAGAGATCAAGGCGGTATTTATAGTTGTAATTCTAGTAAAGTATTAAAACCATCAATTGGTAGAACTAAAACTAACATTGACAGTAAAACAACAATTGTTAATGTTTGGTGTAAGTATATATTAAGTATATATATCAGGACCGTAACTTCATCAAGGCAAATGCCTCATGCCGAATTTGACGAAGAATAAAATAAAATGTATGAAAAATTAGAATTTGAATATCATAACCAATAAATACAACGCTTATTTGACTTCTATGGTAAAGGCGGTCTACCAAAAACCTTGTAATGAAAGGCAACACAATGTTTGTCTCATATAAAAAAAGACCTTAGTTACTACCCTGTATACTGTCAACATCCATTTTTTCAAAATATATATACTTGAACATGTGAAACAATTAACCATCGGTCCTGTAATGGCTTATTATAAGCAGCATAACGTTTTAGGTTAAATGCTGAAATTGAGAACAGTCTTGTTAACCAGAGGGCACTGAGCTTTTTATGTATTATTTTAGATATTAATGTATCATTTTCCATTGATACAGACTTAGATCCAGTTAAAATCACAAGAGATAAATTAGTTATACACGAAGGTGAGAAATTTAATATTACCTGTACAACGCAGAGTAATCCTACAGCATCTATTACCTATAGAAACGGAACTGACGTCATACAGACTGATATTAGTAACCAAGCATCATTTATAAAACTTGCTGCTACTTGTCCCGATACTAACGTCTACAGTTGTCAAGTCAACAACCCTAATATACCTCAAACATCTTATAATGATGCCATACAGATAATTGTTAATTGTAAGTATTCAGTTTCTGATCTGAATAATTCTATAGATACTTGTTAATTGTAGGTATTCAGTTTCTGATCTGAATAATGCTACAGATACAGATCTATAAGAATGTAAAAAGTGGTTGCCTAGCAACATACGCGCACTTCCTTGATAAATTTTCAGTATATCAAGGGTGGTTGCCAATCTGTGTCAAATCGTATCAAAAATCTATTGTGTTCAAAAACAAATTTTGACGCGTTTTTCCTAAATAAAGGTCAATAAGTCAAAAATTGTACATCGAAAGATTGTCAGATTCGAACTTATTCAAGATCTCATCATTATAAATGATCACACCAAGTTGCATTTAAATCGGATGAAAGTTGTAGTCTCTAATGTGTTCACAAGCAAATTTTGGACGGACGGACGGACTAACAGACAGACAAGGGTGACGACAATATACGACAATATTATAATGAGGCCGTATAAATAGTATGTAAATCGTTCGTATTTCTTCAGTCAACAGGATTTAAACATAATTTACAGATATTCAGTGGATACTTACTATACCGCTCTCAGTACTTTGATATTTTACAAACATCTAGAATATACACGTCTAATTTATAATACATGTAATACTATTGTATTATCTACAGGTTCACCAAGACCAGATCCTCGCATAGATCATCAATATAAAATAACTGGTAATATTGGAGAGAGTGTAGAATTAACAGCTCAAGTTGTATCTTATCCTAAACCAATATTTCAATGGTATTATAGAGAGAATAATGTTGATATAACTATTGTTAATAATGGATCATTTCAACAAACAAATAGATCTACCAACATCAATACCTTTATATCGAAATTACAGATTGTTATCTATTCTAGTGGTTATTATAGAAAATATTACGCTAGAATTACCAATAGTGTCTCTAAGACTTTAATGTTACAATATCAACTTCTTTCACTAAGTAAGTTATTGTTAATCCTCATTATCTAGTGACAATGACAATTCCTTTAAAAATACTTCAAACCACTAATTATTTGTATTCTATTGTATTTATGTCTTTTCTATAAATCACAGAGTATCTTAAAATTGACGAGTCGTCATTTTAACATTCAAACGCGGATAATTCTGGACACACATGGATTGGAAATCTCAAATTTCGACAGTGATCTGTGAACACTATAATTACTGAAAATCCCGTTTCTTAGACTAGGGTACCATAGGTAATATCCCTGGTATCGAGAAAGTCTATGCTATTGTCACTCACGTTTGCGGTTAGTTTGATAGAAGGATGGTGGTTTTTTGAGAATTTCAAAGAATTCCCAAAACTGTTCGATAGAATAAGTCCAAACCATAAAGATGTCATCCAAAAAGCGTCCGTAAAAAAGTGGGTCAAATGGACAGAGGGGCAACACCTCACGTTCCCACTCTGCCATGAAAAGGTTTGCGTACGAAGGGGCAAATCGTTTGCCCATTGCTGTCCCTGAAGTTTGTAAATATGTTTTACCATTAAATGTGAAATCGTTTCGACTAAGACAAATCTCTAAAAGCTGTAGAATTGCATCGTCGGGTCTGTTTGGATCTGGGTTTCTATTAAAAGCTTTACGAATGCACCAGTAGTGTTATCGATATTGGTATACATAGAAGAAACGTCGATAGAAATTAAAATAGCATTA
>NW_008708425.1:4725-6184 GCF_000327385.1 Lottia gigantea | reverse complement strand
TTTTAATCCTACAATTTGTGAACAAGAAAATAAAACTACAGGTCATAAATAAAAATTAGTGTTTTTTTTGTACGAGTTCTCTCCCTTGAAGTCGAAATCGACAAAAATATAAAAGGAAAAAAACACAAACAGGGAAAGAAAATCACAATTAAGACTGGCACTTGTCATTTCTCGTTGACTGTTCATTTAGGCGGACTGTTTTCGTCTTGTATGTTTTTTTCTTTAATTTTCCTCGCTGTAATTATATGTCAGACATAAATATATTTAAGATGGACGGTTTAGGTATGCCTTTTTAGGTTCTTTCCTCAATTTTCCTTGATGCAATTTTAAGCCCGACATAACTATTAATGGCTCTACGAAAACCTGCCCATTTTATGAGACACTCGTCTCGAATCTGAAGAGACATTCAATGGGTTTCATCGACTAGTGAAAAGTTGGCGATCGTAATTACTGACCTCAAAAAATTGCAATTTGTTGTAAAAGGGTGACTGAAGTCGGGCGGCAACGTCCCAAACGTATTTCAACCTCTTGTGACGGAGTAAACGCGGGATTGTTTCGAGTCGGGAAGCGACAGGACGGGGCGCTGGTCCGGAGGCTGTTTAAACCGATGAACGGGGAGGCATCGCCGAGTAAATAATCTTGTCCTCAGAAGTTCTCTTCTTCAAGCAGTACCCCGTTCAACGACATACGCCTTACAGAGGTTGGCGTAACCGAATGACGTGTCCCAGTCAGTTCGGCCATCGGTCAGTCTTCTCAACCAGCGAGCGAATGGATAGCCTCGGGGAATAGCAGAAGCTACGCAGTGTGGCCGAGAACAAGATCCGTTCCTCCTAGACTTTCACGAGCCAGGAAAGGAATACTTTCTCTGATGTTTCAATGATTGTCTCTATTCAACTTGTTAAATCTAAACAGCTCAATTGAATGGTTCAAAGTAATGAAACTTGATGAATCCAAATTACTTCGGGTGTTTCATTGATCATGTACGATTCATCACCATAGGATGTAGCCTTTGTTATGATATAACTGTCAGTTATTAATTTTTGTGCCATATTTCGAATGAAATACTTCCGGGCCTGTGGCTATAAAGATCTCTTCTGCTGAATAAAATTTTAATAACTTACTTTAATTGAGAAAGTTTAACTGGACTCTGTAGTTTTTCTGCTTAACAAAAGTTTGAGCTTCTGAGGAGAAAAGCACACAACTTTCTCCCATCGACTGACAGAGAAATTTAATTAAATTTTTTTGATTTTTTAACATCTTCATCATTATGTACATTTCCAAGTGCTTCTTCTTTGAATTCATCATAGGTTTTTTTTTTAATCCTTTTCCTACCATTATCTACTTGCAGAACATAAACAACATAGTTTATCAACATTATAATAAAAGACTGGCTTGCCAGACAAAAATGAAATGGAGTTTTACGTCCTACTCTTCTGCACCTTGTGGGATAATGAAGACG
>NW_008708425.1:0-1044 GCF_000327385.1 Lottia gigantea | reverse complement strand
TTCTATGTTACTAGAGCTTCATTATTTCATCTAGTTTTAATTAAATAGACTCTTCATAAATAATTATTTATAACTAAAACAAATAAATTCGAAATGTTGTCTGCATTGAAATAGATATCAAAGGAAAAAGCGGAAAAACATATTCCAAGATGACGAGTAGGAACTATATGAGATAAATAAACAGGAAAGGAATGACTTTTGAATTGTTAATTCCTATAAATCACATATTAATAGATTTCAATTTTATTTTGCCTTGTTATTTCTAGTACCAGTTAAAGGTGTCGAAATAGAAAATAAAAACAGTCTAAATCTAGTAAATGGAGTGTCTACCACAATGAATTGTAAAGTCACCAATAATCCTGATCCAGTAATAAATTATAGATGGTTTATAGTAGAAACAAATCAAACATTATCAACATCATCATCTTTCCAATTGACACCCAATAAAAATCAAAATGGTCAAACTCTATCATGTTCAGCAGACAATGGATATGGTAGTAGTAAATCTGATACTGTTATTCTAGATGTTCAGTGTAAGTATTTTATAAAAATATGTAACTATAATTTAATTTTGCCGCACCATATCATAACAAAAGAAATTGATCGGTCGTAAACGAAAAAAATGATTTGAATAATATGCAAATTTAGTACAAAACATGAAAAAGAAAATATTCTGAAAATCGAGATAGTACTAACAATTTAAATTTACGCTAAAACTCTAAATATAATAGGTATAAAAATTGACCAAAATTTCACATACCATCTGAAAAAAAATCTTTGTTACAACAGATTATATTCTAGCAGGTTAATATAGACTAAGCTTAAATCATTTTGAAATCAAGCATATTGTGTATTTCTCTTATTAGATAAACCAAGTATATTTTATATTTCTGTTGTTAGATAAACCAAGTATATTTTATATTTCTTTTGTTAGATAAACAAAGTATATTTTATATTACAGATAAATGAAGTGTATTTTATATTTCTATTGTTAGATAAACCAAGTGTAAAGATAGAACCTGAAGTATCTGGTAACTTAAAATA
>NW_008708424.1:7539-8599 GCF_000327385.1 Lottia gigantea | reverse complement strand
ACACCATCAATATAATATCTACTGTTAATATTATCATATTCTGTACTCACTATATTATATTTATCTTGTTTACAGTCAGTTGATATAAAACCTGGTTTACAACAATCAATATAATATCTATCATTGATATTATTATATACTGTACTCATTATATTATATTTACCTTGTGTACAGTCAATTGATATAAAACCTGGTTACAACCATCAATATAATATCTACTATTAATATTATTATATGCTGTATTCACTGTATTATATTTACCTTGTGTACAGTCAATTGATATAAAACCTGGTTTACAACCATCAACACAAGTGCCATTCATACTGTCACAAGTTTGACTCTGTAAACAATTTCTATCTGTACACATTTTCGAACACTCTTTGCCGTAAGAGGCTTCGGGGCATTCTGAAAAAATATCATCATATTCAAATAATTAATATCTATCATTGATATTATTATATACTGTACTCATTATATTATATTTACCTTGTGTACAGTCAATTGATATAAAACCTGGTTTACAACCATCATTATAATATCTACCATTAATATTATTATATGCTGTATTCACTGTATTATATTTACCATGTGTACAGTCAGTTGATATAAAACCTGGTTGACAACCATCAATATGATATCTAACATTAACATTATTATATACTGTACTCACTATATTAAATTTACCTTGTGTACAGTCAATTGATATAAAACCTGGTTTACAACCATCAATATAATATCTACTATTAACATTATTATATAATGTACTCACTATATTATATTTACCTTGTGTACAGTCAATTGATATAAAACCTGGTTGACAACCATCAATATAATATCTACCATTAATATTATTATATACTATACTCACTATATTATATTTACCTTGTGTACAGTCAATTGATATAAAACCCGGTTGACAACCATCAATATAATATCTACTATTAATATTATTATATACTGTACTCACTATATTATATTTACCTTGTGTACAGTCACTTGATATAAAACCTGGTTGACAACCATCAATATAATATCTACTATTAATATTATTATATACTGT
>NW_008708424.1:0-2823 GCF_000327385.1 Lottia gigantea | reverse complement strand
TCTTGTATAACATCTATTGTAAATCCTTTTAGAGTGTAAAGATCTATAATAAACCATTAGTATAGATTATTTATTTTATTTTGACACCATTATCTTGTGTAACATATATCTTAAACTCCTCCAGAGTGTACAGATCTGTAATATACCATTAGATAAGATCATTAGCTATTTAAATGGATACTAGCTCTCTTAGAATGGACATAAAATTTAAAGTCTCAAATTTGGTCAACAAGTGTATATTTATATTCATCAGTTGAATTTACCAGGTGCCATGACTAAAGAATACAATCTTTATATAAGACGATTTATCCATTAAACTAAATTGTTATTGAAACACACTTCTAAACATATTTCAAAATTACTTAATTTAATTAAATATTATTCAGTTTTATGGATTTATTGGATTATAGAGAGATTCTGTTGTATGGTTGTGAAACCAGGTAAATCCACTGATAAATAAAGATTCATTTTAACCAAGTTTAAACATTTCAATTTTTTGTTCTTCCTCTAAGAGGTAGTATACCTTTAATTTAGGAAGCATTATATTGTAAAACATTTATGTTTGTCTTTTCTTTTTCTCAAACTTTGCTTCACATCAATGACAATAACTGCATCATCATAAAACAGAGTATATGCATTGATTACAACATACGGGCATTAATAAGAACATAACATAGACATGTTGATACAAACTGATTATAAATAATAAGTAAATTACTTACACTCATCGGTAGAATTATCAGTATCTCCAGGATAAGTCAGATAATCTCCACGTCTATATAAAATATGTATTTGTCTAATAGGATAGGTATCTATTAAGTTTACACTCCACCATGAATTATTATTATAACCAGTATTCGTACATCTATAATAATTTTGTGATCTATCACCATCTACTGCTAGTTCAGGTCCAAACTTATCGTATTGTGATACTTGAGACGCTGGTTTCCCTAATGCAACATTCTCTAAGATAAATTACAGAAACTTATTATTACATATTTATACCATAAATATAAACAACATAATATTTTGTCTGTAGAAAGTTGTAACAATTCCCTCATCATCAGGAGTATACAAAATACTATATGATAGTTTATAGATACATAATAAAATCTTTATTTACAACATCGAACACAATTGTTGAATTGAATTTTCTTATGGTCCTCACATTTGGTGAATACGGCATGACACCATGCAACTTTTTATTAATTCTCATTTGGTAGGTTTTTATTTGTCTATTGACATCGACATCTACTAACAGATCTGATTACAATATCTCATGAAGAGGTCCTTGGAGTCTCTTGAGCAGAAGAAGAAGAAGAATGTTGTCATAGAAGAAAAATGTAAAGTTGATTGATATTTGAGAAGAACGATGTAAATGAAATGATTTCAATTTTTGTATCATTTTACATAGTGAAATAATTTCCTGTGGCCCCTGCTCGGGCCCTCATCTTATGTTTCTCAGAAACATCACTGACGACCAGACGTTGAATTAACATTGATCAACTTTGAACAAATACTCGTTTAGTATCCTTCAGTATATTTTACATGTCCAAGTTCTATAAAATACACAAATCATATCTTGATTTTACTATTACATCAAGACTTACGTTTTTGACAAGTAGAACCATACCACCCCCTAGCACATCCATTACTCTGACAACTACCATCAGAATTACAATCATTATCATTTGTACAATGACATGTAAATAACTCTAAATAACCAAACTGTTTACCTATAATATATAACAACAAGTAGTCTATGTTTATACTCAGTGGCGCAGCCAGGTTTAACTCCGAAAGGGGGGGGGGGGGGGGTATCTAAGGCTGCCCGAATTTCTAACCTAGTTATGAGATTTTTGCCCGAAAAACATGTCTTCAGGACTACAAGGAGGGGTGGGTAACCCTATATTTGTAAATCAATAGAAATTCCTTTTGTGGCTCTTCGATGTTTCAAAATGGACGATTATTTCGACGATTTAGATGAACTTGGTGAAATCAATCGTGTTATTCCCATCAATAGACATGCCAGGGATCGCCTGGACCCCTTCACATGGTTTTCGGAGGAGGAATTTTAAGCAAGGTTTAGATTGAATAAGCAATCGGTGTTGAATATCAAAAAATGAAAAAAATGAAACATGACATGGATTCCACATCAAATTTATTATGACGTTCATTTGCTCCTTCGAAGAATAGAATTGAAGATATCGTTTGATCTTACTCTTGTTGATAATTATCATATAAGACACCAGATGAGAGTCTATAGAGTTTCGGACTACAAGACTTCCACACTACATAAGCAGTGACTAAAATGTTAAATAAGAAATATGTCTTAGTGACCAATCTTTAGACTCTTTTGTCATATATAGATTGTGTATAGTGTGTGGTTCGAATGGAAAATAGAATTTCAATTACAGTACAGATAAATATATTTAGTTACTTGTTAGTTGGTGCATACAAAAAATACAATTATCTTTAAATACATTTAACTAAATCTATTTAAGGTTTAAAATAATTCTATTATTCTTAATTTGATTTTATATGGTGCATACGGGCCATTAGAAATTTGTTTAGGAAATTGAGTCGGAAATATAAATTTTTGGCTGAAAAATGGATGACAAAGAGAAGAAAAGACGTGTTGTGGGTGTCTTTACAACAATTTTGGGATCTGGCTGGCATACAATGAGATGTATACATGACTAGTCGACACCGTGTTTCAGATTTTGGATCTCGTGTGACAGTTGAGTATATATTAAACACATCAAATGCTTTTTATATAGCAATTTTATGAGATTTCCTATATCGCTATATTTGTAACACTTT
>NW_008708423.1:7477-8600 GCF_000327385.1 Lottia gigantea | reverse complement strand
ATAACAGCTGAGCTGTTGACTCATGTGTGCGCCAGACTTTAAATATTTTTGGTAGGTGCAGAATATTTTTGTTTGCTAATCTCTTACCCCCCTATTTTTACCACCCCAGGTCCAGCTACTAGTAACAGCGAGTGATGTAGAGAATTATCGGCAGATTAAAACGGATTTAGATGGATTAAGATTAATGGTGGAGAAATCAGAACTCTGGGTTTATAAATCTAAACCAGGTGACGAAACTTCTTCTAAAAAGAAGAAGAAATCAATAGATAGTGATGAAAAATCAGTAAGTAAATTTTGTTGGATTTGATTTTGTTTAAAATAATGATTCTATCAAGGAGAAAACTGATAAATTTGTCTTTAAACTAGTTATTTTTAGTGGAATATGTCCTTAAAAGGAAATCAAGTGATGTATTCTTCAAAATATTTGCTTTATTAACTAAAAGAGCTTGATATCTTCTTTCAAAAACACTTTTTAAAATGGAAATACAGGATACATTTTGTGAACATTTTGATTCAAATGTAGTGGTAGGAGTGATCAAAGTTTGTTTTTTTTTCTATCAGCCATACATAACACTTTTTAAAATGGAGATCTAGACTTCAAGTTGTCTTTAACCTGATCAAAATATACTGTCAGAAATGTAAATTATTTTAGTTTCTGTACAGTCATTATTATTCTCTCAGATAGAGGTTTACAAAATAAAAAATATTTCACGGTAAACTATACAAGTGGTTTGTTATATTCTATTATTATATGTTTACTCTAAGGATGTTAATTATAATTATTTGTTGCAGGAGAAAACAGAAAAGAAATCTGGTGATTCGAAATCTTCTTCTACTGTCTTGGTTAGTTTTAATATATTTTCTTGTCACATACCTGATACCACTCTTGTGACTATGTTGTCAAGTTTTTCATTTTAGAGAGTCTACATACCTTTTTTGTGTAATTACTGTAATGTATTCAATTAAGAACACTGTGAGTTGTATATTATAAGTTTAATACATGTTTACAGTAGGTAAGATGGCTGCCAAGTGCCTGCACGTGCGGTAGAAAAGATATATATATAGCATACAATAATCTCGATACCAAAGCACTTTGAAGCATAATCCATAGTCTCGGTTTTCC
>NW_008708423.1:0-504 GCF_000327385.1 Lottia gigantea | reverse complement strand
AAGTCTTCTAGTTAACAAGACTGTTCTAGTAGACAAGACTGTTCTGGTAGACAAGACTGTTCTAGTAGACAAGACTGTTCTAGTTAACAAGACTGTTCTAGTTAACAAGACTGTTCTAGTAAACAAGACTCTTCTAGTAGACAAGACTGTTCTAGTAGACAAGACTGTTCTAGTAGACAAGACTCTTCTAGTAGACAAGACTGTTCTGGTAGACAAGACTGTTCTAGTAGACAAGACTCTTCTGGTAGACAAGACTCTTCTGGTAGACAAGACTCTTCTAGTTAACAAGACTGTTCTAGTTAACAAGATTCTTCTAGTTAACAAGACTGTTCTAGTAGACAAGACTGTTCTAGTAGACAAGACTCTTCTAGTAGACAAGACTGTTCTAGTAGACAAGACTGTTCTAGTAGACAAGACTTCTAGTTAACAAGACTGTTCTAGTAGACAAGACTATTTTGGTAGACAAGACTGTTCTAGTAGACAAGACTGTTCTAGTAACAAGAC
>NW_008708422.1:6885-8601 GCF_000327385.1 Lottia gigantea | reverse complement strand
TATCAGATAGGCGCATGGACGAAGTGCAAAATATGTCGACACAGTTTGTAACTTTGTCAAATCAAGTTTCACAAATAGAAAACGTATGGGACAGGTAGAAGATAAATCAAAACCTAGGGCAGACTTACCAGATTTACCCACCATGACTACTAGTAAATTGACTACAACCAACCAAGACTTTAAATATGAAGGATACGCCAAACGCCGTAAAAACCGAGCTTGAGCGTTACGAGAAAGCAATGCTCGAAGAGTCAAACGCAGTAAAACGAATTCACAATAAATACAATTTTGGCCATAGACGGTTATACGGATGCTAGCAGTAAAACTAGAAATCAAATAGCTATTGAATGCTTTCTCCGTGGCTGTAAGGAGAAGGAAGCAGCGCAAAAAGCTATGGAAAAGAATCCGAAATCAGTTCAAGACACTTTGAAACATATGAGACTATTTTTAGAAAACCAGAAAAGTCTATTTGACTCCAAGAACTTTTCGCATCGACAAGTTAATTTTAAGACCGAATCGGACACAGAATCTTCTAAAAACACCAGTGACATCAATCTTGATACTCTACATGAAAAGATAGGGAAACAACTTGATTCAATGCTTAGCAAACGGCTAGATTCTATCGTTGACAAATTGAGTTAATGAAAGCAAATAATGTAATGTTAGTAGCTTGAATAACAAGAAAAATGCTTTATTCTTAATTATAAATTGTTCCACATTCACTCTCGGAAGAGGTAAAAGTCTGAAATAATATAAAGACAGTTTGCCAGGCAAGGTAACATACGCCCACTTCCAGCTGTCAGAAATGATAAAGTCTGTAGTGGTGTCTATCATCCGATTTTTAATAATTTCAGGCTTTACTGAGATCTCATACCAAGTTTCATCAAGATCATATAAAAAATGTAGTCTCTATCAGGCCTACAAGCCAAATTAGATGCATTGAATTAATTCAAGGGCAATAACTCCAAAACCGTTCACCCGATTGTTACCAATTTCAACTTGACTGAGATCTTATGCATATATATATGCATACCAAGTTTCATCAAGATCAGATAAAAACTACACCCAGTTTCATGAATACAAGTCAAATTTGTAGGGTTTTTACTAAATCAAGGGCAATAACTCTGAAATCGTTCTTCAAATTATTACTAACTTCATACTTGACCAAATCTCCTCAATATATACATATATACTACGTTTCATCAAGATGCAATCAAAATCGTAGCCTTTATCTGCATACAAGTCACATTTATCTAAGTGAAGGACAATAACTCTGCGACCGTTCATCCGATTATCACCAATTTCGAACTTGACCGAGATTTCATCAATATATACGTGCATACCAAGTTTCATCAAGATCAGATAAAAACTGTAGCCTTTATCGTGCATACAAGCCAAATTTAACGCATTTTTGCTAAGTCAAGGGCAATAACTTTGAAACCGTTCCTCCGATTAATACCAATTTCAAACTTGACCGAGATCTCATCAATATATTCATGCATACAAAGTTTCATCAAGATACAAACTGTAGCCTCTATCGAGCATACAACATATGTGGACGGACGGACCCATCCATACGACTTTTTGAATTGTGCAGTGCGATTTGTACAATTGGAAGTTGTGAAGTGCGACTTTTGTCCGTATATCTGTAGATAGGGCAATTGTGTAGAAACGACCTTGCAATGCTTAAATCTAAAACTACCGGTACACATCTTG
>NW_008708422.1:0-1061 GCF_000327385.1 Lottia gigantea | reverse complement strand
GAAATCAACTCCAAAAAAATCAAAAAGCTATTTTTGCAAAACAATCAGTTAAAAAAAAAAAATTATATATATGTACAATATATCATATCTTATGTAACTAACATACATTACAATTTTAAAAGAAAATTTACATATTTACAGGCCTTTGCCAATCTTCATTAGTCCAAGTAGAATAAAAAAAAAAAACTCCTTAAATTCATTTCATTTCATTTCCTTCTGATTCTTCAGCTATGTGAAAAATAAAGACCTACTATTTACAGTTTGAAATATGACAAAATAAAAAGTTGCAAGTGTTATTTAAACTGTGAGTTATCATCCATTTGAAAAGCAGCAATATAGACAATAATATACTTACATCAGAATTGGACGAATCAATTGATGGGAGATTAATTCTCCTTGCAGCATGATTACTGTAGTTATGACTTTTCGATATAGCTCTATGTCTGTGCTGTTTGGTTTTATAAACTTTTTGTTGAAAACTTAACATACAGTTCTCTAGTGAATACAACAATGCATTTTTTTCATTTTTTTTGCTTTTTGTCTGATTAATCTGAAAAAAAATTGAGCAAAGACAGTTTAAGAATGTAAACGAAATGGTACAGTCAAATTTTCAATTTCACTTCCGGTTTAAACAGGAAAACGATGTTCACTTCCGGTTGAATATCTTCCGGTGTAATTTGTATAGGACAAAAATTTTTATGCTGATAGGTAGACAAAGTTATGACAAAAAAACGAAGAAAAAAAAATCCGGAACACACGTGAAATTTTGGCCGCCATTTTGATTTTTCTGAAATGATTCGATTTTTATTCAGGCATAATGGCTCATCCGATTTAAATGATTTTGGTGTCAAATGAAAGAAGATAAAAAAAAAACATGATATTAGGAAGCCGTTTTTCGATTCTCTATTTTGCTTTTTTGCAACATCCGGTTGAATTTTTTCAAAGTTTGAAGGGTCATATCTCGTGATCTTGAACTTTGATGACCTTGACCTTCATAAGGTCAAAGGTCATTGACCTTAGTTATCAGTTAATACTTTGACATTTGACCTCCGACATGTCTT
>NW_008708421.1:13841-15049 GCF_000327385.1 Lottia gigantea | reverse complement strand
CTACTGTTCAATCTGAGAGAATAGCAGTTTCAAAATTTCAAAATTCGAAAATTTGTCGCAGACATTTTTTGGCCGATTTTCGAAATTTTTGGACCATTTTTCAGTTTTTTTCGGATTAATCTGAAATTTTGATAAAAGATGCATGTCACTAATGTAAACCATTTGACGTATTCAAAATTTTTGCGTCACTTCCGGTTAAAGTGGAAAATCGATTTTCACTTCCGGTTGAATAACTTCCGGTGTGATTGAAATATTTCAACGAAATTATGTATATCGTTATTAATCTTAATTCTATGGCCGATTTTAAAATAAAATTTAGTCCGAAAAAAATACTTCGGCCGCCATCTTGATTTGATACTTTTTCATAAAACTCAAAATGGGGCTTCGGGGGAGAATGGGATTGGTCAAATTTTTATGTTGGTGTATACTTTTGTCGATGGCGACAAAAATGTTGGAAATAGATTTTTGAATTTCACTTTTGCTTTTTTGCAACTTCCGGTCGAATTTTTTCACTTTTTGAAGGCTTGTATCTCGTGACCTTGACCTTTGATGACCTTGACCTTTTTAAGGTCAAAGGTCATTGACCTTGGCTATCATTTGATACTTTGACCTTTGATCCCAGACATGTACTTCCGGTTTTATAGCTATCCGTAAAAAGCCAAATTCGCAACTTTGGACTGCTCTAACACGTGACCTAATTAACCTAGAGGGTTAATTTTTTCGGTTTCCTAATGTTCTTCTCATGCATTTTACATAGATATAGAACAATTGCTTTTTTAAAGCAAAATTGAAATTCGTGATTTTTTCAAATTTGAGTTTTGTTTTACCATAATTGTGTCTTTTTGATCTTGGTGTATGTATATCTTATGACCTATTTTATGGAGAACCTTGATATTTGGAATACAACTAGACACTTTGAATATGAATTCACCTGTGGCAAAAAAATTGAGGTGGGCGTGGCACATCCGGGTTGAATTACTAATTGTTTACATTTTGGGGCTGGGGCATAACTCGCATAGGATACGTTTGTTAAAAAAGGGACTTTGCACACAATTACCTCATCCTTTTGGCCAGTTTTTGTTAACAGCTCAGTTGTTTCAGCTTTATAGTTCCAAAAAAGGAACGGGTTTTAACATTTGGATATTTCATTTTGCGATTTTGACCTTTGTTGACATTTGTTGACCTATATCTTTTGACTTGAACAATGT
>NW_008708421.1:5613-8687 GCF_000327385.1 Lottia gigantea | reverse complement strand
TTGATCCAATAGTTTCGTAATACTTAGTCCGCGGGATGCGTCGTCAGCGGGGTTCAATTCACTCGGAATATAGTGCCACTGATTCCTATTGGTCGACTCACTAATTAAAGCAATGCGATTCGCCACAAATGTCTGATATCTAGTGGTGCTGTTAGCAATATAACCCAAAACAGTGCTGCTATCAGTCCAGAAAAATGTTCTATCGATGGGGATTTTGATTGCTCCATTTAGTTTGTTATAAAGTTTGGTAGCTACGGTCGCTGCAGTTAATTCCATACGCGGAATCGTCTGTTTCTTTAGAGGCACGACTCGAGATTTATTTATTTCCAATGTTGTCTATTAAACGGATGTAGACTGCGACTCCATAGCCACTGTCACTAGCATCTGCAAAATAATGCAGCTGAGCGGACACAATATCACCAAAATCATAAGGTTTGACACAACGTGGAACAGTCAAATTTTCCAATAAAGGGAGGTCACCGATAAAGTTGTTCCACTTTGATAAATACGGTTCTTCAATCTGCTGATCCCAAGAGTAGTTTTTTAAACAAAGTTCTTGCAATATCAATTTTGCAGGAAGTATAGCTGGTGATGCCAATCCTAAAGGATCAAAAACAGCACTTATAATAGACAACAATCCTCTTCGCGTGAGGGGCTGATTTTGAATGTTAATTTTGAACGTTAACATATCACTGGATACATTCCAACTAACACCCAAGGCACGTTCAACATTGTCAGTTTCAGCTAAAATATAGTCAGTTCCTATACCACGTTCTGACTCTGGAATGTTTGAAAGAACAAACGGGCTATTACATATCCATTTGTGAAGTCGAAATCCACCAGATTTACATAGTTCTATTAGTTCGCTCACAAGAGTTATAGCAGACGACTCACTGTCAAGAGAACAAAGACAATCGTCGACATAAAAATCTTCTAAAACTGTCGAAATAGTGTCTGTATCAAAATTGTTTGCGTTATCGAGGGCTGTTTGGCGTAATGCGAAATTGGCGATACTTGGGGACGACACAGCGCCAAATAGATGTGAAGTCATCCTATATTGCTTCACAGGTAAGGACATGTTGCCGTTTGGCCACCAGAGGAATCGTAGTTTATCTCTATCACTATCGGGTATTTTTACCTGGTGAAACATTGCTTCAATGTCCGACATTAGCGCCACCTTACCCATACGAAATTTCAGTAGTTGAATACACAGATTTCCTGTTAAATCTGGACCACCTAATAAAACTGAATTCAAGCTTATTCCACAACATTTAGCTGAACAGTCAAAAACGGTACGTAGTTTATTTTTCTTTTTGTGATAGACGCCGTGATGTGGCACGAACCAGGTTTCACCAAAATGAGTTTCTAAGCTATTTACGTCAATTTCTTCAGCATAACCATTTGAAAGCAAGGATTCCATGAATGAAACATAATCCTTATAAAAATTGTCATTGCTTAAAAGTTTCCGTTTTAGAGATAAAAGTCTTTTATATACTAAGTCGTAATTATCAGGCAATAATATAGAACTGTCTTTAAAAGGTAATCCGATATAATAGTGTCCATCCTTAAATATAACTGATTCCTCAACTTTCTTGAGAAATAGATGATCCATCTGAGAATACTCGGGCTTATCGTTTATAGTGTTTTCCGGAAAGTCATAATTGAACTGAGTTTCTAATAAAATGTGTAATTGTTTTAAATGTTCAACTTCTTCTAACACCTTTGATTCTAGTCAAATGTTTGTGGAAAATGAGGATTCCTGATTCACATTCCACAAGATCCACCCTAAAGATGTACGTGAAGCATATGGGGCTTCTTTGGGACCTACTTTAACATCCATCGGAGTGTAGGCCTCAGGGATGTTGCTGCCTATCAACAAACCTATCTCACTATCAAGCTCTAAGATTGTTATTCCGTTTAAGTGAGGCCACTTTCTTATATCCTGCATTCTGGGTATGGAGTTTTTGTCCACAGGGATAATGTCTTTAGAATAACAGGTGGGTATTGTAACAGGTTCGCTCATATCCAAATTGTATACGCATAGGTTTTTAACTACTGACGATGGAATAGATTGGACACCGTGCATAGTTTCTAAACTTAAGTCGATTTTCATAGTACTTATGTTAAGAGTCTTCAGTAATGATTCTGAAATAAAGCAAATACTACTGCCTGGATCCATAAATGCATAGGTTTCCACTATTAATAGACTGTTATTTCCCTTTACCTTGACAGGAATGATGGGCATTTTAACTGAACAATAAAAACCGGCCCTCGTTGAGTCTGGTAATAGAGGGTTAACAGATAATGTCTTAGAATGTGTGTTTGTACGGTTCATATGTAAAATCGTTGGATGCATTTTGTTACATATTCTACAAGTTAGTCTATTTGTACACGCTGGACTCATATGGCCCACCTTAAGGCAAGCAAAGCACACTTATAGTTCCTTTAGGAATGTCAGTTTTTTAGATTGTTCCAAATTTTCCAAAGTTTTGCATTCTGAAAACGAATGTCCACCCTTTTTACAGTAATCACAATTGTCAATATGACCAGAATAAGATTTCTTATTAGATCTTTGTTGGTTTTTGTTGATGACTATCATAACGGACTGGTCGTGTACCTAAAACTTCCCTTCCATATATTGGGTCCATTTGTTTCCTACTTTCGCCTCTTACAAACTCAACAAAGTCACTGAATCTAATTGTTCTATAATATCTAATTCCACGCATGTATGTGCGCCACTTTTCATGCATTCCAAAGGGTAACTTTTTTAACAGAGTCTGAATATTTCCCTGAGAGTCGATAGTTCGCAGTGAGTCTATATTACATATAGCAGTTTGTACCTCGAAGAGAAATATACCAAATTCATCAAGATCTCTAGGTTTGTCAGCTTTGATATCCTTCCAATTTAATGCACGATAAATATAGTCATGTGCCAAAACATCTGGGTCGCCATAACGCTCGGCTAGTTCTTGCATAGCAGCAGGAAATCCAGTATCGGCTGGCATAATCCGTATCCTGAAACAATATCATGTGGTTGGCCATACGTAAATGTTCTAAGTATTCATCCTTTCGTC
>NW_008708421.1:4279-5563 GCF_000327385.1 Lottia gigantea | reverse complement strand
TGAGTAGAAGTATCATCAGGTGAGTTTGATTTATCGAAAGTAACCATCATAGAGTCCGGCAATTCGTCTGCAACCACAAGTGATTTTGCACTGGCAATTGAAATAGCTGTTTCTAGTTCTAGCTGTTCTTCCTGTTGAGACAGTTCAAAACGCTGACGAGCCAGACTTTGTCTCTTTAGAAGAATTTCTTTCTGTCTCATCAAATCTAACCTTTCCTTTTCATATTCAATTCTCATAGTATCGAAATCGTTGTTAAGACTGTCAGATTTATTTTTAGTATCAGTCCCACCAGAATCCAACGGGGTAGATGTCGCACCTCCAGATTCCATTTCGAACAAATTTGTTAATATAATGTAGTCCTGCAATAGGAATTGGTGCGACTGGCCTATAGTTCAATGGAGTTATTATTGTTCATGCGCTTCTAATAAATACAAGAGTTCATAAATTTCTTTTCTTACAAAAAACACAAACAGTAAAAACCAAATAGGCTTAGGCCTATATATACATCGAAGTAATCAGGAGTACAGAAGACGAACGAAGCGAATATACAAATGAAGCGATTAACTGAAATATATAAAATATATCAGAAATAAGTGATATGAACAATATCTGATTGAAGGGAGACAACCCTCATATAACAATATTCTAACAAGCCAGACCACAATTAATCTATGCAACCAAAAGCCAAAAAGTACAAAACCGGTGCGAAACGAAGTAAATCTAAGCATCCCAATAATGCAAACGAAGTAAATCTAAGCATCCCAATAATGCGAACGAAGTAAATCTAAGCATCCCAATAATGCGAACGAAGTAAATCTAAGCATCCCAATAATGCGAACGAAGTAAATCTAAGCATCCCAATAATGCAATCTACATACATCCCAATAATGTACTCTAAATACATCCCAATAATGTACTCTAAATACATCCCAATAATGTACTCTAAATACATCCCAATAATGTACTCTAAATACATCCCAATAATGTACTCATATATAATATAGAACTATACATCCCAATAATGCAAGTTACGAACGAAGGCGAATGAAAACGAATCGAAAGGGCTTATTATGGCTCACGAAGCAAGGTAGATTTGACAACTAAAAACCTATCCGAAAGCAATGAAATGCATACACAATGTTACAAAATATACAATAAAACAGTCATTACCAAATTTGTTGTTCTCCATAGTCTGAATTCCTAATTGCAAAACATCGAAAAACGAAATGGTCCAACGTAAAGAACTGTATTTTCCCACAAACCGGAAAACGTGCGAATTATAGT
>NW_008708421.1:0-1914 GCF_000327385.1 Lottia gigantea | reverse complement strand
CAAATTGTCAATATGACCAGAATAAGATTTCTTATTAGATCTTTGTTGGTTTTGTTGATGACTATCATAACGGACTGGTCGTGTACCTAAAACTTCCCTTCCATATATTGGGTCCATTTGTTTCCTACTTTCGCCTCTTACAAACTCAACAAAGTCACTGAATCTAATTGTTCTATAATATCTAATTCCACGCATGTATGTGCGCCACTTTTCATGCATTCCAAAGGGTAACTTTTTTAACAGAGTCTGAATATTTCCCTGAGAGTCGATAGTTCGCAGTGAGTCTATATTACATATAGCAGTTTGTACCTCGAAGAGAAATATACCAAATTCATCAAGATCTCTAGGTTTGTCAGCTTTGATATCCTTCCAATTTAATGCACGATAAATATAGTCATGTGCCAAAACATCTGGGTCGCCATAACGCTCGGCTAGTTCTTGCATAGCAGCAGGAAATCCAGTATCGGCTGGCATAAATCCGTATCCTGAAACAATATCATGTGGTTGGCCATACGTAAATTGTTCTAAGTAATTCATCCTTTCGTCGTTATTTGATGTATATTCCAAGACTTGAGTTTTAAATTGTCTCTTAAATCTGGGAAATTCAGTTGGTGTACCTCCAAATTTCTTGATATCCACAGAAGGACGTTTTAAATGTTGCAAAAGTTTAAAGGAACTCATATTATTAGAACTAGAATAGTCTTCACGAAATTGGTGTCTGTCATAATCAGGGGACATTTCTCTGGTTGCTCTGGATCTAAAATAATCTGGTGAATGTTCTCTTCTAGTCGGTCTTGATCTAGGAGTGTCATGCGAAATGTTCCTGTTAGGCCTCAGATCAGATCCTATGGGTAAAGGAGAAATATTTTCAACCTTTGGCACAAAATGAGTAGAAGTATCATCAGGCGAGTTTGATTTATCGAAAGTAACCATCATAGAGTCCGGCAATTCGTCTGCAACCACAAGTGATTTTGCACTGGCAATTGAAATAGCTGTTTCTAGTTCTAGCTGTTCTTCCTGTTGAGACAGTTCAAAACGCTGACGAGCCAGACTTTGTCTCTTTAGAAGAATTTCTTTCTGTCTCATCAAATCTAACCTTTCCTTTTCATATTCAATTCTCATAGTATCGAAATCGTTGTTAAGACTGTCAGATTTATTTTTAGTATCAGTCCCACCAGAATCCAACGGGGTAGATGTCACACCTCCAGATTCCATTTCGAACAAATTTGTTAATATAATGTAGTCCTGCAATAGGAATTGGTGCGACTGGCCTATAGTTCAATGGAGTTATTTTTGTTCATGCGCTTCTAATAAATACAAGAGTTCATAAATTTCTTTTCTTACAAAAAACACAAACAGTAAAAACCAAATAGGCTTAGGCCTATATATACATCGAAGTAATCAGGAGTACAGAAGACGAACGAAGCGAATATACAAATGAAGCGATTAACTGAAATATATAAAATATATCAGAAATAAGTGATATGAACAATATCTGACTTAAGGGAGACAACCCTCTTATAACAATATTCTAACAAGCCAGACCACAACTAATCTATGCAACTAAAGGCCAAAAAGTACAAAACCGGTGCGAAACGAAGTAAATCTAAGCATCCCAATAATGCGAACGAAGTAAATCTAAACATCCCAATAATGCAATCTACATACATCCCAATAATGTACTCTAAATACATCCCAATAATGTACTCTAAATACATCCCAATAATGCAATCTACATACATCCCAATAATGTACTCTAAATACATCCCAATAATGTACTCTAAATACATCCCAATAATGTACTCATATATAATATAGAACTATACATCCCAATAATGCAAGTTACGAACGAAGGCGAATGAAAACGAATCGAAAGGGCTTATTATGGCTCACGAAGCAAGGTAGATTTGACAA
>NW_008708420.1:321250-322628 GCF_000327385.1 Lottia gigantea | reverse complement strand
ATTATATATCAGATGGTCACTATAATCACTGTGATTAGATATCAAATGATCACTAATATTAAAGTGATTATATATTAAATGATCACTATAATCACAGTGATTATATGTTACATATTCACTATAATGACAGTGATTACATATTAAATAATCAGTGATAATATACATAATGATCACTATAATCACAGTGATTATATATTACATAATCACTATAATCACAGTGATTACATACAAAATAATCACTTTAAGCAAAGTGATTATATATCAAATAATCACTATATTCACAGTTATTATATATTGAATAATCACAATGAAAATATATATAATGATCACTACAATCACAGTGATAATATATTAAATAATCACTATAATAACAATGATAATATATTAAACAATCACTCTAATCACAGTGATTACATACAAAATAATCACTATAATCAACGTGATTATATATCAAATAATCACTATAATCACAATGATAATATATTAAATAATCACCATAAACATGATTATATACAAAATATATTAAATGATCACTATAATCCCGGTTATAATATATTAAAAAAATCACTATAATCACAGTGATTATATATTAAATAATCACTATAATCACAGTTGTTATATTTTAAATAATCACAGTGATTATATACTAAATAATCACTATAAAAGTGATAATCAATGTGATTATAGTGATCATTTTATATATAATCGCTTTGATTAAAGTCATCATCTGATATGTAATCACTGTGATTATAGTGATCATTTAATATATAATCACTTTGATTATAGTGATTATTTGATATATAATAATTACTGTGATTATAGTGATCATTTGATATAAAATCACAGTGATTATAGTGATCATCTGATATATAATAAATGTAATTATAGTGATCATTTAATATATAATCACTTTGATTATAGTGATCATTTGATATATACTCACTGTGATTATAGTGCCTATTTAATATATAATCACTTTGATTATAGTGATCATTTGATATATAATCACTGTGATTTTTTAATATATAATCATTGTGATTATAGTGATTATTTAATATACAATCACTGTGATTATTTAATATATAATCACTGTAATTATTTAATATATTATCACTGTGATTATAGTGACTATTTGATATATAATCACTTATATTATAGTGACTATTTAATATATAATCATTGTGATTATAGTGATCATTTTATATATAATGATTTTTTTTATATATAATCACTTTGATTATAGTGATTATTTGATGTATAATCACTTTGATTATAGGGATTATTTTGTATATAATCACTGTGATTACAGTGATTATTTAATATATAATCACTGTTATTATAGAGATTTTTTGATATATAAGCACTTTGATTATAGTGA
>NW_008708420.1:319170-321200 GCF_000327385.1 Lottia gigantea | reverse complement strand
TAAGTGACTATTTGANTATATAATCGCTTTTATTATAGTGACTATTTAATATATAATCACTTTGATTATGTAATATATAATCATTGTGATTATAGTGATTTGATGTATAATCACTTTGATTATAGGGATTATTTTGTATATAATCACTGTGATTACAAGCACTTTGATTATAGTGACTATATAATATATAATCACTTTGATTATATTGATCATTTTATATATAATCACTGTGATTATTTAATATATTATCACTGTGATTATTTAATATATTATCACTGTGATTATAGTGACTATTTAATATATAATCACTTTGATTATAGTGATCATTTGATATATAATCACTGTGATTATCTAATATATAATCATTGTGATTATAGTGATTATTTAATATGTAATAACTGTGATATAGTGATTAATATATAATCACTGTGATTATATTGATCATTTAATATATAATTACTTTGATTATAGTGATCATTTGATATATAATCACTGTGATTATAGTGATCATTTAATATATAATCACTTTGATTATAGTGATCATTTGATATAAAATCACAGTGATTATAACGATCATCTGATATATTATCACTGTAATTATAGTGATCATTTGATATATAATCACTTTGATTATAGTGACTATTTAATATATAATCACAGTGATTATAATGATCATCTGATATATTATCACTGTAATTATAGTGATCATTTAATATATTATCACTTTGATTATAGTGATCATTTGATATATAATCACTGTGATTATAGTGATCATTTAATATATAATCACTTTGATTATAGTGACTATTTAATATATAATCCCTTTGATAATAGTGATCATTTGATAAAAAATCACAGTGATTATAGTGATCATCTGATATATAATCACTTTGATTATAGTGATTATCTGATATATAATCACTTTGATTATAGTGATTATCTGATATATAATCACTTTGATTATAGTGATCATTTGATATATAATCACTGTGATTATTTATATAATCACTGTGATTATTTAATATATTATCATTGTGATTATAGTGATCATTTGTGATTATAGTGATCATTTAATATATAATCACTTTGATTATAGTGACTATTTAATATATAATCACTTTGATTATAGTGACTATTTAATATATAATCACTTTGATTATAGTGATCATCTGATATATAATTACTTTGATTATAGTGATCATTTGTTATAAAATCAGTGATTATAGTGATCATTTTATATATAATCACTGTGATTATTTAATATATAATCACTGTGATTATTTAATATATAATCACTGTGATTATTTAATATATTATCACTGTGATTATAGTGACTATTTAATATATAAGCACTTTGATTATAGTGATCATTTGATATATAATCACTGTGATTATAGTGATCATTTGATATATAATCACTGTGATTATAGTGATCATTTAATATATAATCACTTTGATTATAGTGACTATTTAATATATAATCACTTTGATTATAGTGATCATTTGATAAAAAATCACAGTGATTAAAGTGATCATTTGATATATAATCACTGTGATTATAGTGATCATTTAATATATAATCACTTTGATTATAGTGACTATTTAATATATAATCACTTTGATTATAGTGATCATTTGATAAAAAAAATCACAGTGATTATTGTGATCATCTGATATATAATCACTGTGATTATAGTGATCATTAAATATATAAGCACTTTGATTATAGTGATCATTAAATATATAAGCACTTTGATTATAGTGATCATTTAATATATAATCACTTTGATTATAGTGACTATTTAATATATAATCACTTTGATTATAGTGACTATTTAATATATAATCACTTTGATTATAGTGATCATTTGATAAAAAATCACAGTGATTATAGTGATCATCTGATATATAATCACTGTGATTATAGTGATCATTAAATATATAATCACTTTGATTATTTGATATATAATCACTGTGATTATTTATATAGTCACTGTGATTATAGTGATTATTTGTGATTATAGTGATCA
>NW_008708420.1:295745-319011 GCF_000327385.1 Lottia gigantea | reverse complement strand
ATATAATCGCTTTTATTATAGTGACTATTTAATATATAATCACTTTGATTATGTAATATATAATCATTGTGATTATAGTGATCATTTTATATATAGTGATTTTTTATATATATAATCACTTTGATTATAGTGATTTGATGTATAATCACTTTGATTATAGGGATTATTTTGTATATAATCACTGTGATTACAAGCACTTTGATTATAGTGACTATATAATATATTATCACTGTGATTATAGTGACTATTTAATATATAATCACTTTGATTATAGTGATCATTTGATATATAATCACTGTGATTATCTAGTATATAATCATTGTGATTATAGTGATTATTTAATATGTAATAACTGTGATATAGTGATTAATATATAATCACTGTGATTATATTGATCATTTAATATATAATTACTTTGATTATAGTGATCATTTGATATATAATCACTGTGATTATAGTGATCATTTAATATATAATCACTTTGATTATAGTGATCATTTGATATAAAATCACAGTGATTATAACGATCATCTGATATATTATCACTGTAATTATAGTGATCATTTAATATATAATCACTTTGATTATAGTGACTATTTAATATATAATCACAGTGATTATAATGATCATCTGATATATTATCACTGTAATTATAGTGATCATTTAATATATTATCACTTTGATTATAGTGATCATTTGATATATAATCACTGTGATTATAGTGATCATTTAATATATAATCACTTTGATTATAGTGACTATTTAATATATAATCCCTTTGATAATAGTGATCATTTGATAAAAAATCACAGTGATTATAGTGATCATCTGATATATAATCACTTTGATTATAGTGATTATCTGATATATAATCACTTTGATTATAGTGATTATCTGATATATAATCACTTTGATTATAGTGATCATTTGATATATAATCACTGTGATTATTTATATAATCACTGTGATTATTTAATATATTATCATTGTGATTATAGTGATCATTTGTGATTATAGTGATCATTTAATATATAATCACTTTGATTATAGTGACTATTTAATATATAATCACTTTGATTATAGTGACTATTTAATATATAATCACTTTGATTATAGTGATCATCTGATATATAATTACTTTGATTATAGTGATCATTTGTTATAAAATCAGTGATTATAGTGATCATTTTATATATAATCACTGTGATTATTTAATATATAATCACTGTGATTATTTAATATATAATCACTGTGATTATTTAATATATTATCACTGTGATTATAGTGACTATTTAATATATAAGCACTTTGATTATAGTGATCATTTGATATATAATCACTGTGATTATAGTGATCATTTGATATATAATCACTGTGATTATAGTGATCATTTAATATATAATCACTTTGATTATAGTGACTATTTAATATATAATCACTTTGATTATAGTGATCATTTGATAAAAAATCACAGTGATTAAAGTGATCATTTGATATATAATCACTGTGATTATAGTGATCATTTAATATATAATCACTTTGATTATAGTGACTATTTAATATATAATCACTTTGATTATAGTGATCATTTGATAAAAAAAATCACAGTGATTATTGTGATCATCTGATATATAATCACTGTGATTATAGTGATCATTAAATATATAAGCACTTTGATTATAGTGATCATTAAATATATAAGCACTTTGATTATAGTGATCATTTAATATATAATCACTTTGATTATAGTGACTATTTAATATATAATCACTTTGATTATAGTGACTATTTAATATATAATCACTTTGATTATAGTGATCATTTGATAAAAAATCACAGTGATTATAGTGATCATCTGATATATAATCACTGTGATTATAGTGATCATTAAATATATAATCACTTTGATTTTTGATTATATAATCACTGTGATTATTTAATATATAATCACTGTGATTATAGTGCTTTTTTGATACATAATCATTTTGATTATAGTGATTATTTGATGTATAATCACTTTGATTATAGTGACTAATTAATATATAATCACTTTGATTATAGTGACTATTTAATATATAATCACTTTGATTATAGTGATCATTTGATGTATGATTACATTGATCAACAGAGATATTAACACTGTGATTATATTCATATATAATCACTGTCATTGTATACATAATTTTTCAGGAGATATAGTACCAAGTATATCAGATCTGAGACTAGGATCTTGTGATAATAAAAACAATGGTTTTGTCGGACTCATTAATTGGGTAAGTCTTTTATTACCAAAGTTTTGTGATCAAATGCTGGCCTGCAGAGCTATATTCTTTTATATCAGTGAGCCTGCAGAGTTCAGTTCTTTGATTTCGGTAAGCCTGCAGAGCTTATTCTTCTATTTCAATAACATCTTTCTTTTTCAGTTTAAACTATACCCATGCATACATCATTAGAGTTACATGATACCATCAAACCAATCGATTTTACCCCAACTGAGTATCAACTGTACAAACTACTGTCAAATCTGATGTCAAACAAACCAACTATAAACTCAGATATGAAACAACTCATCACTACCAACTGACAAACCCGATGCTAACAATACACAATACCAACTGTCAAACCAGGTATATAACATATCAGCTGTCAAACCATGTTTACCATACCGTACTGTCACACCCAATGTTATCTATCCAACTGTCAAACCTGATATAATTTATTTCTTAATTTAAATAAACTTATTTTTATATGTCAAAATGTGTTTACTGTTAACACTATGGCCAGCTGTCAAACCTACAAGCAACTGTCAACTATTTAACAAACTTACTATTGTAAAACTCACAGTTATCAAACTACTGTGAACTGTCAAACCTGTTGTTAAACATCAAACCTAGGGACAGCTGTCAAACCTACAAGTAACTGTGAAACCTACCCATTGTAAAATCTATTGTCATCTTTCAAACCATATGTCAAGTAACAAACTTAATATGTAAAACTCACAGTCAGATATCAAACTACTGTCAACTGTCAAACATCAAAAATATTGTCAAACTGTCAAACCTAGAAGCAACTGTTTATACTGAGTATAAAACCTGTTCTAAATTTTCAAACCAAGTTTCAACTATTAAACAAACTTAAACTTGTGAAACTCAGTTAACAAATTACCCATTTAACACCTTTTGTTACCTTTCAAACCTACCATCAATTTACAAAAGTACTATGAACTGTCAAACCTGTAAGCTGTCAAACCTGGCATACACCTTCAAATTTTATCAAACTGTCAAACCTATCAAGAATCAATTTCATTCATTAAAGGGATTGTAAAAAGGTTTTCTAATTTTTTGTGTATCGGGGACACTAATTGCATCAATTTGCACCATTTCAATTTTCAGTCAGACATCTGTGGTTCCTGCAAATACACAATAAATAAGTGTTTTATGACATCACTAATAAAAAATATGCTCGTATCAAACATGGCCTACATGATTAGTGGCGCCATCATTTCCATCAAACACTTTGTTTTAGTAGAATTGCAGGAACAACAGACGTCTGATTGAAAATTGGACTGGTGCAAATTAGGACTTTCAGTATCTCTGATTTTAAAAACGTCTTTACAATCCCTTTAAATTTGTTCAGCCCTTTCAAATGGTCCACTATAAACAGTCTGCAAAAGAACAAAAGCATAGTTATCAAAGGAAAACAGTCTACAACTACATCATAGTACCCATTTCCTGGATCTGATAAAATAAAACAAGAAATATATCTTTATTTACATAATATTAATAATAATAATAATAATAATATAGAGTAACAATTTAATATCACGATTATACCATAACCAAAGTTTTAGGCATTAGGACAAAAAATATCAGACAAAAAAATTTAACGAAACTAGTTTTATTCTGCACCCGATTGGGTTAATGAGGACTGGCAACGCCATAAAGTGTGCAATGAGGAAATTTTGCCACGCAGCAGCATTAGAATGCTTTTTCAATTTTGAACTGTCAGATCTTGACAGCCTGTAGCACAAAGGGCCTTGATTTATTGTTGAACGACTTAACACTTTTTTCATTTTTTTTTTTCACTGTCAGCCCCTTCCCACCTACATCACTGGTGGGTTGAAAAATCCAAAGGTATTATCTCGACCTCTGCTGGTATTGAACCCTGGACCTTCATGTTTCACTCAAAGTTTTACATCCTATATCCTGTTGGACTTATTGAATCGAAAAGGAAGTTTTACAGACCTTTTTGATAGCGATGCACTTTCAGCAAAATAATTCAATGTTTCCAAAATAACTTTTTAGATCTGTCCCTTTGGACACAATCAAAATTTGACGTCCAGTCAAAGAGGAAAATAGGATACTGTAAGAAAATAGCAATATTTATATACATTACAATGTCACACTAGTAAACCTTAACCCTGTTAACAAATAACTTATCTATTAAAGAGGCACTATCTCTTAGGTTGACCAAAAAATTGAAATTTTCAAACTAGGTTAAAATGAGTCTTTGTTCATCAGTGGACCTGGTGTCATAACTATACAACAGAATCTCTCTATAATCTAATAAATCTATAAATCTAAGTAATTTTGAAACATGCTTAGAACAGTGTTTCAATAATTATTTAGTTTAATGGATATATCATCTTATATAGAGATTCTATTCTTTAGTCATGACACCTGGTAAGTCTAACTGATGAATATATACACTTATTGACCAAGTTTTAGACTTGAAATTTTATGTCCATTACTAACATTTTACATTATAAGTACTTGTATTACATATTCTAGTCTTGTTTCCCAACCTATACAGGGGCCGTTAAAACTTAGTGTTTGATGACATCACAAAGTTTGTTTTATCATATAAGGCCTTTCAGGATGAGATACGTCATCAAATACATATTTTTAATGGCATTGCAGGTACCATAGATGTCTAATTGAAAATTGGAATGGTGCAAATTGATGCTATCAGTGTCCCTGATACATTTTAGAAAACCTCTTTACAATCCCTTTAGGACCCTGAACATATATTTAGGATAATAAAAAAAAAGGATCAATATTAAAGTAGCCAAGTTGAAATAAAATAAAAGAATTAATTATGAAATAATGACTTAATATTTATTAATGAAACATGACTTAAAGCAGCTGTACCTATTTTTTATGAGGTATTCAAGATGGCTATATACCTTTAAATTCGATCAATCCTATTTTAAACTGAAATCATATACAAATAAAATAGATCTGCGAACTCAGTAAAACTAAATATACATTACTGAAACATGATCAAAAATCATTGCACATTTTTATATTAAGTATCAATCTATTTAAGACGCCAATTTTGTTAGTTTTATGTTGTCGGTCTTCATTGTAATCTAACAAGATTTATACCAAGGTCATGTACTGATGATGTTTCAAGCTAACTTATAACAGACAATCAAGCGCCACTCTCCAGCTAATCATAATCACTTTTACAAGCGAGTGTTGGCAGTCTCATAATCTCATTAGTCATATCGCTCTACTTTGGGTTTTGCTATCCCACAATTCATTTAGACACAGATTCTGCATGTTGAGCTGTGATTGGTTGAAATGAATGTGAACAGTACACAAAATTGGTTGAAATCTTTTAAGATTACAATGGAGACCGACAAATCTTAACGAAATTGTGATCTAATTTTAATTAGATTGATAGAGTGCAAACCCCAGCACTAACATCTCAAGCCAGGAAATAATGGAGAGACTTAAGAGTCCAATGGACAAAAAACAGAGATTTAAAGAAAAATCTCAAAAGGTGAAATCAATATTTTGAAAACATATTTTAATTCAAGGTGTAACTTAAAGATACACTACCTCTTAGGATGACCAAAAAATTGAAATTTTTAAACTTGGTTAAAATGAGTCTTAGTTCATCAGTGAACCTGGTGTCATTTCTATACAACAAAATCTCTCTATAATCTAATAAATCTATAAAACTAAGTAATAATTCATTAAACTAAGTAATTAGTTTAAGAAGAGTTTTTCAATAATCATTTATTTAATGGATATATCGTGTTATACAGAGATTCTATTATTGAGTCAAGGCACCTGGTAAGTCCAACTGATGAATATATACACTTATTGACCAAGTTTGAGATTCTAAGAGGTAGTATCCTTTTAAAATATATACATATACATTTATATATATATATAAAGAATATAATCCAAGCATCAACTTATTTACAAGTATTTTTATATTTTCAAATTTCAAACTTCAAGGTTTTGCTTTATCTACAATGCATTTCTTATAAAAATATTTTTTTTTTTTTTTAGTGAATTGTAATCAAATTCCAATATTCAAAATTCAGAATTTTCACTTTTACAGTTTATTTGGCAAAAGGACAAAATTTGGGTGGCTGTAAGGGACAGATGCACCATTTTGTGGGGTTGATTTGAGTTTGAATATATATAAATAGTTTTCCGAAGTACTAGAAATGTATGAAAATTGCATAATTCCTTCAAAAAATATCTCCAAATATTTCCTATTTCTATATATGGCAGTGTCTCAAAAAAAGATGACTCGTCTTTTTAACATTTTTTAACATTCTGGACACACATGGATTTGAAGGCTCAAATTTTCGAAGGTGAGCTGTGAACACTACTACTGATTGGCTTTGCTAAAAAATTTATGTTTCTGAGGCTAAAAAATGGCGCACCTTTCGCAAAAATATTTATACAAAATGTAAAATTTAATAAACCAAGACATGGCAAGATTATTCTCCCTTGAAATTCTAATAAAAATTCCAAAACAAATGCGAGGTAAATTAATCAACTTATATTAAAGGAGTTTTTTCTATATTTGCTTAGATGTATTGGGAACACATCAATTTGTATCATTCCAATTTTCAATCAGACATCTGTGGTTCCTGAAACTCCGCTAAAACTAGCGCCATTGTCCTTATATATTATTAGCAGCTGTTGGTTTTAGAGAGATCGAAAAAATCGTTTCATAGTTAAAAGAATTAGGTCTGATTGTAAAATGTAATGGTGCATATTGATATCAGTGTCCCTACACACTAGGGAATTTAGAAAACCTCTTTACAATCCCTTTAAATTCTCTTATATTTCAACATTGACTTAAATCATAATAAAAAATAACTTAAAACAGAACCTAAAGTTTGTTTCTACTTCTATGTAAGTTTTTCAGACACTGATCTATTTCAGCCTGTGTCTCTTTTTAATTCTGACAACAGTGTATAGTATCAAACCACTGTAATCTGATTTTCTATTTAAAGGGACAGACTCTACATATGCAAATAGTCTTAAGAAGTTCTAGAAATGTACTAAATCGTGTAATTCCTTCAGAAATATCTCAAACTAGAAATTTCACTGTCTATTTCTATATATGTCTTTTCTATATGATAGTCTCAAAAGTCGTCTTTTTAATGTTTGGAAGCGGATTATTTTGGACACACATGGATTTTAAGGCTCAAATTTAACCAGTGAGCTGTGAACACTATTACTGATTGGCTTAGCTAAAAAATTTCTGTTTCTGAGACTAAAATACAATTGGTCAAACGGATGACGCCACTGTCCCTTTAATATCGACTGTAATCTGAACACACAAAATATATTCTTTTTATATCTTTTATGATTAGGCTTATCAAAAAATCTCTAATTGGAAAATAAAAACAACATATTTTCCAAAATAATATCAAAACTTTTTTCATCTTTTTTCAAAATATCACATTATAAAAACACTTCCAAAATTTCCTGAATTCTGATTGGCTACCATCAGTAACCGTTTTTAGTTGGCATGGTAATATTCTTTTTGAAACACGTCTGAGTAGGCAGGGGGAGGGGACGAGAGTTTATTTTTATGAAAGTTATTTGAAGTACTGGTGTAGGCTGGTGGTCCACTGTCAGATGGTGAATAGGCAGAGTGAGAAATTCCTGGGCCGCTTCTCGTGTGAACCTGATTTGTGTCTTCAGAGGACTGGAAATGAAAAATTTATATCAGAAAAATATAGGAAGCCTCATTAAAATGATTCATTTTTAATCAAATATCATTATTTTGGAGAAAATCTATAAAAATATCTAAATCTTGGGTTCGAAACCAAATTTGGGGTTGAAAAGCACCTTTCTTGGGGTCACGGAATAATCTAAAATCTTATTTGGTACATGAAAACCATTACAAATCATGAACATGATTGTTAGCTGTGTTGATGTTGAGCCACGCAATGCAAACCTTGTCACTGAATAAAAGGCACAACAATCACATAGATCCCTGGTTCCCAGGGGGGGTGTGGGACTAGGGTGTCAGGGTTGTGGCCAACTGGTGTAGGAGAAGAATTTATTTTGAATTGAGAGAGAACCTAAGATCATCACATGCCGGAAATGTGAATGAAACAAATTTTTGGGATGTGAAAGGTCCAGGTGATTGCTCCAAGGGTGTAAAGGCTGAGAAGGGTTGGGAACCACTGACAGATCAATAATTTACTGTCCATTATTGAACGATAAGGTAATATAAATGATAGTGATGTATGAAAAAAAATTAGAATAGAACAGGTTTTGACTTTGAGGGGTTGCAATCTGATGCCGGTGTCTGGCTTGAGGGAGGGAACTTCGTGCCAACATCTATAGTTTTGCTCGTTCCTACTTTATTAGCAAAGAACATTATCACTTGATGATGGAAAAAATGAAATGAATGCAGTTTTAGTTCTTACTCTTCTGCATCTAATTGGCTTAATGAAGACGAGCAGTACCATGCAGCGTGCAATGAGGTATATTGCCATGACAGGGGCATAAGCCTACCCTTTATCGATTTCCAACTGTGGAGGGATCTTTAATATGCACAGCCTGTAGCACCCTCCAACTGACAGACACTTTTCTTTCTTTCAGCCCCTCCTACTTACATCACTGACAGGGGGACAAATTCGAAGGTATTGTCTCGACCTATGCCCGAATTGAACACTGTACATTCACATTAGTGAGCAAGCGTCAAACTCACTGAGTTATTGCCCTTGACTTACTGTATGTATAAAGATAGGATCATCATGTAGTGGACTGTAGTTATATCTCCCGAATAACTACACCTTTACTGGGCCGATATCTCCATAAACACCTTGATAGAAGAGTAACAAAATAGACGAGTTATTGCCCTTGACTTACTGTATGTATAGAAATTGGATCATCATGTAGTGGACTGTAGTTATATCCCCCGCTTGTACTGATAATAACTACACCTTTACTGGGCCGATATCTCCATAAACACGAACACATTGATAACAGAATTAGAAAAAAACATAAACCAAACCTGAAAATAAATCAATATTCATTCAATTTTGCAAAACTGCATCACACAAAGTTATACACCTACATATTATTTTTTCATGAAGTGTACTTATAACTCTAGGCTTGTACATTTGAGAGAAGAAAACCACTCTACTTTCCATTAAATCAGTCATCAAGCGAAATAAACTGAAACATCTTTCGTTATTCCAGCCTCTGATAGCTATTTTGAAAGGGTAGGCTGGTGAAGAGACAGAAAAACTAGGCCCTGTTTTGTGGGAATTTCCGCACCTCAGAAGGGGTATTTTTTATTTTATCATGTATTAGTTTTAGAGGAATTGTAGGAACCACAGACGTCTGATTGAAAATTTGCTACACATTAAAATTCAGAAAACCTTTTTACAATCCCTTTAAAATTACTTACTAATTTAGTGTGATATTTTAGCATCTATAGTATATCAGCAGTCATTGCCTAACAAGTCAGTTCTAACGAGCTATCTAATTGACATTTAATTAACCAATTAATTATTAACTATCGTAGCTATACCATTCTGTTATGAAATGTTATCCATCAACATAATATCACAGTAACCAATTAGTCTAGCTCTATTTAGACATTTTTATTTTATCATGCCAATGTCTATTAACCCTTGTTACTGTCAAATATTTTGTATTTTTTCTTAAGCATGTGGTTCAAAAGCAATGGGATTTGGCCTGTTATTGAATCAAACCATCAGTGATACTTGTTTGTTAGAATTGTAGCATCATTATGACTTTTAATCATTTTAATTTAAGAATATTCGAATAGCAAAATGACGCCAAGTGCAAATTGATGCCATGTTAGAATTGACGTAAATTACTATGTGTAATCAAATTCCATGTCTTTCAAAAAAAAACACAAAAATTTGATGTAGATTTTCACGAGGTTCTAAAGAACAAACATGTTTTTCTTATTTTTTACCAATTATCACTGATATTGGAACCATGGTTGAATTATATCATCATCATTTTAGCCATAAACCAGTTTTTATTTAAACAGCCCCATCCCCTACTCACTATCCTAACAACCCTACTCGCAACCATAACAGCCCCACCCCTACCATAACAACCCCACCTCCTACCCTAACAGCCCCACCCCTAGAAATTTCAAAAACTCACCAAAAATACCAAAGCTCCCAAACTTTATATGATGAACAACACGTATTATAGCCACAGCAATATTCATCATCACTGCATCTAGAAAATAGAAAATAATATAGGTTATCTAGAAAGTTTAATAAAATCAGGTTATCTAGAAAATAGAAAATAATATAGGTTATCTAGAAAGTTTAATAAAATCAGGTTATCTAGAAAATAGAAAATAATATAGGTTATCTAGAAAGTTTAATAAAATCAGGTTATCTAGAAAATAGAAAATAATATAGGTAATCTAGACAGTTTAATAAAATCAGGTTATCTAGAAAATAGAAAATATTAAAGAATGGTTAAAATCTAGAAAGTTTCATAAAATCAGGTTATCTAGAATATAATATAGGTTAAAATCTAGAGAGGGTTTTTGTTATTAATTTATTCATTCCTATATAATCAATTCACAATTTAAATTCATTTCATTTAATTAATTCCACTGAAACTAAATGTTTGATGATGTCACTAATTGAATATATATTATATATAGCAGGTATCATATAGAAATGGTTTTTGTTATTAATTCATTTAAACCTATATAATCAATGCATAATTTAAATTGAAAAGAATTTAATTAAAATGAGTCACACATGATAATCAAAATGTAATATTTCTAAATTACCATGTATGCAAAACATAGGCTTGAGGCAAGTCTCGCAACAATACGTTCACCAGCAGCTTGATAAAGAGCTAAATATGAACTGTAAAACAAACTCTATATTGTAGCCTGTAGAGTGAGCACGAGCCAAAAAAGCAAAAAAACAAGATATCAGAGTTTTATGCGATATCTCTCAAGAAAATCATCGGATCCTCACCAAATTCAATAGTGCATATCTTCATAATGATATTGACACAAATATAAAAGATCAAAAGAATCTATAGAGAATTGTAGCCTGTAGAGTGAACACGAGGTAAATGTGAACGGACGGACCGACGGATGGACCAACAGGGATAACCACAATATACGCCCATACTTACGTGTGGGCGTATAAAAATCATATTCAGCAAGTGAGTTCTAAAGTCTAAGCTGTTCTCTACTGCAACGCTTCTTTGAAGGATGGCTCGATATTCACTACCAAAAAATATGCATGTATCACATAAGGCCCTTCGTGATTAGTGACCTCATCAAACACTAAGTTTTAGTGGAATTGCTAGAAACAGACATCCGATTGAAAATTGGAATAGTGCAAATTGATACTATCAGTGTCCCCAGTGCACATAAAGAATTTACAAAACCTCTTAACAATCCCTGTAACTGGGGTTTTATTGTGAAAACAAAATGGCAAATATCAGATTTTAAGTACTAGGAATGTAAGGAAATAGCTAAATCCTTCAAAAATACCTCAAACTGGGAATTTTACTTTCTATATATGTCTTTTCTATATATATCGCATAGTCTCAAGAAATGATGAGTCGTTCTTTCAACTGGATTTGAAAGCTCAAATTTTGATGGTGAGCTGTGAACACTATTACTGATTAGATTAGCAAAAATTCCTGTTTCTAAGACTAATTAAGGTTTCAAGTGGATGTATACGGTATAAAACAAAATATTCACTTACTTATCCCCCTCACAGTAATAACATGACACCTGGAAAACAAAACCAATAAGTTATTAGGCAAGTATTTAGGCGAGAGTCAGAATATATTTGAGTAAGAAAGTAGAAAAAGTTATCATGCACATCTAGAGACATTTCCAAACATCAACAAGCCCATTCTTTTTTCTTCATTAAATTTGATTGAAATATATGTCTTAAAAGCTCTTTAATAGATGAAATTGAACTTAATCAGCTGGTAATGTAAATCTGAAGCTGACTATACAAAGCTAAAATTGAGCTCTATCAGCTGGTAAAATAGAGATTTAGATGACTATACAAAATCTGAAATTGAGCTTGATCCAGACAGCTATTCAAAGCTTAAATTGAGCTCTATCATCTCATAAAAGAAATTCTTAGTGACTGTACAGATGAAATTGAGCTTTATCAGATGGTTAAGAAAATATTCAGAGGTATCTACAGATAGTTAAAATTGAGCTCTATCATCTGAGAAAAGAAATACTAAGTGATTATACAGACAGCTGAAATTAAGCTCTATCATCTGGTTAAGAAAATATTCAGTGGTTATACAGACTACTGAAATTGAGTTGTATCAGCTGGTTTAGAAAATATTCAGACTATACAGATATGTGAAATTGGGCTTAAATTAATTAGAAAAATATCAAGACAACTATATGTGTATCTAAATTATTTCATATCCTTCAGTTAGGAATTTCTTTCAATATGGTGCAATAACTTGGTTTTTAGGGTAATTTCATGTCAAATTTCTGATATCTGTGTCCAGAGGACCCGAAAATGAAAATAACCAATATAAATACGGAATGAATTTTTCTAAAAATATAGGATAAGATACAGAAGACATGACTTTCATCTGATTTTCATAGACATAGGAAACAGTCCTACTAAATTTCAGTATACCATATTTCTTAGTAGAACACAAAAGGCCTATTTTTTACTGACACTATATAATATTTCATAACAGCAGTAGACAACCATAATCTTTTTCAAAAAACAGTCCTAATCGTGATCAGATAGATTAGGCTGGGTATTTTTATAACCTGTACATCTGGTAGACATTCACTTCTCTTTCTTGGAGGTTTCTTTCTATGATATCTGAGCTCTATATTTAGAAACAGCTGAGTATGGGGAAAATTGGGTAACATTTTTTCTACGTAAATCTACAAAGAATGGGTCAATTTCGCAAAAGATTCGGTTCAAAGTTTTTGGTTTACTTAAGTATGCAAAGTTATATGGGTGACATTCCCAAAAACTATTTCAAAATGAACAAATTTACCTGTTTTATAAGGATTGACGAGACTAAAACGGTTCCAATTGTTTTCGCTTCCATCTTTGTTGACCTATAACCCATCAATATGACCAAAAGTCAGTGTCCCCGAACAGCACAAAAACTATAATAGAACGTGCTCCGAACTGACAACTGTTTTCGCTCATATACAGCCTAGATCATTGAACCATGTCGGTTTGGTCTTAACATTAATCAGCAAAGTTGTTTTTAGCCGATTAGTAATCGCTAATTAGAAATTAACAGTCGTATTCCAACATGCACGTCAGACTACTGGAACAGCTAATTCACCGGATGTAAATAATCGTCACGAAAAAAGACAGAATTTGATTGGCTGAAAAAACAACCACCTGTTTTAGTCTTCGGCAATTTACGACAAGTTACGACAATTTCCGCAATATTCCGCAATTTTACGGAAAAATTCCGTAATTACATAATTTAAAGGGACATGCTCAAGTAACTAATTTCCACTTCATATTAGTGATGAATTTTTTCAATTGACCCTTTGAATCTCATGAATTTCATCATCATCTTTCATCATCATCTTGGGCTTATAGAAAAGTATGCGGAACATTTCCAGGGTGGGAGAAAAAAGGAGAGGGGAATTTTTCAAAGGGAGGAGGTAGAGGAGTACTTGATCCTGTACAGTTGCTGTGTTGCGTAATAACCAAAACTACCAAAAGTATGCTAAAATCAATGTTTATAGCCGTTTACAATTAAAGGTTAGAGGTTCGTTATCCGTTTGACGAATCGGACTTAGCTTCAGAAACATGATATTTTCTGCTTAGCGAATCATAAATAGTATTCACAGCCCACCGTCGAAATTTGAGCCTTCATATCCACATGTATCTAGCATTATTCGCGTTTGAAAGTTGAAATGACGACTCGTCTTTTCTTAAAACTCTTATATAGAAAAGACAAGGGTCTATAACATAGAATAACAAAGAGAAATCCTTTTGAGGTATTATTGAAGGAATCATGCGCTTTTCGTACATTTCTGATACTTCTGAAAACTATTTATGTATACATGTATTCAAGACCAAAATCAACTCCCGAAAATGGCGATCTGTCGCTTTAAATTGACTTATTGAAGACTCTTACGCGAATATGCATGAACATGCACGCACGAGTTACATATAAATACCTTTAATAACCCAATAACCCTGAATAATAATAGTCTAATATTATAAACGTCTTGTGTTAACACACAGCACGATATACTCTCACCAATATCGACAGTCGACTCACAATATATCGACAGTCTTCCTTCTCTTCATATCAACATCGTGAGTTATTTTTGGTTTTCCTAATTAAGACTACAGAACTATATATACATACTACAATGGTAGAAGCCTGGTGGAGATACAGGTAAACAGAGCAATGGAGATGTATTATATATATTTAGCCTTGTCCTGGATACCGTTCATCCCGGGGGTAAGTTCGCTAGCTTACAGTACATATTATTCCTGGTTATTCCAGTATTCTAAGAATGGTGCCATGAATATCAGAAAATCAATACATTGCTATTTATACCGTTATAAAACCTTATCTCATCGGCATCGAACTTTCACCATAATCAATGTTTCTTGTATGATTAACCAACAACTGGTGTGTGTGTGTGGTTGTGGGTGGTTGGTGTGGGGGGAGGGGGGTGTCAGTCACAGGGGTAGGGATGTTGAAACAAGAGAATATTGAATAATCACACAAGGCTGAACTCAATAGATAGTTTACAGATGCACAACATTTTTGCTGGAGTTTGATGCATGTTTCCCTCCCAACCTCCGCGTTATTTTAACTAGACTAATGCCTGTCAGGTCACCCCTCTATGCTGGACTAGGACAGGGGCATTCAACCCTAGGGGGTAATAGTAAGGATTTATCATGGGATAATGAGGCGCTTTGTTGTCTTGCCTAGCATAAAGTTTTATGACAAATATAATTTTAGTCGTTCTATTCAGTCAGCCTATATTCTCCAGCATGTAAAAGATTTATGGAGGGAAGGGGAAATAGTAAGGATTTACAGAGGGAAGGGGGTAATAGTAAGGATTTATAGGGGGAAGGGGAAAATAGTAACGATTTATAGAGGGAAGTGGGTAATAGTAAGAATTTATAGATGGAAGGGGGTAATAGTAAGGATTTATAGATGGAAGGGGGTAATAGTAAGGATTTATAGGGGGAAGGGGAAAATAGTAACGATTTATAGAGGGAAGTGGGTAATAGTAAGGATTTATAGGGGGGAGGGGGTAATAGTAACGATTTTATAAGGGGAAGGGGGTAATAGTAAGGATTTTTAGGAGGAAGAAGGGTAATAGTAAGGATTTATAGGGGGAAGAGAGGTAATAGTAAGGATTTGGGACGGGGTAATAGTAAGGATTTATGGGGTACCGGGTAATAGTAAGGATTTATAGAGGTAAGGGGATAATAGTAAGGATTTATAGGGGGATGAGAGGTAATAGTAAGGATTTGGGACGGGGTAAAAGTAAGGGTTTATAGGGGAAGGAGGATAATAGTAAGGATTGTTTGTTAAGTATACATGTACTTCCTTTTGTGTTAAGGGTTGCAAACAGAACAAATGGTCGGGTGGGTGAAGTTGAATCGGGTGGCAGAGACCGAGAGGCGTGGGAGAAGCCGATGGAGTAGGGAGAATTCAAGAGGGATAATAGAGACATAGATAGGTGGGAGAAGCCGAGAGGAGTGGTAGAGACAGAGAGAGGTGTGAGAAGCCGAGATGGATGGTAGAGACGTAGATAGGTGGGAGAAGTCGACAGACGTGGGGGGGACATAGATAGGTGGGAGAATTCAGGAGATGAAGGGGAGACATAGATAGGTGGGAGAAGTCGAGAGACGTAGGGGAGACATAGAAAGGTGGGAGAAGTCGAGAGCGGTGGCAGTAACCTGGATAGGTGGGAGAGGTCGAGAGACGTGGTGGAGACACAGAAGTGTGAGAAGTCGAGAGGGGTGCCAGAGGCATAGATAAGTGGGAGAAGTCGAGAGGGGTAGTAGAGATCTAGATAGGTGGGAGAAGTCGAGAGACGTGGGGGAGACCTAGATAGATGGGAGAAATCGAGAGGGGTGGTAGAGACCTAGATAGATGGGAGAAGTCGAGAGACGTGGAAGAGACATAGAAAAGTGGGAGAAATCTAGAGACGTGGTAGAGACATATAGGGGTGGGAGAAGTCGAGAGGGATGGTAGAGGCATATAGGGGTTGAAGAAGTCGAGAGACGTGGGGGAGACTTAGACAGGTGGGATAAGTCAAGAGGGGTGGCAGCAGGCCCGTAACCAGCCCAATGTGCCGAGAGGGGTAGCCGCATTTGCATGGGGGGGCTGGGGTTTAGGGGCAAAATAGCTAATGGTGGCTTCAATTGAGAATTTGCTCTAATTTTGCAGGGGTGGGGCAAATGTATTTCCTTAGATACGGGCGTGGGTGGCAGTGACGTGTGAGAAGTTGAGTGGTAGGTTAAATGGGACAGAGGAGACATAGAGACGTAGGAGAAGCCGAGAGAGGTGGGGGGATTTGGGGAGATATAGGGGGAGGGGACGAAAGTTACCCTGACTATTAGTGGACCTTTAATAAATCGTTGCGGTTACAAATCTGGATAAAATCAAACAAACGTCATTTCCATAAGAGAAGAAGGTTTGTAGTGATATAGTTCACATTTATAAAAATATAAACACCTATACGTGACAGACCGCACGAATTGAGGACTGTCTTGAGTATGTAGTGTCTATTGGTTTGACTTGAGATAATGTAAAGCTATTTATTGGACAATAGATTCAATTGAAAAATAGGATATATAATATTCTATAACGTAATTTTGTAAATTGATAATCGTTCTTTATTCAGTACACCTCAACAGTAAGCCTAGTAACGTAATCATTTAACTTATTTTATATCAAAGGGATTGTAAAGGGGATTTGTAAGTTTTTTAAGTGTATCGGGGATACTTATAGCATCAATTTATACGATTTCAAATTTCAACCATACGTTAGTGTTTTCTGCAATTCCACTAAAACGAAGTGTTTGATGAGGTCACTTATGAGCTTTATGTGATAAAGCATATTGGCGATTAGTGATGTCATCAACCACTTATTTTTAAGAGTATTGCAAGAATCACAGATGTCTGATTGAAAATTGGAATGGTGTAAATTGATACTATCAGTGTCCCCGAAACACATACAAATTTTATATAACCTCTTTACAATCCCTTTAAAGAAAAAAGGCCTACAACAGGTCATATTTATCCTATCAACCTTGCACTGAAAATACTGGTAAGATCGCATCTTTAACGTAGGCCTAATAGTATTTCTGTCGACTTGCCAATTCTCTTATTATTGACGAATTATGTTGAATAATAATAATACACTGTTCAATTTGAAAATACTTATATTAGTCATCTTCGTAGTGTCAAGGTATATAATATATTCTTATATAGGCCATTAAAGGGATAGTAAAGAGATTTCCTTAAAATTTTATGTATATCGGGGACAATTGTAGCATATATTTTAACCATTCCAATTGATTCCTACAATTCCATTAAAAACATGTGTTCGATGACGTCACTAATCGAAAAATTAGCTTTTTTAAATGTAAACCCTGTATCGGGGACACCGATAGCATATATTTGAAATAATTGGTTCCTGCAATTCCATTAAAATTAAGTGTTTGATGACGTCATTATTCGAAAATATACTTTGTCACATAAAGTCCTTCGTGAATAGTGACGTAATCACGTAATTTAGTGGAATTACAGGAACCACAGACGTCTGATTGAAAATTGGAATTGTGCAAATTGATGCTATTAGTGTCCCCGATACACATAAAATTTTCATAAAAAACCTCTTTACAATCTCCTTAACTGTGTTTTTGTGATGATTACAAAAGTGGCAAATATAGGCTTAAATTCTAAAAATTTAGAAAACCTCTTTACAGTCCCTTTAAAGCAGTATCTTCACTAATGTTAATGTTATTGTTATCAAAATATGTGTCAAATATCTAAAAATTCAAAAAGATTATAATCATATATATTATATGAAATTATTTATTAACTGAAGTAATAGCTGTTTATATCGTATTGAAATGGTGAATGGTGATATATTTATTTTAGTTATACCCTGGTTGACGATACCTAGTTGATATTATTATGTTAAATATTTTATTTCTGCAGGTTCACGGTAAAATTTGTACATATCTCAACCGATTTGGTAATTTTAAAACCTTCAGGTAAGTCAATTTATCTATGTTTTAGAAGCATTGTCAGGAATTCTGTTGAAGCCAAAATGAACGACTTGATAGATAAACCTTGTCATTACTCCAAGGATAAACGTTTAAAGGTAGGCTATACCTCTTAGAATGGACATAAAATTTAAAGTCTCAAACTTAATCAATAAGTGTATATATTCACCAGTTAGACTTACAGGTGTCATAAGTAAAGAATAGAATCTCAATATAACACGATATATCCATTAAACTAAATAAGTATTGAAATACGCTTTTAAGCCTATTTCTTTACGTTTCAACGATTGGGACTACCGACATGATTGTTTACATAGGAGACCCTCTATTTGATACAATGACGTCAATAAATAACGACGTCATTGGTTATAATTACTACGCCTAATGTTTTGGTGATGAGGCAATGGCGTTTATGGTGATATAAACGCCACACGAATTTGTATTAGACCAATGGAAAAATAATAGCTAATGTAAATATTAGATTATAGAGAGACTCTGTTATATTGTTTTGACACCAGGTAAGTCCACTGATGAACAAAGACCAAGTTTAAAAATTCCATTTTTTTGGTCTTCCTAAGAGGTAGTATACCTTTAAGCTAAACACGGGGCCTCGAAATGATATTTATAAACTATGATAATGTTCACAACTTGCAAGTTATGGTCCGGTGAAGCATTGCAAAAGAATATTAGACGATTTTATCAAGGCAGAGGAGACAAACTATAATATTATTATTACCTCAAAATGCAATAGATTGTCTTCTTAAAGGGATTGTAAAGAGATTTTCTCAATTTTTATAGAGAAAGTGGACACCATTCAAAGAGTTTGATGACGTCACTAATTGTGATAAAGAATGCGATTATTGACGTCATCAAGTATTAGTTCTAGTTGAATTGAAGAAACCACAGACGTTTGATCGAAGACCGGAATGGTGCAAATTGATGTCAACAGTGTCCCCGAAACACATATTTTTTTTTTTTAAAAAAACCATCTCTAGAATCCCTTTAACTTTGTTTTTGTGATAATTACAAAGTGCAAAAATTGGCTATAACGTACTTCTTCTTATACCTTGACTGCAATAGCCACCTTTTAATATCCCGCAAGTCTTAAGTAACGCGAATCAAATTTTAATTTCCAACTTCCGTCATCTTACGAATTTCGTACTTATACCTTGACTGCAATAGACACCATTCTTGTATCACGCAAGTTTGTACATACAGCGATTTGATTGGATAGTACATTTGCGAATACAGCCAACCATAGCCCTCGATATACAATAATATTTACAGTCAATCTGTCGAGGGCTACCATTGGTTGTACAATCCTATCAAATTGTAGCATCCCGTGATACAAGGAAGGTGGCTAGAAAAGGAGTCAAGGTGTAAGACGAAGTTCGCAATATGTTGATCATTATGATAACATGTATACATTTTGATATAGTTGTATTGGCACACAAAGATGCTGTAGAAACGAATGTTGTGGGACGATGTATGAATTCTACAGACTCTGGTATTTCTGGTACGTGGAATATTAAAGTATATTGGTTACTAAGTCTGGGGTTTATGGTTACGAATACTTATATGGTTACATACTTACATGGTTATTTAGGTCTGGAAATAGCACCACTCCACCTGACTGAAATTGACGTTATTCCATCTGGTGAATTATAGTGGCATTCCCTTTTATCCCCACTTTTGTACCAAAATATGTTTCAGAATGCACCAAATCAATCCAATTTTCGCAAATTTTCTTGGGAGAACTCTCTCCAAACGTTCCATGAGGGGCTTGCAACTATGACGCCGCCACAGAGTTGCTGCATTTTGAATTTCATCCTCAACAGTTTTGTCTCCACTGTTTGTACCCCCCAGTCTCAGGAGGCTGACGCCGCCACTGCATACTACGCTCGTCCTTTCAAAAGTGATCTACAGAAATTCAAAAATAAATTTGACTTGAAACAGTATTATTAATTCTGATGAAAGGGGTTGAGGTGTTGAATGATTGAGTGAACTCAGGTTGATAAACTAATATCGACTATGACTGTGAACACTATTACTGAATAGCTCAGCTAATAAATTCCCGCTTCTGAGACTAAGGTACGATTGGTCAAACGGATGGCGAACTTTAATATCGTTTTCATTTATTTTTAAGGTTCGCCTCGTTTCTTTTGTTAGTTTTATTTGGAGGTTTATCTTACCTGGCTTGGCGACGGTGGATCAATCAACAAACAACATGTCGCTATCCTTCCGCCCCAACACATCATCGTCTCATTCTAGGTGAGTCCACATAGTCTTCTATTTACACAACGTTTCCGTACAAATTAAATTTTCTATTTACACAACGTTGCATTTTTTAGTTTCATGTTGTTTTTGCACAACGTTTTAGTACAAATTACATCTCCTACTTACTTATCATTTCAGTGCCAATTACATTTTCAAATTACACAACGTTTCCGTACAAATTATATTTTCTATTTACACAACGTTTCCGAACAATTTACATTTTCTATTTACACAACGTTTCAGTAAAAATTCCATCTTCTATTTACACAACGTTTCAGTAAATTTACACAACACAACACAAAATATATCTTCTATTGACACAACACAGTACAAAATATATCTTCTATTTACACAACACAGTACAAAATATATCTTCTATTAACACAACACAGTACATAATATATCTTCTATTGACACAACACAGTACAAAATATATCTTCTATTGACACAACACAGTACAAAATATATCTTCTATTGACACAACACAGTTCAAAATATATCTTCTATTGACACAACACAGTACAAAATATATCTTCTATTGACACAACACAGTACAAAATATATCTTCTATTGACACAACACAGTACAAAATATATCTTCTATTTACATAACACAGTACAAAATATATCTTCTATTTACACAACACAGTACAAAATATATCTTCTATTTACACAACACAGTACAAAATATATCTTCTATTTACACAACACAGTACAAAATATATCTTCTATTTACACAACACAGTACAAAATATATCTTCTATTTACACAACACAGTACAAAATATATCTTCTATTTACACAACACAGTACAAAATATATCTTCTTTTGACACAACACAGTACAAAATATATCTTCTATTTAAACAACACAGTACAAAATATATCCTCTATTTACATAACACAGTACAAATTATATCCTCTATTTAAACAACACAGTACAAAATATATATTCTATTGACACAACACAGTACAAAATATATCTTCTATTTACACAACACAGTACAAAATATATCTTCTATTTACACAACACAGTACAAAATATATCTTCTATAGACACAACACAGTACAAAAATATATCTTCTTTTGACACAACACAGTACAAAATATATCTTCTTTTGAAACAACACAGTACAAAATATATCTTCTTTTGACACAACACAGTACAAAATATATCTTCTATGTACACAACACAGTACAAAATATATCTTCTTTTGACACAACACAGTACAAAATATATCTTCTTTTGACACAACACAGTACAAAATATATCTTCTATTTACACAACACAGTACAAAATATATCTTCTATTTACATAACACAGTACAAAATATATCTTCTATTAATACAACACAGTACAAAATATATCTTCTTTTGACACAACACAGTACAAAATATATCTTCTATTGACACAACACAGTACAAAATATATATTTACACAACACAGTACACAATATATCTTCTATTTACACAACACAGTACAAAATATATCTTCTTTTGAAACAACACAGTACAAAATATATCTTCTTTTGACACAACACAGTACAAAATATATCTTCTATTGACACAACACAGTACAAAATATATCTTCTTTTGACACAACACAGTACAAAATATATCTTCTTTTGACACAACACAGTACAAAATATATCTTCTATTGACACAACACAGTACAAATAAAAACTTCTATTTACATCTACAATGACAATGCAACGTCAAGAATAACACTACAGACAAAAATATAATAAAATTTCATAAAATCAATACAGATGTTTGAATTTCTCAGGCTATCCTACACGACTATAATTTTGTAATTAATTGTTTTATATAAAAAAAAATTTATAGTACATAATAATATACAGATACACGTCCCCTTTCGACTATTATTTTTTCATTAAAGGAATACTACCTCTTAGAATGGACATAAATTTTAAATCTCAAACTTGGTCAATAAGAGTATTATATTCATCAGTTAGACTTACCAGGTACCATGACTAAAGAATAGAATCTCTATATAACACGATATATCCATTAAACTAAATAATAATTGAAACACGTTTCTAAACATGTTTCAAAAATATTTAGTTTAATGTTAAAATGACGCCTCGTCTTTTCTTGAGACTCTGATATATATAGAAAAGTAAAATTCCTAGTTGGAAGTATTCTTAACCGAATTTTCATACATTCTAGCACTTTTTATAGTACTATTTACATTCATGACTAAAATCAACCCCCCAAAAATGCTGCACTGTACCTCTTAGAATGGACATAAAATTTTAAATCTCAAACTTGGTCAATAAGAGTATATATAAATCAGTTGGACTTACCAGGTACCATGACTAAAGAATAGAATCTCTATATAAGACGATATATCTATTAAACTAAATAATTATTGANATACACTTCTAAGCATGTTTCANAATTACTTAGTTTAATGAATTATTACTTAGTTTTA
>NW_008708420.1:229079-293054 GCF_000327385.1 Lottia gigantea | reverse complement strand
TCTCTATTTACTCAACACAGTACAAAATATATCTTCTATAGACACAACACAGTACAAAATATATCTTCTATTGACACAACACAGTACAAAATATATCTTCTATTGACACAACACAGTACAAAATATATCTTCTATTGACACAACACAGTACAAAATATATCTTCTATTTACACAACACAGTACAAAATATATCTTCTATTTACACAACACAGTACAAAATATATCTTCTATTAATACAACACAGTACAAAATATATCTTCTATTGACACAACACAGTACAAAATATATCTTCTATTGACACAACACAGTACAAAATATATCTTCTATTGACACAACACAGTACAAAATATATCTTCTATTGACACAACACAGTACAAAATATATCTTCTATAGACACAACACAGTACAAAATATATCTTCTATTTACACAACACAGTACAAAATATATCTTCTATTAATACAACACAGTACAAAATATATCTTCTATTGACACAACACAGAACAAAATATATCTTCTATTGACACAACACAGTACAAAATATATCTTCTATTGACACAACACAGTACAAAATATATCTTCTATTTACACAACACAGTACAAAATAAATCTTCTATTTACACAACACAGTACAAAATATATCTTCTATTTACGAAACACAGTACAAAATATATCTTCTATAGACACAACACAGTACAAAATATATCTTCTATTGACACAACACAGTACAAAATATATCTTCTATTGACATAACACAGTACAAAATATATCTTCTATTGAAACAACACAGTACAAAATATATCTTCTATTGACACAACACAGTACAAAATATATCTTCTATTGACACAACACAGTACAAAATATATCTTCTATTGACACAACACAGTACAAAATATATCTTCTATTGACACAACCCAGTACAAAATATATCTTCTATTGACACAACACAGTACAAAATATATCTTCTATTTACACAACACAGTACAAAATATATCTTCTATTTACACAACACAGTACAAAATATATCTTCTATAGACACAACACAGTACAAAATATATCTTCTATTGACACAACACAGTACAAAATATATCTTCTTTTGACACAACACAGTACAAAATATATCTTCTATTGACACAACACAGTACAAATAAAAACTTCTATTTACATCTACAATGACAATGCAACGTCAAGAATAACACTACAGACAAAAATATAATAAAATTTCATAAAATCAATACAGATGTTTGAATTTCTCAGGCTATCCTACACGACTATAATTTTGTAATTAATTGTTTTATATAAAAAAAAATTTATAGTACATAATAATATACAGATACACGTCCCCTTTCGACTATTATTTTTTCATTAAAGGAATACTACCTCTTAGAATGGACATAAATTTTAAATCTCAAACTTGGTCAATAAGAGTATTATATTCATCAGTTAGACTTACCAGGTACCATGACTAAAGAATAGAATCTCTATATAACACGATATATCCATTAAACTAAATAATAATTGAAACACGTTTCTAAACATGTTTCAAAAATATTTAGTTTAATGTTAAAATGACGCCTCGTCTTTTCTTGAGACTCTGATATATATAGAAAAGTAAAATTCCTAGTTGGAAGTATTCTTAACCGAATTTTCATACATTCTAGCACTTTTTATAGTACTATTTACATTCATGACTAAAATCAACCCCCCAAAAATGCTGCACTGTACCTCTTAGAATGGACATAAAATTTTAAATCTCAAACTTGGTCAATAAGAGTATATATAAATCAGTTGGACTTACCAGGTACCATGACTAAAGAATAGAATCTCTATATAAGACGATATATCTATTAAACTAAATAATTATTGAAATACACTTCTAAGCATGTTTCAAAATTACTTAGTTTAATGAATTATTACTTAGTTTTATAGATTTATTAGATTATAGAGAGATTCTGTTGTATAGTTATGACACCAGGTAAGTCCAGTGATGAACAAAGACTCATTTTGAACAAGTATAAAAAATTTTATTTTTTGGTCATCCTAAGAGGTGGTTTAAACATGTAGTTATCTTTAAACGCATTTCTATTTACAGATAATTCATCCCGGGTCCAGGATATATGTTACGTTCCAGTGTCGCCACCCCCGTATAAATGTTCCCCACCCGCCTATTCTTCCCAAGATTCCTTAAGCGCACCTCCACCTTACCAAGAAAAAGCTGGGAGGAATCCCGAATAACGTGCCGTGTTAGCATCTGGGTATGTGTGCTTCGACAATCATCCAATCATTTCAGATACTGTCTAGGTAGACCATGGACCCGCTCGATTGGTGAGTTCGTCACTGTTCGGGATCTATAGATATGGAATCAATAGAAGGTTCAATTCAATAAAACAAGTTGGAACACGTTCCACATGTGCCAAAAGAAAATAGTAAGTGTAGGCAGAATTCAAAATGGCGGAGAAGGAAATAGATAGAAAAATTTTGAACGTGATATATTCCGCTTCTATACCATTCGATTGTGGGCCTAATTAGAACAGACAGAACCTGTTCAGATCTCTCCAATCGAGCGTCACCTAGGTCTGAAGGAGTTTTAAATCGTGGAATCAGACACTGTAGACAGTGTAGGCAAATATCCAATACCCGAGACGAGGTTTATAGAAGCCCTGAATCGTAGAATTAAATACTCTTTCTCACCGGACATTCAAAAAGAGTTAGTTAGGGTTTATAATTGTTTAGATTTGTGGGATCAAACATGCTGTGTCCTCTTTAAACTTACATCACAGAGTATAGAAGCGGACAGACGAGGTACGATGTCCGTTGAGGTGTGCGGTTTGAAAAGATCAATGCAGTGGAATTTAGAAGAAGCAAGATACAGGTCCAAACATGATGTGAACACCAATTCTTCCATTAGATTTTGTATAAACATGGAACAACCGACTGAAAATGGGAATAGTGCAAATTGATGCTATCAGTGTCCTTAAAGATGGGTTCCCTTATTTTCATTTATGAAAATGAAAATGCTCATACTTATATGAATAGAGAGTAGAGGTGTTCTAATGACTAAATACCAGTTTGTCTCACATGTCCATAATTAATTAATAGCTAAATTAGAAGAGAATTACCAGCAGAATCCCAATGAGTGACCGATTAAGAAAGGTCAAAATGTGTTTTTCTGTTTATCCAGGCTGTACAGTACATACATGGACATTTTATGATATTTTAAAACTTAATTATATGCAATAAGAACATAATGATATGATTAAGATTAAGATATGATATAGATGTCATTAGATAAGGTCAAAAGGTCATTTTGGCGAATGTTAAGGAGTCCGGCCGTTAGATCCTACTCTGAAGTGGCTACACTAAAAATAAAAATTAATAAAAAAAAACGAAACGAAAGTTGGGTCTAAGCTTAATTAGACTGTTTGTAAATGATAATATTATTACGTTACTGTATGAGTGAGGTAATAAACGTTGTTGAATTTTTTAAATGAAATGAAATGAATGGAGTTTTACGTCCTACTCTTCTGCACCTTATGAAGATGGGCAACGTCATGCAGGGTGCATTCAGGGAAATTTAACCAGGACAGCGGCACTGGTCTACTCTTCGATTTTCAACTGTCGAGGGATCTCAAACTTGCACAGGCTGTAGCTTTCGGGGCCTCGGTTTATTGTCCCATCCGAACGACCTCAGAAGATACAAATTGTATGCGGTATTTAATCCTTGAGTTTTGTATGTGAAGTGGTGCCAGAAGAACAGAGAATTGGTCTAAGAAGGGGAAAAATCATAAAAAAATTACTCAGTGTTATGTCTAGGAACTTGTATTGCCGCAAACAACAGCATAAATTTTAAATTTCTACTTATAAGAATTAACTGTAGTCTGAGCTAGATTTGTCACTAATTTGGATTGTCTCCCATTAGTCACCATTTATGTCAATTCGTGAAGATCTTGACAGGCAAGATTCCTGCATGTGCACGATATACTTTACAATCCAAAATTAAAGAAGAAAAAAAAACTGTTGGAATTATTGCATTAAGCAGAAAACCTATAGAGTGGCCAATGGAGGAAACAAATAGGCTAAACTGATTCTTTTTTTTGCCAATATCGAAGGCGATTTGAATAATGAAAAAAATGGGACAAGATTTTGTAAAAATATATGTAATACATAAAACTAATCCTTCAGTCAATATTTAATATATCTGGTTCGTGTTCCAGTTGTCCTGGACAGGGGCGTATTTAGGAAATGCCCGAGGAGGGGATCAAAAAAGATAGGTCTCTCCAAAGCCCCTGGGATCTCGGAGCTGTGAGAGATCCCCCAGAAGCCATCGGATTTCAGATTGCCCGAGATCAATTTTGAGCATTTAGAGAGCTTAGGAGGGAGGGGGGGGACAAAAATGATAGGTGTCTCTCCTTGAGGTCGGGGGTCTTGCTGATCCCTCACAATCGAGTATACTTCTCAACCAAATGGCTAGATCCAGATGCGGGGCCAGTCTTCCGAGACTGGTGATACAAATAGGGGTAAGACTGACAGCACACAGCACACAGCGCGTTAGAGCCAGCTTTTCTTTACAATTCTCAGTGGACACGCGGTTAAAATGGGGACAACTATCAAGGCTGCGGCAACTCTGTGGAAGCACCATGGACGCAATCCTCAAATGAGGCGTCTGAGATGGTTCTCCCCAATCGGTACCTCGACTGGCGCAAATGGTGCAAATTGATGCTATTAGTGTCCATGATACACATAGAAAGTTAGAAAACCTCTTAACAATCTATTTAAATGCATGAGATTCAACAAGCGTTGTATGATTATTACAATCGGGAGTGTCAATAAACCCAGGGTAGATAAGATTATTCTATGTCTATGCATCATATTACGGTTGGTGTGTGGTGCCCCTTATCTTTTTCATATCAAGAGCTGCAAGTGAAGGGCAATGTTACTTTTTCCAAATTGTGAGTTTAAATTAAGGGGCAAAATTTCATTATCAAAAAACGTGGTAAATTACACCTGAAAAAATTTCTAAAATATGCTATTTATATCTATGTACTATCTAATTGATCAAACTGAATTTGTTTTAAAAGGGTTAATTAAAAACTGAGAGTAGGCCTACTAATTGTTAATTAAGCAGTTTGACCTAGTTTTGGTGTTTGGCTTTATAATGGCTCGATATTATTAGATGAAATCTTTAGAAAACGTAGGAGACATATTTCTCTACCATTAGGTGTTTATTTTACTCCAACACCTATTAAAAAGCATAACAAACTTTAAAAGTTCACGTAGACGTTTCAAATAGTTTTGGCGTTAAAGGGTTGGATTTATTTAGTTAAAACCTTCAGATACGTTAAAGGGCACATTTCTCTAGATTTTGGTGTATAGTCATCATAAATTTGGGCAAAAGAATGCCCCTTTAACAATTTAATTAAAGTGCTTACTACATGGGGCAGTGGGGTATATCGTCTACACCAGATATTACGTTATAATTTTATTAGTCATCTCTTATACCTATCTACCCACATAATACCGTGTGACAGTTATTTCCTTATAACCGGTGTACAGGTTTCTTTTGATCCATATAAAAAAATCCGGTGAAATTTTGATCCACTGAACTTATGGAACATATTGAGTTCAGACGGATTAAACATCAATTTCATTTTTGGAAGAGTTCTCAAATTTGTTCAAGATTGAACAATATTTTCCCATTAAATTGAACGAAACGCCATGTGACAAAGGGAAGCTAAATTTCATATCCGGGATAAAATAAGCGAGGTGACAAAATGACGTATGACAAGAATTTGACCTAGTTTACCTGTTCAGGTGTATTAATAGCTAACCGTTATTGATGAGTACAAGTCGCCTATTTCAACCAAAAATGTAGAAATTTTGACACTATCGTCATGTGTTTGAGGAATTTACATCAAACTTTACGGAAGTAAAAGAATTATAAGGTAAATAATTTGGTATTTTGTCGGGTTTTTCTCTTTTATCCGGGCTACAATTAGCTTAAATGTTTTGAAATTTGAATAGTGCGATCCCAATATGGCCTCCTTTATGAAATGCCGTTATTAATTCAGGTGTTAATCTTTGTAGATATTTGGATGAAAAACCCACACTTTCTTGTAATAGGTTGAGAACTTTGAAAAAGGTAGGGTGAAAGAAGGGTGTGGGGGTGCTTTGTGTGGGGGGTGGGGATACTAATGAATGTTAAATGCACTGTATTTCAAGAAAACTGTAAATATGTCAGATTTATGGTATAGGTATATGACTGTTATCACTGTAGCAGTGCCTATTGCTGAATTGTAATCTTAAAGGTATACTAACTCTTAGAATGGACATAAAATTTAAATCTCAAACTTGGTCAATAAGTGTATATATTTATCAGTTGGACTTACCAGGTACCATGACTAAAGAATAGAATCTCTATATAAGATGATATATCTATTAAACTAAATAATTATTGAAAAACTCTTCTATGTGTGTTTCAAAATTACTTAGTTTAATGAATTATTACTTAGTTTTATAGATTTATTAGATTATAGAGAGATTCTGATGTATAGTTATGACACCAGGTAAGTCTACTGATGAACAAAGACTCAATTCGGCCAAGTTTAAAAATTTCAATTTTTTGGTCATCCTAAGAGGTAATATACCTTCAAATAGGCCTAAATTCTAGACTTTTATCTGTATGTATGTCAAATATAAGCTAACAATTACACAATTTCGTAACTTAAGTTATAAGTAGGAATTGAAGAAAGGAATAAATCTTTTGTTTGTGTTTTAAGACTGCAATTTATTAGTGTGAGAAATTGGGCTAGATTTTTGGTCTAGTGAACCCGTTGTACTGATGTCCCTTCATTCAGAATATTTTATATAGTCCGAGAACAAGTACCGTTACTAGTGTAAATAAGTCACTTTATTGAAAGTTACTACAAAATATTAAAGGGATTGTAAAGAGGTTAAGTAAAATTGTTTTGTGTATCGAAGACACTGATAGCATCAATTTGTACCATTCTAATTTTCAATCAGACGTCTGTGGTTCCTGCAATTCCACTAAAACTTAGTGTTTGATGATGTCACTAATTGCTAAAAATGCTTCATCATATATTGCCTTTAGTTTTAGTGGAATTGCAGGAACCACAGATGTCTGATAGAAAATTGGAATGGTGCAAGTTGAACCTATTAGTGTCCCCGATAAACATAAAAAATTAAAATATCTTTACAATTCCTTTTAACAACTTGTAGGGATACTTATAAGTGAAAAGTCAAAACTACAGCTCAAGATATTTTTTAGAAAAGCCCTGTAACATCCTGCCTTTAGCTGAATTCTGTAATGAAGATGTATAAAAATCAAGCTATTAAGATGTCAGTTATTGTATATTTGCTGCAGGGTAAAAATCAGGCTTTAATGTACAGGTTCACAGAGGATTTATTTACATGCTTTAATTGCATTTTCGTTAATCGAAAAATATTCTTTCTTTTTTTTTTTTTTTTTTTTCAAATTCTTGACAGAGCTCACAGACAAAACTGTACATGGTATGGATATGTCGTATCTATACTCCGCGGTCGTTAGATTTTACATATAAAACGGCAGAATTTTGAAAAAGCGGACATGCATAGTGGTGGGCCACCATGACTAACTACGGAAAGCACTGGTATGCTTATTTACGGCTCGCTTTTCAAAGGATTTTCTGCATTGTATTGCATAAACGTAACGTCATACTATGGCACTTTAAATTATGCAAATTTGCTGTATTGTTTGCAAGTTATAATAGCAGAGCCTCTCTAGCACTGTACTAAAACGTTTGCTATGAAGTCAATCGATCTGAAATTTATATGGGAAAATATTGTCATGTTGATAAACTCAAATGTGTTTTCAGAAGTTTTGCATCATATCCAGTTTTTGCAAAAATTGCCTCCAAAGTCAGTTTTGCAACTTTTTACTTTTCACAGCTACACCTAAAATCATATATGCATATCATTAGGAATGTTATTCAAATTAAAATGAGCGAAAAAAATTTGACCGGAAGCGTCAATCCAGCCGCCATTTTGATTAGCGTAACATTTCTTAAATTCGATATTTCTCCCTCATTTGTTATCCGATTTGCATATTTTTGGTGTCAATAGAAACCATAGACTTTTGGCAACAATTTTGGCAAAGACGAATTTTGAATTTTGATTTTGCTTTCTTGTCATTCTTTAATGAAAATTTTCAAATTTGTTCATTAATATAAGGCTTTTTATCTCGTGACCTTGAAGTCTTTTGACCTTGAGTTTTATATGGCTTAATGTCCTCGACAGTACCTATCCGATGGTATTTTCATTTTTTGTTTCCGACTATAGCTTCCGAAGTTATGGGCGTTTGAAAATAGCAAAATTTTCTTTTAAAGAGCTCTAGCAACCATTCTATTAATGTTAAAACCATAATTTTTACAGAAACGTAATCTACGCATCGAGAGCTTTCCATAGATATATAACATGCATACCTTACATGCAAATTCAAAATCCCATTCACTTAACATGGGGCTATTATTGTACAATCCCTGTAAACAACCTGTTGACACTTGTTAGAACTAATTAAAACTAGAACTGTTCTAATAACAGTACTGATGCAGGGCGGATTACGACATTCAGGTACATACGAAGATAGTCTATTGCAATTACATTGATGTAAATACTTTTCTGCATCTCTAAATTCAAATATCCAAAAGTGCCTAGAGTTTAATGTGTATTTACTAGGAATAAAAGAATGTTTGTCAATTAATAAAGACCAAGTTTCATGAAATTCGGATAAGAAATAAGAAAGTTGGTAATGCGCACAACAAAAATTCAATATTTCCATCAAATTTTGAATTGGATTATAAACATACGTACCAATTTTGATGAAATTCGGACAAAAAATAAGAAAGTTGGTAAATATCCAAAAGTGCCTAGAGTTTAATGTGTATTGACTAGGAATAAAAGAATGTTTGTCAATTAATAAAGACCAAGTTTCATGAAATTCGGATAAGAAATAAGAAAGTTGGTAATGCGCATGTGCACAATAAAAATTAATATTTCCATCAAATTTAGAATTGGATTATACACATACATACCAAGTTCGGTGAAATTTGGATAAAAAATAAGAAAGTTGGAAAATTAAGTGGGGGTATGCCTTTAATGTGCTTCCATAAGCTTAACTTACAGTATAACACGGTTCAATCCATCCTAGAACCTATTTATATAGCTTAACTGGACACAAAACATTTTACAGAAATATAAAAGGGAGGGTGTCTTTAAAACTACTTAAACTTTGATTTATATTGGGGTTGACAGCCAGGTTAATCTAATTAGCCGATTTATCTAATAATAGTCCCATGTTAAGTGAATGGGGTTTTGAATTTGCATGTAAGGCATGCATGTTTTATATCACTGGAAAGCTCAGAATCTCTACATTACAAAATCGAAAGAATTATCGCCATATCTCTATTAGGGACCGAGATATAGCACTGCAAAGACTCAAAATGGTCCATTTTTAGACCCCTGTAAAATCGGAAAGAGTTGTCTGACCCCAAAGGTCAAAAGGTCATCAGATAGACAAGGTCACAAATTATCATAATAGTAAATATGAAGGTCATCAAAGGTCAAGGTCATGAGATATACGCGTTCAAACTTTGAAAAAAAACATCCGGTCGTACAAAAAAGGCAAAACCGAAAATCAAAATTATGCTGCCAAAGGATTGTAGACAGACATTAAACGTTTCGTTTGACACAAAAGTTACGCAAATCGGATGAAAAATGGCCTCTGAATAGCAATTTCTGCAAAATGAGGCAAACCAAAATGGCGGCCAACATGTTACTTCCGGTGCGGATTTTTTTAGTTTAATAAGTTTGTATTAAGACTGGTAATATAATGCATATGTTATTTTTGACATAACTCAATTCCACCGGAAGTGATACCACCGGAAGTACTATCATCGAAACCGGAAGTGATCAAAAAAATTTGAATGTGTACTTTTATGTTCGCTTACGAACGCCCTGCAATCAAAAAGTCTATGTTCATTTTAAAGAAACCTTCCCTTATATATTTGCTTAATATGTATTATGTGCAGTTATGGTGTATATAAATAAGCTCTAGGGTATATTGAACGCTGTAATAAGGTAGGTTGAGCTTACAGAAGCACATTAAAGGTATACCCCCACTTAATTTACCAACTTTCTTATTTATTATCCGATTTTCATAAAACTTGAAATGTATGGGTATAATCAAATTCTAAATTTGATGGAATAATCGATTTTGCATAGTGCGCATGCGCATTACCAACTTTCTTATTTCTTATCCGAATTTCTTCAAACTTGGTATGTATGTGTATAATCCAATTATAAATTGATGGAATTATCGACTTTGCGTACTGCGCATGCGCATTGCCAACTTTCTTATTTATTATCCGATTTTCACCAAACTTGGTATGTATGTGTATAATCCAATTCTAAATTTGATGGAAATGTTGAATTTTTGTTGTGCGCATGCGCATTACCAACTTTCTTATTTATTATCCGAATTTCACCAAACTTGGTATGTATGTGTATAATTCAATTCTAAATTTGATGGAAATATTGAATGTTTGTTGTGCGCATTACCAACTTTCTCATTTCTTATCCGGATTTCATCAAACTTATTGTTTATTAATTGACAAATATTCTTTTATTCCTAGTAAATATACTTTAAACTCTAGGCACTTTTGGATATTTGAATTTAGAGATGCAGAAAGGTATTTACATAAAGTAATTGCAATAGACCATCTTCGTATGTACCTGAATGTCGTAATCCGCCCTGCATCAGTACTGTTATTAGAACAGTTCTAGTCTTATTCTTCTAGCTGAAAATTTTTCATCTTAAAAGGGATTATCAAGAGGTTTTATAAAGTTTGTTATGCTTATCGGGGTCATTGATAGCATCAATTTGCACCAATCCAATTATCAATCAAACGTCTGTGGTTCCTGCAATTCCACTAAAACTAAGTGTTAGATGATATCCCTTATCAAAAGACCCCATTACTATTTCCATGGTTACACAGGCCTGTAGCTAGCCCAGGGTCCCAGTAGGAGGGGGGGCAAAAAAAAAGGGGGGCTCAACTTAAGCATCTCAACGAGTCATTCAAGTCATTTAAATTTTTCAATTGAGGGGGGGGGGGGGGATTGGATGATCCCTTTGAAAATATTCTGACAACCAACCAATTCCGTTACTGTAACTTAATACCATACACCATTTATCCTCGGGATGTATTACTTGTCCCTCTGAAAAATCCAGTCTGGCTAGGATATTATAATATCTTCTGTACTATGTTATATTTCATATTTTTTTAGAAATGGAAGATTTCCCAGCAGCCATTTATTTGGCCAGTGAGGAGAGTGTATTTCACAATCCAGCTGTCTTATTCGATCTGGTACGACCAACTAAAACAGGCAATGGTGTGGAATCAGCTGCAGGTCTGGCCAATGTTATTCCTAGAAAAAGGTAACAAATTGTTTCAACTGCAAAAAAAAGAGTGCTTAGTCTTAAAGAGACAGATGCACCATTTTATTTGACCAATCATACTTTAGTCTCAGAAACAGATTTCTTTAGCTAAGTCAATCAGTAATAGTGTTCACAGCTCACCGTCGAAATTTGAGCTTTCAAATCCATGTGTGTCCTGAATTATCCGCATTTGAAAGTTAAAATGACGACTCTTCATTTTAAGATACTCTGAGATATATAGAAAAGATATACATAGAAATAGAGAGTAAAATTCCTAGTTCGAGATATTTTTGAAGGAATTATGCGATTTTCTTACAATTCTAGTACTTCTGAAGACTATTTACATAAATTCAACCCCCCAAAATGGCACACCTTTCCCTTTAAAGCCTCAGGATGGATATGTATATATTCGAATTTCAGACTGCATTTTAATGAAGATACACTTAAAAGGATTGTAAAAAGGTTTTTCTAAATTTTTATGGAACACTGATGCCATCAATTAGCACCATTCCATTAAAACTAAGTGTTTGATGATGTCACTAATCACGAAGGGCTGTATGTGATCCAAACATATATAGCAATTAGTGATGTCATCAATCACTTAAACTAGGAATTTCACTATGATTGGTCAAACGAATGTTAACTTTTTCTAGAATATATCGTATGGAAACAGAAGAAGAACTAGAAATATTCAAAAATGAGTTGCTACGACGACCGTTAGTTCTACAGCCAACAACCCATTCTGGTAAAGGCATTGGTAAAGGAACAAAGGGTTGTGCATTATGGGTAAATCACAGTAAGTGTCTTTTAAAATATTTTCTCTATCTCAGATTTCAAATTGTTATTATTTTATAATCGTTTACATTGTTAAGTCAGTGGCCAATAAGGTAAAATTTCATAACACAAATCGTAAATCTTCAAACTTTATCAGTGGAAAACATGTGCTATTAAAGGGACTATAAAGAGGTTTTCTAAATTTTTTATGTTTATCAGGATAGCACATACTATTTAATTTGTACCATTCCAATTTTTGATCAGACGTCTGTGGTTTCTACTAAAACTAAGTATCTAATCACAAAATATGCTTTAGGTTCTATGCAATTAGTGATGTCATCAAACACTTAGTTTTAGTAGAATTACAGAAAACCTCTTTACAATCCCTTTAATGTAAATTTTGCATTAACACTATAAATTTGATTTCAGTAAATTGGATATTACTAATCAACCAAACTCACCCGAAGATTCTGGGTAGAATACAGATGGGGGTGGATGCTGCTAAACAAGCCATGGCTAATAAGGAACCATTCCTGCTGAGGGTAATATCTTCATGTTATACAAAAATCGGCAAATTTAGTTTATAAAATGCATTATGGCAATCACAACAAAAGGTGTATTCCCAGAAGCGTTAGACTGTTCACGTCACTAAATCACAACGTTTGAGAGGGCAGAAATTTGATTGGAGGTCATCAAACTGACAAATGTTCAAGATGGCCATCTTTAGACCCCAACTGAAGCGGCTAAATTAAAAATAAAAGTTGATATAAAACAGAACGCAAGTTTGGGCTAATTTTAATAAGACTGTCTATGTGTATCACCTACAGGCTTAGTAATATTATTATAAAACTTGATTGATAAAAAATATTATTCGTAGCTGATAAGATCAGATCTCACTTAAAGTCTTGTTTAATACTAAAAAGCAATTCAATTATTTATTTTTCAGTATAAATTTGGTTCGTTACTTCAACGCCTACATTTTCTGATATTTAAAGATGGTTTAAACCTGTCAGATCATTTTGATCAGATGCTAAGTTATTTACGTTACGCGAACTGGACATATGGAGAATTAATTGTACGATATCCAGGCCCAGAAGGCACCAAAACCTTTCTAGTAAGTACGCAAAGTTTCCTTTCAAGTCTTTGTTCATTGGACTTACCTGGTGTCTCTCTTTAATCCAATAAATCTATAAAACTAAGTAATAATCCATTAAACTAAGTAATTTTGAAACATGCTTAGAAGAGTGTTTCAATAATTATTTAGTTTAATGGATATATGGTCTTATATAGAGATTCTATTCTTTAGTCATGGTACCTGGTAAGTCTAAATGATGAATATAATATACTCTTATTGACCAAGTTTGAGATTTAAAATTTTATGTCCATTCTAAGAAGTACAGTGCAGCATTATTGGGGGGTTGATTTTGGTCATGAATGTAAATATTACTATAAGAAGTGCTAGAATGTATGAAAATTCTGTTAAAAATACTTCAAACTAGGAATTTTACTCACTATTGCTGTATATGTCTTTTCTATATATATCAGAGTTTCAAGAAAAAACAAGGCGTCATTTTAACATTCAAACGCAGATAATTCTGGACACACATGGATTTGAAGGCTCAAATTTCACCTGTGAGCTTTGAACACTATTACTGATTGGCTTAGCTAAAAAAATTCTTGTTTCTGAGACTAAGGTTTGATTGGTCAAAGAAATGGTGCATCTATCCCTTTAAATTTCAAGCTAGCATTTTCTGAAAATACAACTCCTATAAATTCACTGTGATTGGGTATTAATATAGAGAAAAAGAAGCCAGATTTGAAAATGATGAAAGAGTAAAAATAATTAAATAAAACTATAAATGCCTTTGGAAATAATGTAAAATATTCTCCAAGGCTCACTTGTAAAGTTCCATTTTTTTAAAGGTATACTACCTCTTAGAATGGATAAAAAATTTAAAGTCTCACACTTGGTCAATAAGTGTATATATTCATCAGTTAGACTTACCAGGTGTCATGACTAAAGAATAGAATCTCTATATAAGATGATATATCTATTAAACTAAATAATTATTGAAACACTCTTCTAAGCATGTTTGAAAATTACTTAGTTTAATGGATTTTTACTTAGTTTTATAGATTTATTAGATTATAGAGAGATTCTGTTGTATAGTTATGACACCAGGTAAATCTTCTGATAAACAAAGACTAATTTTGGCTAAGTTTAAAATTTCAAATTTTTGGTCATCTTAAAGGGACAGATGCAACATTTTTTTGACCAATCATGCTTCAGTCAGTTATTTTTTAGCAAGCTGATAGCGTTCACAGGTTACCGTCAAAATTTGAGTATTTTTAAAGGAATTATGCAATTTTCTAACATTTGTAGTATTTCTGAAAACTTTTTAAATATATTCAAAACCCAAATCAACCCTCCCAAAATGGCGAACCAGTCCCTTTAAGAGGTAGTATATCTTTAATCAAGATCAAGGACTACCAGTTTTACATCTGGTTTCTTAGTCTTCGCATGTAAAATTTGATGTTATTTATGTTACTTGTTGAAAAAGATCTATATCTGGGTCATGAATAAAGAAATTAATATTATTTTATAGATTCCAAAAAGAGATATATCTTTCTCATTTGAAGATATTGAACCTCAGGAGATATTTGTTCGACCTGAATTATATCGGGCACCTATCAGACCACCCAACAACCCAGTTACTGGAGGTATACTTTATTTTATTTCAAGCAGGATATTAGTCCGAAACTGCTGACCCTGTTCCACCCTGTGATAGCTATTTTGACAGTTGTCGGCTGGTGTAGGGTCAGAAAAAGTAGGCAGTGAAAAATGGGGTTTTTCCGCTCCTTTTAAACGTATTAATTAACTATGAATACAAAAAAAATCCATATATTGTTGCATCATTATCCTCCAACACTATTCATGTCATTCATTTTTTTCATTAAGAAATTCAGTCTTTCAGCTGTCAACAAAAAATTCTGCGTCACAGGGTCACGTGATATTAACAAAACGAAAGTACAAGCTGCCTACTTTTTCTGACCAGACGACAACTGTCTATCAATAGGGTCAGAAAGTTTCGGACTAGCAGATATATTATTATGCTATGTCTAGTCATTGACAAGTTGTATTAATTGATTAGAGATCATCTCATGCTGCCAAATAGTGTTTCTGATACACAATCCTCATCAGGACGGTTAGAGATCATCTCATGCTGCCAAATAGTGTTTCTTATACACAATCCTCATCAGGTCGGCTAGAGATCATCTCATGCTGCCAAATAGTGTTTCTGATACACAATCCTCATCAGGACGGCTAGAGATCATCTCATGCTGCCAAATAGTGTTTCTTATACACAATCCTCGTCAGGACAGCTAATTCTGGAATTTAAAATGGATCTTATTTTATGGAATTTCTGTATTTATATTTTCAGATGAGATTAGAACATGGCTACCAGGCTGGACTGTAAATGAAATCACCCCTCTGGAGGATATTGGTGAAACAGCACCAACCAACAATTACAGCTATGCACAAGCTGGACGACTTTACGAGAGCTTCCGTAAAAAGAAGAAGACTAGACCCGTTGTAGATAAATCACCAAAAGATAATCATGGATTTGAGAGCAGCATCGAGATGGAGGATATTGCACCGTCTGTGTCGCAGGGTGCCATGGCCGGACCGTCTACTCCAAACGGGGCTTATAGTTATCTTCCTCAGAACTCTAGTGTACACGGGGCTTCAGCAAATTATATCCATCCAAAATCCCAATCTGACAATCGTTATGACGATAGAAATTTTGATTCAAATCGTCATGAAAATAGACATGCGAGAGAAAGGCAGCCACAAAGACCGTCCCGACAACACGAAAGACAGCCAGTAAAATCAGAATTATATCCGGAAGTGCACATTGTGGACAAATCCTCTAAATCAAAATCACGAGATTTGTATAACAAACCAGAAGTTGATTTAAGTCAAGGTCGGGAATCCAATCAATCCTCATTTTCAACGGCAGCCAGCTCTGGGCCCACAGACAGTGGTTACCATGGCAACGAGACAGACAGTTACCATAGTGATAGATATCCCCATGACAACGGTTATAGTCACGGTGAAAATCTGGGATTCCATCACGAGGAGGAAAGCGAGGATAAAATAATGATGAAACATAAACAATTCGTGAATAATATGTTACAGGAGAGGCAGGCAGTAAATAATAACCTCCCGGTTCGGAAACCTCGCAACGCGGAATACAGGGCACACCAGAAAAACCCGGGTCAACGATATGAAAATAATTATAATAAACAACAACAAAATGGTCCTCGGAGTCCACGGCATAATGATTACTACCAAAACACACCTAAAAACGGTCATTATGACAGTCCTCGAGATCTAAAGCAGCCTGATCGCAATGACAGAAGTCCACATGATCGCTATGGAAACACACCAAATAATAGACACTATGAGAATTATGATCACTATGGCAACAATCCTAGGCAGACGTATAATGAGGAGCATAATACACAACATTTTAATTTTAAAACTGAAAATATGAGTGAAAGCTTTATCTAAACTAGGCACGTCTGAATAGACATTAAAAGTGTCTGGCAGTGAAAATATAAATCAACATCCCTGAAGTTACTGTTTCAACATAGAAAGAAGGATGCAAATTTTTTTTTTTTTACTGATAATTTGTTATTTTGTTTGATTTACTGAACTTGAGTGCTTTCCATCATCTCATGTTCTCTTTTCATTTTTCTATATTGCCATAGACCTTAATAACTGTAAGTACTTTTTTTGGAGAAACACTCAAATATTTTTCAAAGCTGGATCCCTTATAACTTAAAGGGACAGATTCGCCATTCATTTGGCCAATTATATTTCAGTATCAGAGACAGGACTTTTTTTTAGCTAAGCTAATCAGTAATAGTGTTCAAAGCTCAATCCATGCAATTCTAGTACTCTGAAGACTATCTACATATATTGAACACCCAAATCAACCCCTGAAAATAGCGAAACCATGTCATTTAAGCTGCATTTGACTAATGAAAGTCATGGCTTCGGAATTATTTCATGGTGCTTATGAATAATCATAATATAGGTACAACCATAATAATTTTGTCAATTTACACTGAAATGGGTATCTGAAATTTGAATATCTATCAGTTATAAACTATATATGAGCACTTATCAGGTTCTTGTGATTGTAAAGAGGTTTTCTAAATTTTGTATGTGTATCAGGGTCACTGATAACATCAATTTGTACCATTCCAATATTCAATCAGACATCTGTGGTTCCTTCAATTCTACTAAAACTTATTGTTTAAAACTTATTGTTTTATGACGCAAAACTTGCTTGCATCACATAAGACCTTTGCAGGGGTGACGTCATAAAACATTTAGTTTTAGTAGAATTGCTAGACGTCTGATTGAAAATTGGAATGGTACAAATTGATGCCATCATTGTCCCCGATACACATACAAAATTAAGAAAACCTCTTTATAGTATCTTTAAGAGATATTATATTTATACAGGGTGTTTTAAGTGACATTATCAGGGGCGATTTGAGCTATTTCCATTATTTTCTTCTTAATATATGTACATTTTGATGATTTTTGTCCCTAATTACAGCCCTATGGTTGTTAGATGGGAAAAAACTCTTCTTTGTTTCTTTAAAGGAACACTACCTCTTAGAATAGACATAAAATCTCAAACAATAAGAGTATATACTCATCAGTTAGACTTACCAGGTATCATGACTAAAGAATAGAATCTCTATATAACACGATAATATATCTATTAAACTAAATAATTATTGAAAAACACTTCTAAGCATGTTTCAAAATTACTTAGTTTAATGAATTATTACTTAGTTTTATAGATTTATTAGATTATAGAGAGATTCTGTTGTATAGTTATGACACCAGGTAAGTCTACCGATGAACAAAGACTCATTTTAACCAAGTTTAAAAATTTTATCCTAAGAGGTATTATACCTTTAAAAAATTGTCTCCCTTTAGTCTGCCTGCAATGAAATGATTGGTAGGCCTATATAAGATATTGTAATGCGAAATACTGCTGATTTTTAAGATTTTAATTTGTATATACATACATTTCGGTATATCATGGTATTTTATTAAGTTGAATATTATAATATATTATTATACATCATTGTACACTCCCCCTACCCACCGATAGTCAAATAAACATAAAATATAGCAGGATTCTTGAACTGGTTGTAATAGCCAGACATGTTTGATTAAAACTGCGTAGTGTTTGATTTTGGCATTTAAAATTATATCACATAGTACCAAACAATGGTAAATTATATCTGAAATCTACAGTTCTGATTTATAGTATTTGTATTATAAAGTAGCCTATAAAGTATTTAACATAAATTATGTATAAGTTCATTGATACATTTTCAGGGGCAAACTTTTCATTATAAAAAACATCCAAAATAATACTTAAAGTTCACATAAATTTTAAAAAATAGTTTTGGTGTTTAGAAATTTAGAGCTGGATTTTTGCGATAAGAACTTTCAGATATGTTAACCCTTTCATCTCTAGCGGCTGGTTTACCCGCCACTCACACCGGTCGTCATTCAACGTTAACGTCATACCCTTTTACTTCTATTACTTGGAGTTCAGGATATATATGACGTTATATTTCATTTACACTCAAGGTTCAAAGGGTTAAGGGACGCAATTCTCTAGTTTTTGGTGTATATTTTTCACGAATTTGCGCAAAAAAATTTTGACTTATGAGAAAATCCAAAACGAATGCCCCCTTAATATCAATGCTTATTTTCACTGTTTTCGAGTTTTTTTATATATTTATATTCGGTTTATCAAGGCTATTGTATAGTATATCTTTCTTTGCATTTATTTAAGTAGTCCTATCTCACTTTAAGTATTTCAGTCTTAAAGGGATTGTTAAGAGGTTTTTAAATTTTTTATGTGTACTGGGGACACAGGTATATTTTATGATGTCACTAAGTGCGAAGGGCCTAATGTGATTTAAGCATATTTTGCGTTTAGTGACGTCATCAAAAACTTAGTTTTAGTGGAATTGCAGGAACCACAGACGTCTGATTGAAAATTTGAATGGTGTAAGTTGATGCTATCAGTGTCCATAATACATATAAAAATTTACAAACCTCTTTACAATCTCTTTAATTTTAAATACAGCTTAATTTAAAAATAATTGAAGAAATTTATTGAGATTTTTCTCCAAAAATGGAAAATGAATGTCTTTTTGAAATTGAAAACATTTGATATTGTATAAAAATAATTGGATTTTTAACTATATTCTATTAGTCTTATAGACACTTTAAACTTATTAGAATGATAGATGTCAGTTTTACCTGACAGTTTCAATCCCTTCCTTTCCTAAACTAATCTAATTTAATTTAAAGGTAGACTACCTCTTAGGTTGACAAAAATTGAAATTTGGTTAAAATGAGTCTTTGTTCATCAGTGAACTTACCTGGTGTTATAACTATACAACAGAATCTCTCTATAATCTAATAAAACTAAGTAATAATCCATCCAAGTGTTTTTCAATAATTATTTAGTTTAATGGATATATCGTCTTATATAGAGATTCTATTCTTTAGTCATGGTACCTGGTAAGTCTAACTGAAGAATATATACACTTATTGACAGTTTGACTAAGTTATTGACTAAGTTGAGTCCTTAAATTTTATATCCATTCTAAGAGTTAGTAAATAAATATCAAATTGTAAATGTTGTATATTGTTTAATTTTTCATTTTCCTCATTTTCAATATTCCATATATATATTATATAATTATACATATCATTTCCTAAATTAAATCCATCATTTTATATTGACCTATATTTTATAATAAAATTATTCTTACATCTTCCTGGTTCCTTTTTATCAAGCTTTAAAGGGATTGTAAAGAGGTTTTCTCAATTTTTTAAGTGTATCAGGGACACTGATAGCATCAATTTGCACCATTCCAATTTTAAATCAGACATCTGTGGTTCCTGCAATTCCACTAAAACTAAGTTTTTGATGACGTCACTAATCGCAAAATATGCTTAAATCACATTAGGCCCTTAGCACTTAGTGACATCATAAAATATACCTCTGTCCCCACTCTCCCGCCAATCAGAATCACTTTAATAACCGAGTATTGGCAGTCTCATTATCTCATTGGTCATGATGCTCTACTTTGGGTTTCACTATCTCACAATTCATAGTCAATATTTAGACATAAATTATGCATGATCCACTGTGATTGATTGAAATGAACATCCACAGCACCCGACCTTGGTATAAATCTATTGAAATTAAACTGGAGACCAACCAAAAAAAAATAAAACGAAATTGTAATCTAATTTTAAATAGATTGTCATAGACCTTATGCATCAACATTTTATATTCTTCGATAATTTTAAAGAACTGGCCTTGCAGCTTCTCTTCAATAGATGACTTTTTCTTTTCTTCAGTTTTTTAGGTTTTGCTGTTATTTTTAGAACTGTTTGTTTTGGCTCTCTCTGGCCGGTACTACCGGCAGTATCTTCTTGTAATCTGCTGACCTTTCTGTTACTTGATCTTTGAGTGATACCAGTTCCTTTTTCAATCTCTATCTGTACATCAGGGACAAGTGGCTTCCCCTTTTCCTGTATCCTTTTAGGTTCATCTTCAGAGTCAGAAATATGAGGAACCTCTATAACATCACTATCTGAAGAAGGTGTGGACTTCCTGTTCTTCTCAATTGTATCAGATAGATCATTATCATCTGAGTCTACGTAGATGATCAGTTCCTTGCTGGAATTATTCCTGGAGGTGATTTGGATCTCCTTTGAGCTTAGTTCTTCATCAGAATCCAGAATAACCAGGAATTTGTCTTGAACTCCGGAATGATCTGGCTCTCCATGTGCATTCCCATTAGCTTCATCCTCAGAATCGATGTGGATGGATATTGGTTGGCAGTTGACAGAGCCTTCTTGAGTACCAGTATGGGATATTTGATCAGTGTTTGAGCTATAAGTATCGTCATCAGAGTCCATGTGGATAGTAACTGGATGGCGGTTGACAGAACATTCTTGAGTATCGGTATGGGATATATTATCAGTGTTCGAGCTAATAGAATCGTCATCAGAGTCCATGTGGATAGTAACTGGATGGCGGTTAACCGAACCTTCCTGAGTACCGGTATGGGATATGTGATCAGTGTTTGAGCTATAAGCATTGTCATCAGAGTCTAAAGAGATCCACACTGAGTGAGGTGGCTGACCAGCATGGGAATTGATTCTGGTGTCCCGTGGAGATGTAAGACAGGAACTCTCGTCTGGATCAGCTGGTAAGGTAGACGTTGATGCTAGAGAACCTGGACCTGAGCTACTGGAGTTTTGCTCCTGTCTTAATTTCGACTTCTGGATTCTTTTCTTTATGACAAGCCATTGGTTTACCTTTCTTAAACGTTTGTTGAATCTCCTGCAATAGAATTCAAGTGGCTGCTGTCTGTGCCTTTGGTAAGAGTTGAATGGGCTTTCTGTCTCAATATTTTTAGCAAACTGTCGGACTCTCTGTTGAATCTCTGACTCTGTTAACACATCACTTATTGATCTCATACTAGTAGGCCTAAACCCTGATCTGCTGGGAATCACATCAGTAGGGCAGTCTTCAGGTCTTGAGGCTGAATGTTCATCATTACATCTCTGATTTCTGTGTACATCTGATTGCAAGCAACGAGTTTGAGGTGAATATTCTTTACTATTAGGTCTACGACCACAGACACCTGATTGATGTGAATCCATGGTTCTATCGGACCTACTAACCACAGATGGTAGGCTTGACTTGTTTGAGTCCCGGGTTGCATTGTGTTGAATTTCTAAATTTGTTTCAGGGTGTTTTTTTGAGGAAGATTTATTGCTTCTTTTCTCTGAAACTGTTGTAGTCAGCGTTTGTTCTTCGAGGCTAACTGGTTCAACAGTCCCATTCCGAGACTTGCCCGCTAAAATTTTCAAATTCACAGGGGTCGTATTGTTATTCAAAGGTCTAAAGGTTTCATGGGAACAGGAAGTTAAAATGTCATCCATTTTCAGTGTTCAGTTTACTTTTGGTAAATCTGTTGGCAACTCGATTGATCGAATCACACATGCTCAGGTGTACTTGTTTCGAAATTCATTTCTTGCATGTACAGATCTGTCGATGCCAGAAAGGTAGGGAACAAAAGATGGCAGTCTTCGTGCTGCTGACTGACAACGCATCCCACCAAAATGGCCACCAGTGATGCTGAATTGCTGCAAGCTGTGATGGCATTGATGAAGACAACGATGATCGTGATCCCACTTATGATCCTGGTGCTGAACCAGTAATCAAGGATGCCATTGGGGTAGTCTATAGTGGCTCCCAGGATTTGAATTGTGGTGTGAACCAGTGGGGGTACATTGTGGGAGGGGGGGGGGAGTGTTTGCACACCCAACCTATGTGTTAGAATGAACCAAATCAATTAAATTTTTCACAAGTTTTTTTGAGGTAACCCTCTCAGAAGCATTATGAATGGCTTGCAACTATGTCGTCTCCACAGAGTTGCCGCATTTTGAATTGAACTTGTACTGTGTTATCGCCACCCAATCATAAATATCGATGTATGTACAGCCTGGATAAACAAAAAAAGGCTTTTTCACCTTTCTTGGGAATTCTGCTGGTATTTCTCTTCCAATTTAGCTAATTATGAAATGATTATGGGCAAACTGGTATTTTTCAAAGTCATTAGAACACCCCCACTTTCTATTCATATCAGTATTAGAATTTTCATTTTCATAAATGAAAATAAGGGAACCTATCTTTAAACATTTCCAGAAAATGTTAAGAGAATATTGGTCCATTTTCAAGTAATTATGGTTGTAAAAAATACTTAGACTTGCAATACTCTTCGTTGTTTTACTTGCAGTGATAAAATGGGTGGCTTTTAAATCCCAACCGCCCTACCACCCAAACGTAATAAAAATTACGTTAAATAAGTATTGTTTCGCCAAATTGAAAAATATTTTGTTTCGTGGTAAGAAATCTGCGATCCTTAAAATAAACAATACCAATTTTAGCGCAATTTTTGTATTAGCGGTTGGTTGGTTGGGATTTAAAACCCACCCTAATAAAATGGCAAATTGTCTAAATAGATGAATAGTTGATATAATTGACTTTAAACTTGGAAATTGTTTTATTAATAATCTATAAATTGATTAGTAAGTAACTTATTGACTCTGTGCTCATATTCTCTTAATTGACTTTTATGTCGACCAAATTATAGTCCAAGTAAATAGGTTTTTAGGTCTCTCGATCAACAATTTGATCACGTGCCGAGTTTAATTAAAATTAAAGTGATACTACGTCTCAGAATGAACAATTGAAGTTCTCAAGAATTGCCAATATGAGTAGCCTATATATTCATCAGTGAATTTACCTGGTGTCATAAAGTTAATCTTGATATTAAGCGTTTTTCAATAGTTAATTGCATATTTGTGGATAATTACCAAGTTTTTTGGATTTATCGTATCATATAATGATCCTGTTATGTTATTTATGACACCCGGTATATCTACTGATGAATATGTGCTCTTATTTGCCAAGTTTAAAATTCTTAAATTTCATGTTCATTCTAAGACGTAGTATCACTTTAAATCAAACTTTAGTTCCGTTTTTTATTAGCTTTAACCAATAGAATTCCTTCACTCTCTCACGAAATCCCAGCTCTAGAGAGGGCAGAAATTCGATTGGTTAAAGCAGAGATCACCATAGGTTAGGTCAAAGGGTTATATTGACGAATTTTCAAAAGGTGCTAACTGAAGCAGCTATATTAAAAATAAAACAAATGAAGTCGGAACTGTCATATTTGACAGTATTTACCAGAAGGGTGGAAAGGATGGGACTGAGAGAGGGGTGTAGAGAAAAATAAAGAGATAGAATTCTCCAGTTCATAACTTTCAGAACTATTTACGCGAGAGCACAATTTCAAGGTTTAGTCCACGATACTAGAATTTGGCCCATCCAAGGGGGCTGCTCGATTGGTAGTTCTATGCATTCGGTTCGGGATTTATGGAATCAATTGAACATTCAATAAAACAAGTTGAAACAGAGATCAGGACGATTTCCACGTCTGCCTAAAAACTAGTAGGTGCAGACAGAATTCAAAATGGCGGAGAATATGAATGTGACATATTCGCTTTCATTCCGTTCGATTGAGGGTAGAATTTGAACATACGGAACCTGTTCACAATTCGCCAATCGAGCACGACCTAAAGGGGTATATAGAATTCACAGATCGTGTGGATTTTTAAGAGATAATGTGGTTACAAATTTATTTAAAGACATGTTTCATTGGAACCGTAATCATCATAATCTCGCCCTCTACAATCACGTCGTTTTCTCAGGGACTGGAACTTGGTGTAGAACGTTCGATTGGTTATCATGTAAATCACAAAATTAAAGGATGAATTGGAACACTCGAGAAGCGAGTTAACACCACTCAGTACTAAAAACAGATTGTGATATTTACCGTTCCAAGTAAAGTCCGAGTACATATGATGAACAAGAGTGAACACTGTACCCGGCAGAAGACACACTACGTACATGATAGAAATTACTATTAAAGTTTTAGTCACTCTCCTTTCCTCGAGTATCAAGTCAGCTTTGCTGAAATTGGTCGCCCGAATCCGCCATTTTATATGTCGTCTGAGATATATCACCAACATTCCAGTCGAACCTGCAACGATGACGCACGGTAGAAATCGGAATAAAACGTTCAACACTATAGATGTATAATAATCCACTACTGTTTTGTATTTCCGGTAAAATCCGGTCATTTTTAACGACATTATGCTTCGATTCAAGATAGCGTCTTTATTAGATTTCGTTTCGTACAAAAAATAAAGTGGCAAGAAGCAAACCAAAGTTACGAAGAAAATCATGATCACTGTGATTTTTATTCGCCGAAATGTTAAGGTCATTCGCGTCTGCAATGGCCACAAAACGACAGCAAGGCGCTCGGTTGAGATAAGAACAGTTAAAATACTGGTTATTCGAGCAAACGTGACTCCTACGACGTAGACTTGTGGTGTTACAAGTGTCTTGAAGTTCGAGCCCGATATTTCATCAAATTTCGAAACGATACAGGACACTTTTCTCAACAGAGTGAACAACAGAAACAAATTGTCCGAAATAGTCAGTCCCAGCAACACTATTCGAGCGCGGTTTTTAAAGTTCTGTAAAAGTAGGACGAAAAAACTGAAGGTGTTCATCGTGAAACCGGAAATGATCAGTAGGGGTAGAAAACAGCAGTCGAGGAACGAGAGAAAACGTTGCGTAGTGGTGTTACTAATGACCCCATGGGAAAACTCGACTGTCGAATTCAGAGAAACGTTCATCGCCATTAGATGCTATATGAATATTTTTAATTTCTTACACCATTATTAAAATCTTCACTAACTAATTTGTTTTATAACATTTCTTCGTTGTCATTTATGCACAGCCTTTGGCGGAAATTTTGACTCGATTGTTAGGTCTTTTCTCACACAATTCGGAATTTTACACCCACCGCTAAATTTACTAGATCATAAAACTCCTCTATAGAAGATCCATAGTTTCTGACTTTTAATTTCTGACCCTATTCGGATAATTCGGGCGATTCGAAGAATTCAGAATTTTACACCCACCGCTAAATTTACTAGAACATAAAACTCTTCTATAGAAGATCCTTAAAGTCTTTCTAAATTCTAGAAACAGTAAGAACAATCCATCATGTCTTATTCTAAATATCCAAGATACCACGCATATTCGGAAATTCTTGGAAGTTTCCGTCAAGTACAAGCGGAACTTTCACTATTTTACACTAACCTTAATATTTTCTTTTTCTGTGGTTAAATCCAATGTTCAAACAAATTTGATATTATTTTATTTTTCTGTCGTTAAATCGAGCGGCAGATCCAATGTTTAAACAAATTCGCTATTAGTTTTTGTGGAATTGAAGGAACCACATAGGTTGGAATTTGAATGGAATGGTCCAAATTGATGCCAATAGTGCCCCCGACACACGTAAAAAAAATTAAGAAAATCTCTTTATATTCCCTTTCATGATCACTCTCAATTTGACTCTTGCAATAAACATAAAATCCAAGTTAGAGCATTAAAATGTAACATATATCCCACCACATCAAATTCTGCATCAGACACGATTTAATCCTTGTGACACTGAGCTCAACTGTTGATATTGAATGATTAAATATCTCAGTAAAATGTCACGTTAAAAGTAGTTTAAATGTCGTGCTGATAGAATTCTTACATCGTTCAGATTTTCCAGTCTCTGGCATTCGTAATAAACTTTCAGTGGTCTTAGATAATGCTTCGGTAAACAACCAAATCAAATTAACTTAAAGAGATTGTAAAAGAGATTTTCTAAATTTTGCATTCGATTGAAGAGTTATGACCAGGTTCCATCTGTTCCAATTCTGCCTTCAATCGAACGGTATAAAATTTTCCCATCTATTCCCTTCTCCGCCATTTTCAATTCTGTCTGCGCCTACTATTTTTTCGGCACACTTGGAACGCGTTCTAAACTCTGTCCAAACTTGTTTTATCAAACGTTCTGATTCCATAATCCCAAACGAGCAGAACTTACCAATCGAGCGATCCAAGTATCGAGGACACTGAAAGCATCGATTTCCCACATTCCACATTTTTCAATCAGACTTCTATGGTGTGTGGTTCTTGTAATTTCACTAAAACTAAGCGTTTTATGACGTTACAATCGCTAAAGCTGCATAACATATCTATGGGATACCTCTAGGATTTCTACTAACAAAACGCTTAGTTTTAATGGAATTGCAGGAACCATAGACTTTCGATTGAAAATTTGAATGGTACAAATTGATGCTATCAGTGTCCCCGATTCACATAAAAGATGAAAAAAAAAACATCTTTAGAATCAATCACCCACTAACATTTCTCTCAATTAAGTCAACTGGGGACATTTTGATGCAGTACCCCAATATTCGTCTGCACAGCGGCAAAACTACCTTAGGGAGTGGTTCACGGGCCGCAACACTTAAGGAGAGCGCGCCCCCTGGAAAAAAGTACAAAATTGTTTGTGTATCATAATCATAAACTAAGCAACCAGCGATATATAAATAAGTGAAATAGCATTAACTAAAAACTAGAAAATCTTTAAATCTTCCAGTAACAGACGTTAAATTGACTTACAGAGGAGTCTCGGAAAGCAGGAAAGTATATCTTAAAAAGGGGCCCCAACATATTTAAATTCATGGGCCCTAGTTGAGCCATTACATCTGCAATGAAATCATTTGCCAACCGAATATTCTGTTAGTTGAAAGTTGGCGGATTCCTGTCTCTTACCGAACCAAAATTGAAAAGCTTTAATTTCTGAAACATTAAATAACGATTTGCCACACAATTATAAAAATCTTTTTATTGAATTTCATCTCTGACATTTTCGAACAAAGAATATAATTAAAAATATTAGAATAGAAAAGTAAAGTCAGATCCTTATATAAAAAATACCTGTCTGACTCTAAAACCCAATCTACATGACCATACATTTATTCAAAACATCATCATACATTGTATGACTATTTCCAACATTTGTATGTCATTTTTCATCATTTGTATGACCATTTTTCATCATTTGTATGACCATTTTCCAATATTTGTATGACCATTTCCAACTTAATTTGTATGACCATTTCCAACTTAATTTGTATGACCATTTCCAACAATTGTATGACCATTTCCAACATAATTTGTATGACCATTTCCAACATAATTTGTATGACCATTTCCATATTTGTATGACATTTTCCAATATTTGTATGATCATTTTCTATCATTTGTATGACCTTTTCCAATATGTGTATGACCATTTTCCATTATTTGTATGACATTTTCCAATGTGTGTATGACTTTTTCCAACAATTGTATGACCATTTCCAACACGTGTATGACATTTTTCATCATTTGTATGACCATTTTTCATAATTTGTATGATCATTTTCCAATATGTGTATGACTTTTCCAATATTTGTATAATCATTTCCGACATTTTATGACCATTGTCAACATTTGTATGACCATTTCCAACAATTGTATGACAATGTATGACCGTATATGAACAATTATCGAAGGAAAATATTTTTTTTAACTTTCAAACCTAATAATGGAATTGAAGGCTCAAATTTCGATGGTGAGCTGTGAACATTATTACTGATTAGCTTAGGTATGATTGGTCAAACGAATGGCGAATCTGTCACTTTAATATATTGACATGGCAATTAAGAATGTAATAGTAAACTAGACGACCTTTAATTATATTCAATACGTGTTTATAGCAAACAACCTTCATTCCAAACATCAAAGAAGGGCATTCATATAGTAAATATATTCAATATTAGTTTTATTTATCAAACTCTTTGAACATGTAGAGCAGCCGCGGTGGATCAATGAGTTAGACGCTTACATATGCACTAACCTGAAGATCTAGGGGGTTCAATCTGGACAAAGAGATAAGGCTCTGCAAGATCTCCCGTGAACTGAAACATGACTCTATTCCGGCCTCTGATAGTTTTGAAAATTGTCGGCCGGTGTAGAGACTACAAACGAAACTACGCATGGTTCTTACATGTAAAAACACACACGAACGTAGTTAACAACCATTTTGAATCATTACCTCGACTTGATAAGTCTAATTATTAAAAAGTCATAATATTTTAACTAAGCCTTCAAATCAAAACCCATTTCTAAACCCTTAAATGTGATTTGAAGGCTTTGTTGAAATATAACAGCCTTTTTAAAAAATCAAACTTTATTAAGTCGAGGAAGTTTTAAAATGGCTGTGAACTACGTTCGTGTACGTTATTTCCATGTAAGAACCATACATAGTTCCGTATGGAATCAATAGGTGATCTCGAGTACAGAATTGAACAGACTTTAAAGGGATTGTAAGATAAGTACCGGAGACCCTGCTAGCATCAATTTGATTCACTCCAATTCTCAATCAGACGTATATGATTCCTGCAATTCGAACAAAACTAATTATTTGATGACGTCACTAATCGCGAAGGGCCTTATGTGATAAAACGTCATCGAACACTTAATTCTGGTGGAATTGCAGGAACCACAGGCGTCTGATTGAAAATTGGAATAGTGCAAACTGATGTTATCAGTGCTCCAATCGCAAAATATGCTGTGATATCACATAAGGCCCTTAGCAATTATTAACATCATCATACACTTTAGTTTTAGTGGGTTTGCAGGAACCACAGACGTCTGATTGAAAATTAGAATGGTACATATTGATGATATCAGTGTAGAAAATCTCTTTACAATCCCTTTAAGTCTAGAATATCTTCAACAATTATATGATAGACACAAATAGAATAGTGCGATAATTTCACATTGTCATATTATCAATGATTCTGTCATATTGAAAGCCTATTATTAAACGAGGCTGTCAAATCTCTTAATAAATAGGATAGTTTGAAATCATTTCGTCGTGGAGTATTTTTTTACTGTCATATTGATTTTTTTTTAACATGACAATAACAATTTGTACATCATCATGTTAAGCTTTGGGAAGACGAGTACATGTATATGTTTTCGCCCGATCTCGACGATTAAAATCGCCAGCTTATAATACTACAATCTTCACAATGACAATCTGCGTCTAATACCTTGACTGCAATAGCCATAGTTACACATATCAAAACATACAAATAACTTTAATGACTTTTTTCACTTCTGCTTTGTTGTTAAACTTTAAGACTGAAGAATAAATTCAAATTTTGAGAAATTGATAGACCACTTTTAACTTATAGAATTATTATTATAATAAATAGTACTCAATAATATCTGATAACCTCTAGTAAATAGTTAATTACTAAATATTTCTGTGTCAAATTTGAATTTTTCACACAAAAACAAGCACAATTTCAAAATATTTTCAACATTTTAAATTTTAGCCTTAAACGTCTATGACGTCACGCCATTGTTTTACTATAACGTCCGCGTTAACAATATAAAACAAAATGTTACTATTTTTTATTGTCATTTTTGATTTAGGATCCAGAGGAACGGACGTATTGGGTAAGTAAAATTTCGCGTTTTTAATTGTGCTTCTTGAGTTATTACTTTTATTACCTCTACTAGGTCATTCGATTATAAGAAACTTTGGCTTGCGAACTAAAATTTGACTCTTGAAAGAGGAGGCCTCCACGTGGCAAGAGTCGGGCAGTGTTGTTGATTTTATTTTGAATTATCAATACTGGCGAACAACCTCAGTGACTCAATTCTAGGTACCATTACTATTACTCTCGAGCAAAAGAGGGAGGGATCGGAATTAATATGATAAATCATAAACAAAGACTGGTTACTATTTTCTAGGTAGATAAAGTGGTATTTATGCGATCTATGCTGTGTTCAATACCACTTCTTCTATTTGAAAATATGTAAACTGTTCGTTGACGTACCATAGTAGGGGAGAGTGGGGGAAGGAGGTATTAATATTACTATTGTCTGTCAACATTATTTATGTAAATCCAGGGATGATAAATCATAAACAAAGACTGGTTACTATTTTCTAGGTAGATAAAGTGGTATTTGATGTCGATCTATGCTGCGTTCAATACCATTTATTCTACTTGAAAATATGTAAACTGTTCGTTGATGGACCATAGTTTGGGAAACTTTTGCGAAAGGTCGGTCATAAGGAACATTGGTTTGCGTATCAAAATTTAAAATTTGACTCTTGAAAGAGGTGGCCTCCACGTGGCATGAGTCGGGCAGTGTTGTTGATTTTATTTTGAATTATCAATACTGGCAAAAAAACCTCAGTGACCTTTTTCTAGGTAGACTACAATTACCATTACTAAAGTGAAGCACGTGCAAAATAGTAAGCATAGGCATTAAAAGTTGCAGATTGCCTGTCAACAATAGTAAGATTTAGGGATAGTAATTGTTTAGTCTGTAGTCTGTTCTCAAAGCATCAGAGAACACGGATACGGGTTTTGACATGGTCTTTTTAACCCGTATTAAAGTGATACTACGTCTTAGAATGAACATAAAATTTAAGTTCTCAATGGTCAATATGATTATATATTTATCAGTTAGCTTACCTGGTGTCATAAAGTTACAACAGAATCCCTGTAAAATCTGTAAAATTGGAAAATTTATAAAACTAAGTAATTAGTTAATTCCATGTTTATGGATAATTCCTAAGTTTTTTGATTTATCTGATTATATAAGGATTCTCTTATGTTATTTATGACACCAGGTATATCTACTGGCTCTTATTCGCCAAGAACACCGCTTTGTCGCCGAACGTTTGAAGAGATAAGATTAGGCCTACATTATTTCCATGTTTCTCTCGGCTTGAATTCTTAAACGAAAATCTTACTCAATTCTGTACCGTACATATTTATCAAAATATGTAATGGTACGCTGCTTTCGCAAACAAAGCGTCATAACGAGTGATTTGTTTTGATTGGCTGAAATTTGCTACCAATACAGAAGGACTAATTTTATTGGACAATATCTAACTATGAACACGTAATTTTTCTCACTTGTGTTACCAAAGCCCCAAGAAAGTATGACGAATGTGGGTATGGTTTGGATACGATGCAACCTGCCGTCAATAGAAACCGATATCATCTACCAAAAATATGGGCACTATACTTGTGTGAACCTTATGCTTTATTCCTTTGATCCACCACCCCATATATAATTTATATATTCATGATTATCTCGCTTGGCTTCCACTCTCTTATCCTTTTAGCTCTGGTCTTCCATTTTATCCTCCATGTAGTTAGTTTTCTGAGCGTCTTCATATGTTGTCTTTGTTGTTATATTGTTGTTGTTATCATTGGTGCCTATATATAGGCTACTTGTGTTTCCTTAAATTTCGTATTCATTATATTCCTGATGACAATGTGAGGACCACATTGAAAGTAATAAATCTTCTAGAAGTAACCATACATAATAATTCTTATATAATTTTCTAAATCTTATAAAACCCTCTTGTACTTTATAATTATTTATTTACAGTTTTATATTTTACAAACAAGCAAAAAACAAAAATGTACAAATAAACAGTTGACAAAACAGAACCACGCCGTGGCTTATATTCTAAAAACGATTTGTATGAAAAAAACTTTTGAATTTGAATTTCAGATTTTGAAAGAATCTGATTGCAGAGTATTCTATTCGTTAAATTTGATTTTCAGAATCGTCTCATTGTGAAAGAGATTGTAAAGAGGTTTTCTAATTTTTGTATGTGTTTCCAATCTTCAATAAAATTACTGTGGTTCCTACAATTCCATACAAAAAAAAATAAGTGTTTGATGACATCGCTATCGGAAAATATGCTTGTATAACATAAGTCCTTCACTATTAGTGATGTCATCGAACACTTTGCTTTGTCGGAATTGCAGAAACCACAAACATCTGATTGGAATGGTGCAAAGAAATGCTATCAGTGTTCCTGAATTCTCGACGTTTTTTGATAATGAAAATGTTTGACAAAAAAGCGGAATGCCCTTTTAAATCATTATTTTAATACGATCGACAAAGAAGTTTAAAACTGACTCAAAAAGGCCATGGGATCAGTTCTAGGGATGGTCAAGTCACCTCTTCAACTGGTACTATATGTACAATAACATTATCATATTAATTATATTCTACAGATACTAATGTACTAACAAGTAACAATCAACTTAAATGTTGGCATATTGTTTTCTGATAAATCTGTGAACAATCGTGACTTATGAAGTTAAAGGGACTGTCAAGAGGTTTTCTAAAAATTTTCATGTATATCGGGAACACTGAAAGCATCAATTTGCACCAATCTAATTTTCAATCAGACATCTGTAGTTCCTGCGATTCCACTACAACTAAATGTTTGATGACATCTCAAAGTTTGCTTTATAATATATTATAAGTTTCTTTGCGCTTAGTGATGTCATCAAACACTTTGTTTTAGTGGAATTGCAGGAACTACAGACGTATGATTGAAAATTAGATTGGTGCAAATCGAATGCTATCAGTGTCCTCGACACACGCCATTTGTTTTAGAAAACCTCTTTACAATCCCTTTAAGACTAATAATTGACTAGATTCTATTTCTACTTAAAAACTTTTAGCTAAAATAAGGTTTTTGATAAAAAGAGACCAAAGACGGTGATTTGATAAACTCACTATTTTCTTATATTTAAAATCATAAACATAACTTTTTACTCACCATTAGTCTAGATCTTGCTGACTCTTACAAACATCTGACAGTAGTCAGCTGTCAAGAAACATAGGCTTTATTCATAGAAACCTTTAAAGCCCTAGTTCCCAACCTAGGGTGTTTTCACCCCCTGGGTGTTTGGGACTAGGGTGTCAGGGTTGTGGCCAACTGGTGTAGGAGAAGAATTTATTTTGAATTGAGAGAGCACCTCACATCAACACATGCTAAAAATGTGGATGAAACAAATTTTTGGGGGTGTGAAAGGTCCAAAGGTGATTGCTCCAGGGGTGTGAAGGCTGAAAAAGGTTGGGAATCACTGCTTTAAAGGAACACCTTTTTTGGTGATTGAGTTTTGAATATGTAAATAGTCTTCAGAAATACTAGAAATGTATGGAAATCACATAATTTCTTAAAATATCTCAAAACTCGGAATTTTTCCTTTTTTCTATAGATGTCTTTTCTTGATATGGCAGTGTCTCAAGAAAAGACGACTCGTCATTTTAACTTTCAAACACGGATAATACTCGACACACATGGATTTGATGGCTCAAGTATTGGAAAATTTCTATCAAAACATACCTGGTGTTTATTATTCTATCCTTGCCATTTAGCAAAAAAAAAAAATATATCTATCAGAGGCTGGTAAGAATCAGCAAATTTTTGTGATATGTTTAAATCTGATATGTAAAAGATAATTGCATAAAACTAAAACAACCATGAATTTCTTACAAATGAATTCATAAAAAAAAATATTGACTGTTAAGACACAAAGATTTAGAGATCAATAATGTGGATGAGAAATAAATAGTTTAAACTGTATATTGTCAGTCTAAGATATTTCTATTTTCCAAGAAGAAAATACAGGACTTTCTATTTAGAGTTTACTTAACCTAGGGGAACACAAACGGTCTTGGTCAGTGATTTTTGTCGCCGACTAGAGTCTTTTCAAGAGTTTCACCGACCAGCTGCAGGAGATAAAAATTTCTAGAAGGTCATGTTCCACTATGTCGATAATCAGAGCAAGCAATTAAAAGGAAAAGGAATTTGATTGGATGATGAACTCTGTCTTGCAGACGATATAATGATCTGCGACATATATCAAAATGGTTCGATATTATAAATCCTGTCGTCAAAACGATATTCTTTTTGTGGATGTGATGGCACACGTGAAATTTTACTCAAGATTCGCATCAGCGACAGAATCAGCGACAAAGACTAGTTGAGTGCCTGCACCATTCAGGAACTAACACCATTGGCAAGTCTACATCTGAAACATTTCTAAATTTTGATGAATTGAGAATCAATAGTTAACTATTAAAGGGATTGTAAAGAGGTTTTCTAAATTTTTATGTGTATCGGGGACGATGATAGCACCAATTTGCACCATTCTAATTTTCAATCAGACATCTGTGCTTTCCAGCAATTTTACTAAAACTAACTGTTATATGACGTAAACCCCGTCTTGCGTGATATAAGTAAATTTTGCGGTGATGACGTCATATGACATTTAGTTTTATGGAACACAGACGTCTGATTGAAAATTGGAATGGTACAAATTGATGCTATCAGTGTCCCCGATACGTGAACAAAATTTAGAAAATCTCTTTACAATGCCTTAAACAAACTTATATTTGGTGTGATCAATTGTTAATCAATCTAAAGTGAACCTGGTTTACAGGAAGATACAGGCCTATGGGCAAATTTTAGAAAAGTTTAAGATACTTTTGTCAATGACAGCACGCTTTTTGAATTGCAGACAAAAATACAGTCAAGTAACCTAATTTCGTGGATTTCCGGAAAGGATTAATAATTTACATGTGCGACCTCGCGTGACCTCCGCATTTGCTTGTTTTGATAAACATGGGTTTTCTCTACAATATCAGCTACTAGAATGAATCCAGTAGTTTCAAGCAAGGTAAAATGTATTAATGTATACTTTGACAAATACAAAATGGCGGATTTCACTTATTACCAAACGTCACCATTTTTTATCGGCCGAATTTCCAAGCGGTAATCGGTAATCGGAATTCCAAGTGTTGTCTGCTGGAATGTAGTCCAACGAATGAAGTCACGTGATCAACTAGAGGATTTCGTGTCAGCAGAAAATTTCTATGGAACACAAAGTGGACCATATTCTTATGTTGTTTCAGTGACTTTTAGCAATAAATCAGGCTACGTATCTGATTTTGTCAGTAACTATTTTTTTTTTATCGTGGTTCTTTGAAGGAATTGTCACTAGTTGTAATGAATTGATATTAAAGATGAATACTAAGAGAAGTTAATTATACCACCCGGCATCCATAAACGTGTTTTTCTAAACTTATTTATAGATCAAACATTGTACACGAAAATAGGTGACGCTTGTTGCCGCTGTTGCCAAGTTGGTTGCTCATGAAATATGGGTCATAGTGAAGGATTCATTAAGAAAATCGAAATAAACCAATTTGAATTATTTTGTAGAATATCTGAGGAAACATCTAAGACATAAAAAAAAAATTTCGTTTTTTTATCTTTGACGAAATTCGGTGTTGAATCCTTATATCCACGAAAATAGGTTACACCACTGTACTAGAAATTCTTTGATTCAAAAATCAAAGTCTTTTATATGGACTCAGACTACTAAAATTGTTTATGCTTAACGAATATAGTCCGTGCTATTTTTATAAATCCTCTTTCTCCCTCCCTTTTGGGATTTTTGCATGCCTATTTTTGACTAATTTTTGGTCTAGATTTGGAATTTGATGTCTAAAAGATTTTCATGCGAAAGGATAATTCTAAAAATTGTCGTTTAGTGTGCAGTGACAGTCAAGCGGGTGTTGACAAAATGTAGTGTTCTAGCCTACTTTCAGTTTGGCTAGTTCAAGATTTTCACGGTCATGATATATTGAATTTTTTAGGAGACATAAAGGATTGGTTAGGCTTTCGTTGGACATATTGGAAAGCTTTCAACAAGATTTCTGGAAAAAGTTATAGAAGGCTGAATTTTGAGATTTAACTTGGAAACAGATGGCAAATGATTACCGGAGTGTGTCCATCCACCATCATGTTTTTTAGATACAAAAAAGGCAGTTATCTCCCTTAGTTTATAAACATGTTTTCTGGTTTGTCAATGCAAAGAAGAAGATTAATCAGTTTTTTATAAAAGCTTATTAACTTTCTAAATATTAGGCGTTTATATTAAGAGGTTTTCTAAATTTTTTATGTGTATCGGGGGTTGATAGCACCAATTTGCACCATTCCAGTTTCCAATCAGACATCTGTGGTTCTTGCGATTCCAGTTTTTTATGACGTTATTGGAATTGCAAGAACCACAGATGTCTGATTGAAAATTGGAATGGTGCAAATTGATGATATCAGTGTCTCTGATACACATAAAAAGTTTGAACTTTGCCTTCAGATTATAATATACCTGTTCAAATATTGGCGTACTATCAGGTTACAATAATCATAGCCACAAAATGGTGATGCGGATTTCTCAAAACATGACAAATGAAATATAACATAATTCTGAATATGCTAACATATTTCAAAATGAGATCTTGGTATTAAGGACACACTTATAAAATTTGAGACAGTAGATCACTGGTGGTGCTTGATTCAAGAGCTCCGAAGACGTTCTGTCTGCCTGTTGCAATTCTGCCCTCAAATGAATGGTTCGGCAGAGAATATGTCACATTCAAAATATTCCCATCTATTTCCTTCTCTGCCATTTTGAATTCTGTCTGCACTTACTATTTGTTCGGCACACATGGAACGTGTTCTGAACACTGTTCCAACTTGTTTTAATGAACATTCTGTTGATTCCATGAATCCTGAATGTGCAGGATTCACCAATCGAGCGAACCCACTGTATACAGGACTAACTTTTATAAAGCTCACAGCCGAATTCTTAGAATATTCAAGAAATCACATATCCAATACGGGAATCATGTAATTGTTTGTTGAAAAATTTATAACATTGAAAGAAATCATGCTGATAAATATGACTTCTATTCAAAAAAATCATGCTGTTGTTAAAGAATGGTTTATCCAATAAGAATCATGATGTTGTTAAAGAATGATGGATCCAATAAGAATCATGATCTGTTAAAGAATGGTGTATTCAATAAGAATCATGATGTTGTTTAAGAATGGTGTATCCAATAGAATCATGATATTGTTAAAGATTTATGTATCCAATAAGTTTCATGATGTTGTCAAAGGATGATGTATTCAATAAGAATCATGATGTTGTCAAAGAACGATGTATCCAATAATAATCATGATGTTATCAGGATGTTGTCAATCATGATGTTGTCAAAGTATGCTGTATCCAATAAGAATGATGATGTTGTAAATGTATGATGTATCCAATCAGACGATTTTATTTTGTAGAATTATGATTTACATCTAGTTAAAGCAAAGCCAAGCTGTTGTAGTAGCATGATTAACAACCAGTTAAAAATCCTGTTGTACAACATGAAGATATTGTTTTTAAAAAAACATGATCAAAAATGATTTTAACTTGTTACACTATGGCTAAACTGTTGCAGAATCATGATTTATATTTTTGAGAACAATGATGTTGCAGGAGCATGATTAACACATAGCAAAAAATCCTGTTGTACAACATGAAGCTATTGTTTTATAAAAACATGATTCAATATGATTTTAACTTGTTGCACTATGGCCAAGCTGTTGTAGAATCATGATTTATATCATTGAGAACCATGATGTTGTAGGAGCATGATTAACACCTAGCAAAATATCCTGTTGTACAATATGAAGCCATTGTTTTATAAGAATATGATCCAATAAGATTTTGACTTGTTGCACTATGACCAAAAGGTTGTAGACTCATGATTTATATCTTTGAGAACCATGATGTTGTAGGAGCATGATTAACACCCAGTAAAAAATCCTGTTGTACAACATGAAGCCATTGTTTTATAAGAACATGATCCAATATGATTTTAACTTGTTACACTATGGCCAAACTGTTGTAGAAATATGATTTTTATCTTTGAGAACCATGATGTTGTAGGAGCGTGATTAACACCCAGTAAAAAATCCTGTTGTACAACATGAAGCCAAGAACATGATCCAATATGATTTTAACTTGTTTCACTATGGCACTTGAGTTAATGTTGTATTAGCACTTTCTAGTTCACTAGGATTTTCATTGTGTAATTGAGTTAAACTTCTCATGGCTGGAGACAATTTAGATTGGACACTTTGAATATAACTCTGAAAAACATAATATTTTAAAATCAAACATGAGACATTTAATATTAAAGGGATTGTATAAAGGCTTTTTTGAAATTTTCTATGTGTATCGAAGACACTGATAGCATCACTTTGCACTATTCTAATTTTCAATCAGACCTCTGTAATTCCTCCAATTACACTAAAACTTAGTGTTTGATGATAACACTAATCACGAAGGATATAAATATTGGTGACGTCATCAAACACTTAGTTTTAGTGAAATTGCAGGAACCATAGACATCTGATTGGAAATTAAAATGGTACAAATTTAAATGTATCAGTGTCCCTGATACACATAAAAAATTCTAAAAACCTCTTTACAATCCCTTTAATTAGGTCACGAAATTTAAATTAAACATATACCGCGTTGAAATTTGATCTGATTATTTGGCTGTTTGAAAGTTTATATAAAGTAAGGAAATGATCCTAGTTGTATGTTAATGTATGTTTAGATTAGAAAGTCAATGTAGAAATCTATACCATGTCAACTCAAGCCAAGATCAACTCAAATCTTGTTTAAATAACCACTCGACTTCTTCAAACTTTTTAATTCTTCGTAACTTGGTCAAGCTACTCATTCTGGACACAAATCTTATTTAACCAATTCAATTAAAGGAATTGTAAAGAGGTTTTCTAAATTTTGTATGTGTATCAGGGACACTGATAGAATCAATTCGGTGGTTCTTGCAATTCCACTACTTAGATTTAGTGGAATAGCAAGAACCACAGACGTCTAACTGAAAATTTAAATGGTGTAAATTGATGCTATCAGCGTCCCCGATACACATCAAAAAATTAAAAAAATCTCTTCACAATCCCTTTAAGCAAGATATATATATATATGATCCTGGTATATCAAATATTATTATATATGTATTGTTTATCATAATAATGAATAACCAATGTTAGCTACTTCAATGAGATCAGAGTTTCTGACATTCCTCTTTCGAAATTGACTGTATTTAAACATTTCATACAAAAAATTTCACATTGAATTCATACAATCTTGAATGAGACTTGCTTTGAAGTCAAGAACACATTTTGACGGTTGCAGTGTGCATTACACTGAGCTGTGCTGTACACTGTCCCTCTGTATTTTGCACTGCCACCCCTCTGCTGTACACTGTCCCCTTGTGTTGTCCACTGTCCCCATGTGTTGTCCACTGTCCCTGTGCTGTACACATTCCCCCTGTGTTGTACACTGTCCCCCTGTGCTGTGCCTGTTCCCCTGCACTGTAAACTGTCCCCCTGTGCTGTACACTGTCCCCCTGTGCTGTGCCTGTTCCCCTGTGTTGTACACTGTCCCCTGTGTTGTGCACTGTCTCACTATGCTATTTTTAGAAATCATCTTTCAAAATTTTCATGGTCATGATATACTAAAATTTTGTCCGGAAACTAAGCATTGGCCAGGCTTTCATGTGACATATTGGGCAGTTTTCAACGAGATTTCTGGAAAAAGTTACAGAGGGTTGAATTTTGAGATTTAACATGAAACAGATGGCAAATGAATTGCTGGAAATGGTCCAGAATATTGCAAAATAAGAGAAGCTTTACCTGTGAAATAACATCACCATTAACTCTACGAACTTGATATAAATGACGATAACGTGATTGTTGAGCATCTCTACGCTGTTTAGCTCTAGCTTTCTGTAGGTTTACTTTCTTTGCTCGTTTAATATGTAATGCTGAAGGATATAAAAGACAATAATATTCATAAAAAGGCACCCTCAACTCTGATCAGCACCAAATCCATGGAGTGCATTAGTAATATCATAATATATTATATAAGCCATAGCTTCAACCTCAACAGATCCAAGGCAATGGTAGAAGCATTAAAGGGATTGTAAAGAGGTTTTATAAAATTTTTATGTATATCAGGGACACTGATAGCATCAATTTGCATTATTCCAATTTTCAGAATTGGTTGCTGCAATTCCAATAACAATATGTGTCATCACAAATCGCAAACTAATCGCAAACTGAGCTTTATCACCTTGAGATTAGTGATGTTATCAAACACTTAGTTTTAGTGGAACCACAGCATGTCTGATTGAAAATTGGAATGGTGTAAATAGTGTCCCTGATACACATAAGCAATTTTAGAAAACTTTACAATCACTTTAAGCAAACTGCAATAGTAGCTCATGTAAATATCAAAAATATTTATACAGAAGCCAAAATATAATGATTATACTTAAGCCGCATTAAGCTTTCATAGTTATAAGAATTCCAGTTACATTTTGCATCCTTAGCTTGCACCATCAACTCACCTTGACGATGGTCCACGCCCTGCCCAGTTATTTTCCACTGAGTAATAGTTCCCACCACAAAACAAAACGGCCAGCAGCTTAAAATTAACCAGCTGTACCAACAAACAGGTCCAGACACATCTCCCTTCACCCGATCCCACACATACAACACAATTAGAAATTGTTCGATAAAATAGTCCAAGCAAGCTATCATTAACGCTCCTCCAAAAATACTTGTCCCCAAAATTGTCATGCTTCTCTGGAATTTCAGAATTAACACTGCCGAAACTAATCCCAAACCAACCAGGATTCCGATTGGAATCCATTTTGTTTCAGGATGTAGAAATTGTTCCAGGATTATCAATACTCCTGTTGCTAGGGCTATTCCTAGATGAAAGCCTGTTAAGAACAGTCCCACGTATTGCACAAGCATGGTGATCAGTCCACACAATATTCCAGCTCCTATAGCTACACCAGCATTGCCTTCTGGTGGAAGTAGTTCCTCCTCCAAACAGATCATATAAACTAACACAGAGCCGAATATAAAACCAGTTAAAAACATAACCGCTTTAAATAACCTATAACCTGAAATAAAGAAAGTTATAAGTTAAAAATAGTTATTCACTGTTCATTCAGCCATGAAAATTACTTTTTAATAATTAGAATTAGGGCTAGGTATCGATTACCAAATTGAGATCGATTATCGATGTCAATAATCGAAAAAATTTAATTGAGAACCCCTGTAAATGCTAAATTTCTTAATTTTATGGGTAAATTTTGCGTCATATAAGTATATCCTTGCTTTGATCGGTTATTATAGTTTATTGTGGGTATGTTATGTGCTGAAGGGAAACTATGTAGAAGAAATTATGACAGATATACTGGAGAAAATATAATCGATTATGAAATTTGATAATCTATAATCCAAATTATAAATTTTAGGATGATAATGGATTATTTCGGTTATTTTACTCAGCCCCAATTAGAAAAATACCTTGAGAACAGCATTGGCTTCTACAAAATGGTTCAGAAATGAAATGAATGGAGTTTTACTTTTCTACACTATGTGGACCAATGAAGACGGGCAAAGCCATGCAGGGTGCAATGAGAGAAATTTTGCCAGGACATTGACATTAGCAACCTCTTGTTCGATTTCCAACTGTCAAGGGATCTTTAACGTACACAGCCTGTAGCACAATGGGCCTCAGTTTATTGTCCAATCCAAACAAATAGACGCTTTTTCCATGTCAGTTCCTCTCACCTGCATTACTGACAGGGGGAAACCCGGTTGAAAAACCCCGAGGTATTATTTCCAGGATTTTTGCCAGGATTGAACCCTGGAACTTCAGGTTAGCAAGCAAGCATCTACCTCACTGAGCCACTGAGGTTCCCTCCAAAATGGTTCAGAGCTGGATGACTATAGTGGAAAGTAAGAAATAAATTTTGTAATGGGTACATTAATCCAAATCCATTGAGAATTAAATCAGGAAATAATATACATCCTTACCGAAAAAAGTATATACAATGCCAAATATAAAACACATGACTACTATTATGGCTGGGGCGATACTATAATTAGTATCAATATGGTGACAGATATCTGGTTCTGGTGGTATCCATGGAGTGGTATTATAAACCAGTGTGGTGGACTCCATATCTTCCACTGTCACTGAATCTGTTGGTATAGTGGTCCCTTGACTAGTTCTAATAGTTGACATCTTTAACTAATCCGTCAACAAACATGGAATGGACGTCTTTTCGACTTCGTAAACAGACCACTTCAAACTATACCGCCATTATTTACATATTTCTATGGTTGTCTTCGTTGAAAAAATAGTTGATGGTACAGTTCCCTGAAAAAAGAAAGAAAAAAGTTTGGTTATGTTTGGTTGGTAAACAAACTGGACGTTAAGCTTAGATACAAATACATGATTTAAACCAGATTAGTTAGCCTAGTACAGACTGCTAGCGAGTGTTTTGATAAGGCTGTCCTGGGATATCTGATCTCACCACAAAACAATGACTTATTTGAGGTCTACATATAGGCGTAGGAGACTGGGAACAGAGCCTACCCCCCTCAAATATTATCTTTAGCTTTTATTTTTTATATAGCCACTTCAGTTTTAACGACAGCCCTCTTAACTAACTAAGACGAATATGATTTTTACAATCCCTTTAAATCAGGCACTTTCTCCCACTTCATATTTCGTATGTATGTAATAGGTGATGATTTCATCAAGACCCCACCTTTTTCTTACACTTTTTTTTTCTGATCAATAGAGATAGGAAGAGAAAAACCTCCATTTTTACTCCCATTTTTTCAACAAGATGTCAGCAATATTTGTGATAAGACTGAATTGTATCTTGTTCAATAAATACCGCCATCCATCACTGCTAACTGATCTTGATAACATTAAACCCATCCCATTAGACCGAAACATCTGCCTCTACTCCAGACTCTGATACCTATTATGAAACGTGTCAGCCTGTGTAGGGTCAGAAAAACTAGGCCATGTTTTGGGGAGATTTTTTCGTACCTCCGAATGTGCTGCAATTCTATTAATTTATTTTTTTATGAAACCGATCATTTGTTGGTCATTTTAAAAAGCTCAGAGTCAAAAAGTCAGGAGATAATAACAATACTAATTTACAATCATTCGTTACTATGTCATACTATTTTAATATTATGTTGGAAAAAACATATATTCGAAGGTGAGGAAAATCCCCATAAAACAGGGCCTAGTATTTCTGACTCCAGCCGATAACTGTCACAATATCTATCAGAGGCTGGAATAGAGTGTTTCAGACTACTGGCCCATAAACAATATTCTCTTTTTATTACTAACCTATAACAGTGGTAGTAACTGTCAAGTCAGGCGTCAAATTTGGCTTACAAAGTGATAACATCACATAGCATTTTACATTAGCATGTAGCAAATTATTACATTTCTCAGCCTTTTCTGATGTCAGTGTCGGTGGTCAGTGTTTATATAAAAAAGTCATGAGGTGAGGTTTCAAGCTATTTATAACAGACAATTATGTGCCCCTCTCCCGCCAATCAGTATCACTTTTACAAGCGAGTATCAACATTCTCGTAACTCATTGGACAAATAGATCTATTTCGGTTTTTGATATCCCAAAATTCATGATGTGCTGTGATTGGTTGAATTAAAGATCAACAGTTTACTGATAGATTACAATAACAAGGAACGAAATTGAAATTTCTAGTAAAACTAGATGTCAACTGAGAAAGATCTTAAACCATACATATTGCTCCATCAGCTATAAACAAGAGTGCTGGGTATCGTCAATCATGCCACGATACGATATGTCACAATACAACATGTATCGAAATATGTGGTAATGGGATAAAAATTAACATTTTCTTTATATATTAATTCATAACTTTATAACTGTGATATTTGGTAATGTTGTTGATAGAAGTGGTTAGCGTCCATTGTCTTATAAATAGTTTCTATATATATTAATTTAAAACTTTATAACTGTGATATTTGGTAATATAGTTGATAGAAGTGGTTAACATCCACAGTCTTATAAATAGTTTCTATATATATTAATTTATAACTTTATAACTGTGATATTTGGTAATATAGTTGATAGAAGTAGTTAGCGTCCACTGTCTTATAAATAGTTTCTATATATATTAATTTATAACTTTATAACTGTGATATTTGGTTATATAGTTGATAGAAGTGGTTAACATCCATTGTCTTATAAATAGTTTCTATATATATTAATTTATAACTTTATAACTGTGATATTTGGTTATATAGTTGATAGAAGTGGTTAACATCCATTGTCTTATAAATAGTTTCTATATATATTAATTTATAACTTTATAACTGTGATATTTGGTAATATAGTTGATAGAAGTGGTTAACATCCACAGTCTTATAAATAGTTTCTATATATATTAATTTATAACTTTATAACTGTGATATTTGGTAATATAGTTGATAGAAGTAGTTAGCGTCCACTGTCTTATAAATAGTTTCTATATATATTAATTTATAACTTTATAACTGTGATATTTGGTAATATAGTTGATAGAAGTGGTTATTGTCTAATAAATAGTTTCTATATATATTAATTTATAACTTTATAACTGTGATATTTGGTAATATAGTTGATAGGAGTGGTTAGCGTCCATTGTCTTATAAATAGTTTCTATATATATTAATTCATAACTTTATAACTGTGATATTTGGTAATATAGTTGATAGAAGTGGTTAGCATCCATTGTCTAATAAATAGTTTCTATATATATTAATTTATAACTTTATAACTGTGATATTTGGTAATATAGTTGATAGAAGTGGTTAATGTCCACTGTCTTATAAATAGTTTCTATATATATTAATTTATAACTTTATAACTGTGATATATGGTAATATAGTTGATAGAAGTGGTTAGCATCCATTGTCTAATAAATAGTTTCTATATATATTAATTTATAACTTTATAACTGTGATATTTGGTAATATAGTTGATAGAAGTGGTTAACATCAACTGTCTTATAAATAGTTTCTATATATATTAATTTATAACTTTATAACTGTGATATTTAGTTATATATTTGATAGAAGTGGTTAGTGTCCACTGTCTTATAAATAGTTTCTATATATATTAATTTATAACTTTATAACTGTGATATTTGGTAATATATTTGATAGAAGTGGTTAGTGTCCACTGTCTTATAAATAGTTTCTATATATATTAATTTATAACTTTATAACTGTGATATTTGGTAATATATTTGATAGAAGTGGTTAGCGTCCACTGTCTTATAAATAGTTTCTAGATATATTAATTTATAACTTTATAACTGTGATATTTGGTAATATAGTTGATAGAAGTGGTTAGCGTCCACTGTGTAATAAATAGTTTCTATATATATTAATTTATAACTTTATAACTGTGATATTTGGTAATATAGTTGATAGGAGTGGTATAACATCCACTGTCTTATAAATAGTTTCTATATATATTAATTTATAACTTTATAACTGTGATATTTGGTAATATAGTTGATAGAAGTGGTTAATGTCCACTGTCTTATAAATAGTTTCTATATATATTAATTTATAACTTTATAACTGTGATATTTGGTAATATAGTTGATAGAAGTGGTTAATGTCCACTGTCTTATAAATAGTTTCTATATATATTAATTTATAACTTTATAACTGTGATATATGGTAATATAGTTGATAGAAGTGGTTAGCGTCCATTGTCTTATAAATAGTTTCTATATATATTAATTTATAACTTTATAACTGTGATATTTGGTAATATAGTTGATAGAAGTGGTTAGCGTCCACTGTGTAATAAATAGTTTCTATATATATTAATTTATAACTTTATAACTGTGATATTTGGTAATATAGTTGATAAAAGTGGTTAGAGTCCACTGTCTAATAAAAAGTTTCTAACAATTTCAGTGAAAAAAAATTGTTATATCATAAACCAATGGAATGAAAGGTATCTCCAAGTATCGATACACAATGTCACGATTTGATACACGTGATACATCGATTCAGCACTAATAAACAGTACAACTTTACCTATGTAACTATGAATATTCATAAATCAATCAAATTTCTCTCTACTTTCACTGAAGATTTTATAAGACTATTCATTCAACTTTATTGATATAACAACTCAAATATTCTTCAACTAAAACAATGAATAATTTGATCACTAAGAATATTAACACAAACCATTATAAAGAAAAGCAATAAATACATTCACCAATTATTAAGTTTAGTACTAGATCACATATACCACAAAGAGATAAAAGATTCCATTCCAACCATTTCAATTCAGGCCTACCTCGGAGTGGTGGTCTCGGAACTGTTCTCAGAACAGACTCGATAAATTGGTGTAATGTTAACGGTATGCCTCACAAGCAACCTTCACCTTTTCCAGCAGAATTTCGTCATTATTCAGTGAAATTGCTAATAACCCAGATGTCTTTGATTACATCGCAGTGACTACAAGGGTTGATTTTAACTTCTTCAAGAAGAGTTCCACAGATAACCTTGCATAGAACACTTTTCATTTACATTACAACTGAAGAACTGTTCTCAGACCACTCAAGTTTACTATTATAATGTAAATGGGAACATTTTATCTTGGCCTGGTCCAGAACAAAAACGCAATGCTTTTATAGAGGCCCGGTGTTAAAGGAGCTTAAGGACCAATGCCATTTAGTGTTTGATTTAGTGTTTGCTAGGACTGTGCCACTATGATAGTGTTTTATAACACAAGATGCTTTCCTTATCAACCCTCATCAATGATTTGCAGAAACAGTTGAAATATCCACAGGTACTATCAACTATCTACTCATGGTAGAATTGAACTTTGGACCTAACAAGCAAGCATCTAACTTACTGAATCACCCCAACTTCCCTCAATTATCATATTGAAGTAAAAATATGTTCACAAAATAATAAATCTGGCTCCTGAAAATGTCTTTAAGATATGGACAATAATATTTCATTTGGGCACCTCAAGTCAAAAATATTCCACATAAGTCTTAAAAGGACATGTTCACATATCTGTTTGACCAATCATGCCTTAGTCTCAGAAGCAAGCATCTAACTTACTGAATCACCCCAACTTCCCTCAATTATCATATTGAAGTATATTGGGTGTTCCAAAAAATGTCCCGAAGTTGGACAAGTAATATCTCAGCTGTTGGTAAACTGATCTCTTTCAAAATTCTCAGAGATAAGCTTACGCTTCAAGATGTTGTTGTCCAACCCTGAAAATATGACACAAGTTAAAATAGACCTTGATATCGCAGTTTTTGACATGTTATTTTGTTTGACGCAGTACTTGTACAATTTTTATTCAAAGACTTTCATATTTTCAGGGTTGGACAACGACATCTTGAAGTATATCTGTAAGAATTTTGAAAGAGATCAGTTTACCAACAGCTGAGATATTACCAGCTGAACTTTGGGAGTTTTTTTTTGGGAGACCCGATATACGGTTTACATTACACAAGGATGCTGTGATATGAGTAATTTAATCATGATGATGATATTGACTGTCAGTAAATCATTAATAATGATGAGAAGGAAGTATTATATAACTACAACAGGTCATTATAGGTAATATTGATCAGTGTACAGGAATAGCATCAAATTACATCATCATTAATGATTTCTCATAGTGAATTCCTAGCTCCAATAGGTCATTATATTCTGATATATGACATTACAAATATCACAAGTGCCATAAGACAATATATCCATTATATTAAGTCATTATTGAAACACTCTTCTAAGCATGTTTCAAAATTACTTAGTTTAATGAATTATTACTTAGTTTTATAGATTTATTAGATTATAGAGAGATTCTGTTGTATAGTTATGACACCTGGTAAGTCCACTGATGAACAATGACTCATTTTGACCAAGATTAAAAATTTCAATTTTTTGGTCATCATAGAATAAGTAGAATACCTTTAAACATTATTTTACATTTTTTTAAGCACCAGAATAAATCTGGTTCCCGAGAATGTCTTTATGACCTGGACAACAATATTTCATTTGAGCACCTGAAGTCGAAAATATTCCACATAAGTCTGAAAGGGACATGTACACCATCTGTTTGACCAATCGTGTCTTAGTCTCAGAAGTGATAATTTTTTTAGCTGAGCTAATCAGTAATAGTGTTCACAGCTCACCATCAAAATTTTAGACCTCAAATCCATGTGTGTCCAGAATTATCTATGTTGAAAGACTAATAGAAAGTAAAATTCCTAGTATGAGATATTTTTAAAGGAATTATGCGATTTTCATACATTTCTAATACTCCTGAAGACTATCTACATATATTCAAGAATCATATCAACCCCCCAAAATGGTGCATCTGTCCCTTTAAGTGAGTGGGTACAAAATCAAATGAGGTGTAAACTGGTAGCTGTAATCTTAATTTCAATTTTAACAAGGGAGTTGTCTATCTTTGATTTTTGACATTTAAACACCAATCAATGCTGTCATAGAGAGGAAACATCTTGAATATTTGGCATTTCAGGGGTCAAGACCTTTAATTAAATTAATAACCTACAGCATCCTCAATAAAGTTCAGAACATATAAATGATTTATTGAAGTATTAACAACATCCTGTGCAGTGTTTTTAAATCTTCAGTACAACATGACATTTTATAACCTATGTCAAAAGTATGTTATAAGCCTATTAGGGGTTAAAGGGATAGTAAAGAGGTTTTTTAAATTTTTTATGTGTATCTTGGACACTGATAACATCAATTTGCACCATTCTAATGTTCATTCAGACGTTTGTGGTTCCTGCAATTCCACTAAAACTAAGTGTTTGATGATGTCACAAATCGCGAAAGGGCCTTATGTGATAAAAGCATATTTTGCGATTAAAACAAAATCAAACACTTGGTTTTAGTGGAATTACAGGAACCACAGACGTCTGATAGAACATTAGAATGTTGTAAATTGATGCTATCATTGTCCCCAATACACATACAAAATTTAGAAAACCTCTTTACAATCCCTTTAATTTTAATAAAAAAAAACTCTTGCCCCTCAAATATTTCAAGACAAATTTTGAGGCTACAAATTGTGCTATTTAAAAACAAGTAACTATATGAAAAACTTAGACTATTGGACTATGGGCTTTTAAGGGCAACAAGGCCATGCAGTGTGCAATTAGGGACATTTTGTCAGGCCTCTTTTTTTATTCTATTTCGAGGGATCTTTAACGTGCACAGCGTGTAAACATTTTGAAGATCACTTTCAATGCAAGTTGATTTGACAATAGTCATAGTTCACCCATGATATTAAACATCATACAGTGTTAACTTGACATAAAATTTACTTCATATTCTCACAGTAAATTATGTTATGTTTACAAATTTCATAACATAACACTGAAGTCAAATGTTAATGTACCTAAACATTAGACATTTCCTTTACATCATACAGTTATTAACTACCTATAACATTACTGTATGCTACTCTTTAACCCTTTGAACACTCATAGCTGCACATCCAGCAAAATACTTCAAACTTAGTCACATCAAGGTAACATTAAAGGGATTGTAAACAGGTTTTCTAAATTTTTTATGTGTATCGGGGACACTGATAGCATCAATTTGCACCACTCCAATTTTCAATGAGACATCTGTGGTTCCTGCAATTCCACTGAAACTAAGTGTTTGAAGGCTTCACTAATAATGAAATTTGCTTTATTACATAAGGCCCTTGGTGATAACTGATTCAATCAAACACTTATTTTTAGTGAAATTGCAGAAACCACAGACGTCTGATTGAAAATTCGAATGGTGTAAATTGATCAGTGTAAAAATTTAGAAAACCTCTTTACAATCACTTTAAAACTCACTCTTGAACTCTGAATCAGTCAGTCAGGCCAGTTATTCTTTACTGATGTTTCCTATGCATTGAAACAACTCTTTCCTAGAGCTGAGGGTATGAGAGGTTTTATAGTGATATATACAGTGTTGAAACTAAGGGTTAAAGTTCACTGCCTGTATAACATGTGACTAATAACTACAACATTTAGACGTCTGCACCTGTTGTGTAAGAAACCACATGGCTGTCTCAATGTCTAACTTTTACAAATTGTACAGTCTCTTCTTTAAACAGTATCAAAACAAAAAGGTTAAAAAAGATACAATAAAAATGTATTTAAAAGGACAGGTTCTTCATTTTTAGAGTCTAAATTGGGTCCTGAATATATGTAAATAGCCTTAAGAAGTACTAGAAATAAACAATCGCAAAATTCAAAAATACTTTAAACTAGGAATTTCACTTTCTATTTGCATAACTGTTTTTTCTATTAAATGAGTCTCTAGAAAAGACTAGGAGTCATTTTAACTGTCAAACGTGGATAATTCTGGACATACATTGAAAAAAATTCCTGAGACTAAGGTCCCATTGGTCAAACAGATGATTAATCTATATACCTTTTTCAAACCAGAATTTTTAGAAGTGTAAAGAAAGCACCATAGTGTTCATAAATCCAAGAAAGAAACAACATGCATTCAACAAAACACTCAAAATAAACCACAACCATAGTCTACAGATCTCTTTTGTACACAGCACAGATAGAACTATAAATAATATAAGGAAGCTAAAAATAACCTTCAAATCCATGACTCAAAAAATTCACACAAAGCACATCAATGATCAAGTGTATTATTGTATTGTTTTTTAGTGTTTTTTTTTTAAAATTTATCATATTGTAGTCAGCAACACTTTAAATTATTTAATTTACCAAAAAATTCAAACCTTAAGGTGCTGGCACACGCGCAGTTTTGGTTGGAGACTTTTCTCAACGATTAAAGTCTTGTCTTGAGTTTCAACGACCGGCACAGGCACACAAGGAGAGAGACATCTCCAGTTGTCGTTTTCCACTATGTCGATAATCATGTGAGGAGCATACAATTGAAAGGAAAATTAATCTGATTGGATGTTGACAGTCTGAATGAAAAAAATCTATTGGAGACAATTATCAAACTTGTTTGATATTATAAATCCTGTCGGCAACACGATTATCTTGTTGTGGAAGAAAGGGCACACGTGAGATTTTACCCAAAATTCTAGTCCACGGCAAAAATCTCCGACCAAGACCACTTGTGTGCCCGCACCTACGATATAACAACCAACTGATGTCAGATTTCATTTACAGTAATAATTATAATCTATTTATTTAAAGGTGTGTTACAGATAATCTTGTCTAGTTCTGTAAGGTGATTAATTATCACTTAACCCTATGTCTACTGATTAATATCACCAGTATTAACCCTGTACTGTTCATCACCCTGGGGGTTATCATATTAACCCTCTTAATATACAATAATATTGTGTAAGGAAAAGGTAATGTGGTGTAATTCCATCTAAAATTATGTTGTAATAGAAAAATATTTTTCATACCTTTATCCAAATTTTATCACATTTCAATATAAAATTATGCAAAATTTCCATTTTACATACACATGGACCCCATTTCTAAAAGCAGATTTTCAATCCATTAAAGGGATAGTTGCGCCATTTTTTTTACCAATCATACTTTAGTCTCAGAAACTGGAATTTTTTAGCTGAACAAATCGGTAATAGTGTTCACAGCGCACCGTCAAAATTTGAGCCTTCATATCAATGTGTTACCAGAATTATCCACGTATGAATGTTAAAATGACGACTCGTCAATTTAAGATACTCTGTGATATATAGTAAAGACATTAAAGTATTTTTAAAAGAATTAATGTTACTTTTCTTACATATCTAGTACTTCTGAAGACTACTTAAATATATTCAAGATTAAAATGGCACACCTTCCCTTTAATAAGTCATCCTTACTCTTTTCAAAAGTGTCAAGGTTCTTTTTTCTATATGATAACTTAAAGAGATTGTAAAGAGATTTGCTAAATTTTTTATGTGTATCAGGGACACTGATATCATCAATTTGCACCATTCCAATTTTCAATCAGATGTCTATGGTTCCTGCAATTCCACAAAAAAAAGTGTTAGATGACGTCATTAATCACGAGGGGTTGAAGTGATACAAGCATATATCACGATTCGATATAAATCTAGGTGACTAATTCTGTTCCTAATACTTCCTTAAAATTACTTTTTTTCAAAGATGTCACCATTTCATAATACTACTAAATTTTACTTGAAACCAGTAAATCCTTATTTTTTTCAGAAATCTCACTAAAATAATCCAGAACTTCACATATATATAGAATATAAGAGATAAAGATTAGCTGTGGGACCAGTTATCACTGATTATCAGAGACTAGTTTCGAGACACTCCAGTTGAAATCTCGACTACCTTATAATCAACCAACTCGGCACAAACCCAGACCTAACACAGTCCACAGCCAATAGGCCCTCCATTAAACTCCATTGGATTATCAGATTGCAAACTTTCCAACCACATGGGATCAATAACAAATCTAAACTTGGACAACTCTACTTCTCTCTTTATTACACATATAGAACAAAAACAATAATTGAACCTTACCATGATCTTATACATAAACTATATAGAAACTTAGCTCTATTAAATCCGATTGTCCATCTACTCCAACTGACCACTTCACCAAAGTATCAGAAATCACTTGAATCTGTCAACATTGACCACTACACTGGTCAAGGAGTTTGTATTGACCAGATATATTGACCAAGTAGCCAATTACTAGTCAGGTTATGTTGGGTTATATCAGACTGTATAACAAACATGCTTTGATCTATTTCTACCTTCTTCAATGAAGAGTGATAGTTTATTCAACCTACTTGGAAATAAAGAAAATTGAATACACTGAAAATTATTTTCAATTTGAAATCATTTAAAGGGATTGTTAAGAGATTTTCTATACTTTTTGTTATGTGTATCGGGGACACAGATAGCATCAATTTGTACCATTCCAATTTTCAATCAGACATCTGTGGTTCATGCAATTTAACTAAAACAAGCCCTGTTTTATGGTGATTTCTTACACCCCCAAAGATGTGTTTTTTCCAACATCATATTAAATTACCTTTTCTATGACTGTAAATTAGTGGCGGGTATCACCATAATGTGTTGTTAGTATCACGTGACTCAGTGAACCTTGAACTTTTGGTTGCACACGCAGTTTTGAATGGCTAACGAGAGATCATTTTCATTAAAAAAAAACTCTGATGGGAACGGCCGACGTGAGAAAATGGTGTTTGGCTGAACTACAAATATATCCATCTTTCCGAATATATCTGGGTTTGGCGGATCTGATTTAAATGAATTGTAGGGGCGGAAAATCCCAATAAAACAGGACTTTAATCTTTTGTCTCTACACCAGCCCACAACTTTCAAAATAGCTATCAGAGGCTGGAATAGAGGCAGATGTTTCGGTCTAGATATAAACAAGATATTACCTAAGCAAGTACCGAATACATATAGTAAATTAAATAGTCCAAAATTAACTCCACCATAATCCTTATTCACTATTATACACTACAAATTTAATTACGCACCAAATTCTTGAATAACAAATAATCCTTGTTCCAAACCGCAAAACAAAATCCAAAATCCAAACAACACATAAATAGGTGAAACATTAGAATCAGCTAATGAACTAATCACATGAGGAAGTATATCAATCATAAGTGAGTAAGTATTTCATAATGAAAAGTGGTATCTGGTGTCTAGAACAGTAAGCATACCAATTTCTTAAAAATATCACACCATCTCACATAGTCTCTACACAACACCAGCAGACGTCGAAAAAATGAGCTGGTTTTAACACAGTGGTAAGACTGTTGTCTTCTTGACAATTAGCTAACAATTACTGCCTTGTTCAAATGGCGTATTATGTACACATCCTTTAGCCACTCTACACATTGTCAACTATCTGAGGTAAGACTATTAAAGGTAGACTACCTCTTAGGACGGCAAAATGAGTCTTTGTTCATCAGCGACTTACCTGGTGTCATAACTATACAACAGAATCTCTCTATAATCTAATAAATCTATAAAACTAAGTAATAATTCATTAAACTAAGTAATTTTGAAACATGCTTACAAGCATTTGTTAATAATCATTTAGTTTAATAGATATATGGTCTTATATAGAGATTCTATTCTTTAGTCTTGACACCTGGTAAATCCAACTGATAAATATATATACTCTTATTGACTAAGTTTGAGATTTTAAATTTTATGTCTATTCTAAGAGGTAGTATACTTTTAAACTGTCTCAGTAATTAAAACACAACTTTATCACGAATTGAACAACACAATCCTTTTATTAGCCATTTTGTTTGTTGTGGGATTATTTTTCTCGATTCATTTCTTTTGATATCAGACATGTATTTGTCAGTTTTAAACACTCAGAGCTCTTATCTGCATTTAGTGTCAAGTTTTTTGCTTAGTCCTGAGATATCAGCTAGGCAAGTCACTAAGCAAACACTTAGTATTAGTGGAATTGCAGGAACCACAGACATCTGACCAGCCCCGTTGTTAGGGTGGGGTCTGTAGGGGGGCTGGGTGCCCAGAAAGTGAGAATTAAGCCCCAGCAAAACCTTCTTCAGTTCAGCAAAGATTGCTTCAATTACTGAAAGATATAGATTTTGAAACCTTTTTGGCACCTCAAAATTGTCAGAAATGAGTTCTCTGTGTCTTTAATTCTTCAAATTACAAAATCTGAGCACCAGCACCAATTCATTCCTGGCAACGGGGTCCAGTCTGATTAAAAATTGGAATGGTGTTATTGATGCTATCAGTGTCCTTGATAGACATACAAATTTTAGAAAATTTCTTTACAATCTTTTTAAAACTGTCAGTAAGTTGTAGTCTTGCTGATTGAATTTATAGTAAAATTCTGAACATGCCTTGTGGACATGTCTTGAATTTGAAAATAAAGTAAGAATTAGGTATTATATTGATCATATCACAAGATTTACTTATTAAATATCAGAGTATATACATGAGCTAACATAATAATCAATACAATATACAATATATAGACAAGTTAATACGGTGGTCAATACAACAGCTTGCTTGTGGCCTAGATAATATCGTAAGTTTAGAGATTTTGATTGAAATGAGATGAAATGAATGGAGTTTTACATCCTACTCTTCTGCACCTATTTGGGCTAATGAAGATGAGCAACGCCATGCGGTGTGCAATGAGGGAAATTATGACAGCGGCACAAGCCAGCTCTTTTTTCAATTTCCAAGGGATCAATGTAAACAGTCTGTAGCACACAGGGACTCGGTTTATTGTCCCATTTGAGCGAATAGACGCTTTGCATTGCAGTTGCCTGTATATACAAATTCATTTTAGATTTAAGACTGCATTTGCAACTTGTCTAAAGCTGTATCATGCAAATTTTCTTAAAGTTAGATCAAGATATTTTGTTTTGTGTTTTTTCTGCAGGCTATTATAATCACAATCCATGATCTTAAGATGTTCTTTTCAAAATTGTGTTCAGTAAAAACATTGACTTGACATCTGATTGGTCAAAAATAATAGTGAACTTGATATCAAGGAACATGACATAACAAATCATGCATGGCTAGTGAAGTCACCCTCAGCAAAAACATGAAACAAAAAAGCCAGGGGTGAATTTTACTTCGACGTATATCAAGTCAACCATTTGCTACTTCTCTTTGGAGGAGTCCACTACATACTATACAACTTTTACTCCTGTTTCCATTCTTTGCACGAGATTTTTGATTGACAGAATTGTCTCGCTAGTACGGATTTTTCTCAGAAGTCAATGGGGACATTTCAAAATTAATCCTAAACACCTAGACATTATATTTAGTCAGGGCAATCTTACAAAGATTATATTTAGTTATTGTTTGTCATAAAGAGTTTATAACAGATTATATAAGATCACTATAATTATGTTAAAGATGGGTTTCCTTATTTTTTAAGTGTCAAATTAAGCAAACTATTTGATTAATCAGTGTTTCTAATTAATAATCATGTATTCTTAATCATATCATTATGTTCTTATTGTATATAATTAAAAGTTTTAACCAATCATAAATGTCCAAGTATGTACTGTCTGGATATACAAAAAAACCTTTTTGACCTTTTTGATTGGTCACTCATTGGAATTCTGCTGGTAATTCTCTTCTAATTTAGGTAAGTATAATTAATTATGGACATGTGAGACACACTGGTATTTTTCCAAGTCATTAAAACACCTCTACTTTCTATTCATACAATAATTAGCATTTTCATTTTCATTTTCATAAATGAAAATAAGGGAACCCATCTTTAAGAGGTAGTATACCTGTAACAAAATGCTACCTATGTAACGACCAGTCTCTATGAGATACACAGTGTGCAGTTTTATAAAAAACATAATAATATTTAACTTACCTGTTACAGCTATTCACTAAACATCACTCATTGGAGGAAGTTAGAGGTGAACCTGAAATAAAAATGATAAAATAACTATAAAAAAAATGACATTGTTTTTGACATCTTAGAATACTATGACATCATAAACTGGCATGGAGTATTTGGGTACAATTTATATTTCAGTTTTTGTTGGTTTTTTGTCATATAATATTAATACATGGATTGTTGTCAAGAGGTTTTATCAGGGACAACATTTCAACATTTCAATTAGATGTCTGTGGTTCCTGTAATTCAACTAAAACTAAGTGTTTGATGATGTCACTAATCACGAAGAGCCTTAGGTTATACAAGCATATTTTGGGATAAGTGAATAGTGACATCATCAAACACTGAGTTTTAGTAGAATTGCGGGAACCAAAGACGTCTGACTGAAAATTGGAATGGTGTAAATTGATGCTATCAGTGTCCCAGATAAATATAAAAAATTTAGAAAACCTCTTAACAATCCCTTTAAAACAACAATCAATTCAAACTACACAGACCTAACACAATATCTCATAACAAAATTCCTGCTGATCACAAAAATAATCCGAAATTTTAGAGTGCCAATCAGAAGAAGGTAGGAAAGAACAGAGAGACTAACAAGAGTACTGTTATAAAGAGGATTTGGAGTGTAAAAGAGGTAACGACCGATCAATAAGATCATGTAAATACTGATAGAGTTTCAACTGATTAATTCACAATAACTGGCCGTCAAACATGTAGAAAATATCAATATTTCACTATCATCTAGTAGAGTTAACAAATTATACCAACACAAACATTAGCTAGGATTGATCAATTTTATCCTAAACTAGATCTACTATCTACATTAAATACTCTTACTTATGTACTTATAGACCTTTCTACAATAACTACTCTTACTGGTGTACTTATAGACCTTTCTACAATAAATACTCTTACTGATGTACTTATAGCTCCTTCTACAATAAATACTCTCACTGATTTACTTATAGACCTTTCTACAATACATACTCTTACTGATGTACTTATAGACCTTTCTACAATAACTACTCTTACTGGTGTACTTATAGCCCTTTCTACAATAAATACTTTTACTGATTTACTTATAGACCTTTCTACATATTCTTTCTGATGTACTTATAGACCTTTCTAGAATAAATACTCTTACTGATGTACTTATAGACCTTTCTAGAATAAATACTCTTACTGATTTACTTATAGCTCTTTCTACAATACATACTCTTACTGATGTACTTATAGACCTTTCTGCAATAAATATCTTACTGATGTACTTATAGACCTTTCTACATTAACTACTCTTACTGGTGTACTTATAGACCTTTCTACAATAACTACTCTTACTGTTGTACTTATAGCTCTTTCTACAATACATACTCTTACTGATGTACTTATAGACCTTTCTAGAATAAATACTCTTTCTGATGTACTTATAGACCTTTCTAGAATAAATACTCTTACTGATGTACTTATAGACCTTTCTACAATAAATACTCTTACTGATGTACTTATAGACCTTTCTACAATAAATACTCTTACTGATGTACTTACAGACCTTTCTACAATAAATACTCTTACTGATGTACTTATAGACCTTTCTACAATAAATACTCTTACTGATGTACTTATAGACCTTTCTACAATAAATACTCTTACTGATGTACTTACAGACCTTTCTACAATAAATACTCTTACTGATTTACTTTTAGACCTTTCTACATACTCTTTCTGATGTACTTATAGACCTTTCTAGAATAAATCACTCTTACTGATTTACTTATAGACCTTTCTACGATAAATACTCTTACTGATGTACTTATAGACCTTTCTACAATAAATACTCTTACTGATGTACTTATAGACCTTTCTACAATAAATACTCTTACTGATGTACTTACAGACCTTTCTACAATAAATACTCTTACTGATTTACTTTTAGACCTTTCTACATACTCTTTCTGATGTACTTATAGACCTTTCTAGAATAAATCACTCTTACTGATTTACTTATAGACCTTTCTACGATAAATACTCTTACTGATGTACTTATAGACCTTTCTACAATAAATACTCTTACTGATGTACTTATAGACCTTTCTACAATAAATGCTCTTACTAATGTACTTATAGACCTTTTTATAATAAATACAGAAAAGACATAGAAAGTAAAATTCCAAATTTGAGGTATTTTGGATGGATTTAAGCTAATTGTGTACATTTCCAGTACTTCTTAAATCTATTTACATATATTCGACTTAAATCTACCCCCAAAAATGGCAAACGTGTCCATTTAACACAATTTTCTGAAGTTATATTTTAACCACAGGAAGTGTGAACTATAAAGTACTTAAATCAACAAACCCTATTACTGACCACAGTGACCACAACACTAAAATATAAACCACTCAATTTCTTATAAATATATAAACAAACATACTTAGTGATAAACATCAAGTTTTTTTATGATAAAATAAACAATGGTAATAGACTCCATACTGTTCTAATATGTTTTTACAAACAAGGTAGTCTTTATTATCATATCTAAACCATCTTTAAAGGGACAGTTGCTATTTTGGAGTGTTGATTTGAATGTTAAAAATATGTAAATAGTCTTCTGAAGTACTAGAACTTATGTAAGAAAATCGGATAATTCCTTTAAAAATACTTCAAACTAGGAATTTTACTCACTATTTCTATATATATCTTTTCTATATATATCACAGAGTATCTTAAATTGTCGTCATTTTAACATTCAAACGCGGATAATTCTAGACACACATTAATTTGAAGGCTCAAATTTTGATGGTGAGTTGTGAACACTAATACTGATAAGTTTAGCTAAAGAATTCCTGTTTCTGAAACTAATATACGATCGGTCCACGATTGGCGCATCTGTCCCTTTAACTATAAAACACATTCAATTCTTAGCAGATATATTTTACACAAACTTCAATTACTAATAATCCTTCAGATTTGTTTATACCACCTTAAAGGAATACTACCTCTTAGAATGGACATGAAATTTCTCAAACTTGGTCAATAAGAGTATATATTCATCAGTTAGACTTACCAGGTACCATGACTAAAGAATAGAATCTCTATATAAGACAATATGTCCATTTAAAGGGCGTTCCATTTTTTGTAGGTCGAAAAAAATTTGGCTTAAATTTGTGAAAACTATATACCAAAATCTAGAGCAATGGAAACCTAGTATGTCTTTCTCCTAGACAGAAATGATATGGAAGTTACCAGCTGTGAGATATGAAAGAAGTTTTAACCAGATGATATTAATAATGAAAAGAAGAGATGGTACTTCCTATAGTTGATAGTATTTTATTATATTGTACTGAAAGATGTTTAACATATGTTTACCAAATTGACTAATATAATAAATAACATCAGATAAAATCTTGTTCTCGTCTTGTTAATTCTCTTCATCATCTCTGTTTTACATGTTTATCATCTGCTTTATATTAAGAGCCCTGTCACACCCGGGCTGCAACCATTTTTGATTTTACTGCTACTAAAAATTCATTTGGTCATCAGCACACATGAATGCAAGAAAAAGTTTCATCAAAATTACAAATTTTAAAACAGTCGCTATCAACCTGCAACATTTGCAAATTTCTATTATCTTAAAGAGATTGTAAAGAGGTTTTCTAAATTTTTATGTGTATCAGGGACATTGATAGCATCAATTTGCACCATTCTAATTTTCAATCAGGCATCTTTGGTTGCTGCAATTTCACTAAAACTAAAAGAGTGAGCACGAGTTGCACAATATAGCTAACAGAGAAAAACGTCAAGTCAGACACGATATTTCGGTGAAAAACTATCCGATCATCACGAAAATCGATAGGGATCATCTTCATGATGACATTGACACACAAAATCAAAAGAATCTGTAAAGAATTGTAGCCTGTAGAGCACGAACCAAATGTGAACGGACGGACCGACAGGGTGATTACAATATATGCCAATCTTATGTGTGGGCGTATAAAAATTGGGTAATTATATTGTGTCCAGGTCTAGACCGAGAACAGTAGCATTTTAATGTAAACCAGGCTTAAGGGTTTGATGACCTCACTCATCACAAAATATGTTTATTATCACCTTCGCAAATAGTGACGTCACCAAACAGACTCTTTCAATTTCAAAAATAACATTTCAAAATTATGTAAACCAAGAACTAAAATTGCTGAATTATTAAGAAGATAGGAATTTCAAACAATTTGTTATTTGTAATTTCTCACCTATTATATATATACATAGTTAGATAGATTATACAGAGTCAGGTGTATTCATCTGTTAAAGATGGGTTTCCTTATTTTGTAGTGTCAAATTCAGCAAACTGTTTAATAAATTGGTGTTTCTAATGAATTATCATGTACTCTTAATCATATCATTATATTCTTATTGCATAATTATAATTAAGAGTTTTAACCAATCATAAATGTTCATGTATGTACAGTCTGGATAAACAAAAAAACACTTTTTGACCTTTCTTGATCGGTCACTCATTGGAATTCTGCTGGAATTCTCTAATGATTTAGCTAATTATGAATTAATTATAGACAAACTGGTATTTTTCTAAGTCATTACAACACCTCTACTTTCTATTCATATACGTATTAGCATTTTCATTTTCATAAATAAAAATAAGGGAAGCCATCTTTAATATAACTATAACAGTATTATCATGTTAACACCCATTCCCAGTACTGATCACATAACAGTTCTCTTTTACCAAGTAACTAGTATACTGCAGGCACACAAATAGTCTTTGTCACTGATTTTTGTTGCCGCCTTGAATCTAGAGGAAAAATCTCATATGTACCCTTGCTTCCACGACAAGATTATCGCTTACTGACAATATTGATAATATCAAACAAGTTTTACTGTCTGCAAGACAGAGCGTCATCATCAAATCAGATTTATTTTCCTTTCAATTGCATGCTCGGCAAGTGATTATCTACATTGTGGTAAACGACCGAGATTTTGTCTCCTTGTGTGCCCGCAGCCGGTCAATGAGAAACTAGTCAGCTAATATAATAGTCGTCCAAGACAGTTCTTGTGCCGGCACCATTAGTATCAATGTTAAGAAATTTGTCTTCAATGGGCATGGTCATAATTAACAAAGAAATTCTATGCATGGTTTGAAATATATCTCTCCATTGCCGGGGCCAACCCCAACCTTAAGGCTGTCCTAAGTAGTAGTATATTATGGGGTATGGCCATTGGATCATTGCCTTCTCCTGAAGCCTGTAATAGATTTTATTTTGATGTGAAAATTACGCCCTCTCACTGCTCAAAATTCATCTCAGGCCATCTGAAATCTGTTGGCCTCTGGCAGCCCTCAGATCTTTGGCCTAAAGGGCTTGACCCATTGGGATTGGCATGGAAAGACATCTCTTATTTTTGGGCCCCTCAGGCTTTTTCTAAATACGCCCCTGGTCCCAAGTATTAGAACACAAAGTTTATATAAAATAGAATTAAATAAAGATGACCTAAATATGATAAATGTTTATAAATAGATGATATGAGAAGAGAGAACAGAGTAGCTATTGTTATAATGTTATCAAACTGTTAATAATACCACATTATTATCTTCTGTTATAACAATATCTTTATTCTAAATATTACACAGGTAACTTTCATCTTGTTTAATATCTCCAACATCCTTCACAATACACCATAACAATTCAAATAATTATTAACAAGTATGTTTCCCCTTTGTATCCTGAAAAGGGGCAGATACGCCATTTTGGGGGGTTGATTTGCGTCTTGAAAATATGTAAATAGTCTTCAGAAGTATTAGAAATGTACGAAAATTTCTTCCAAAATATCTCAAACTAGGAATTTTACCCATAATTTCTATATGTCTTTTCTATATATCACAAAGTATATCACGAGTTGTAGAAGTGGGCCTCTGAAGTACCTAGTAGTGAGCCTCTGGACTACCTAGAAGTGAGCCTCTGGACTATCTGGTCACTAGCCTCTGGACTACCTAGAAGTGAGCCTCTGGACTACCTAGAAGTGAGCCTCTGGACTACCTAGAAGTGAGCCTCTGGACTATCTGGACACTAGCCTCTGGACTACCTAGAAGTGAGCCTCTGGACTACCTAGAAGTGAGCCTCTGGACTACCTAGAAGTGAGCCTCTGGACTAACTAGAAGTGAGCCTCTGGACTACCTAGAAATGAGCCTCAGGACTACCTAGAAGTGAGCCTCTGGACTATCTGGACACTAGCCTCTGGACTACCTAGAAGTGGATCTCTGGACTATCTGGACACTAGCCTCTGGGCTACCTAGAAGTGGGCCTCTGGACTACCTAGAAGTGGGCCTCAGGACTACCTAGAAGTGAGCATCTGGGCTACCTAGAAGTGAGCCTCTGGACTATCTGGACACTAGCCTCTGGGCTACCTAGAAGTGGGCCTCTGGACTACCTAGAAGTGGGCCTCAGGACTACCTAGAAGTGAGCATCTGGGCTACCTAGAAGTGAGCCTCTGGACTATCTGGACACTAGCCTCTGGGCTACCTAGAAGTGGGCCTCTGGACTACCTAGAAGTGGGCCTCAGGACTACCTAGAAGTGAGCTTCTGGACTACCTAGACACTAGCCTCTGGACTACCTAGAAGTGGGCCTCAGGACTACCTAGAAGTGAGCTTCTGGACTACCTAGACACTAGCCTCTGGACTACCTAGAAGTGGATCTCTGGACTACCTAGAAGTGGGCCTCTGGGCTACCTAGAAGTGAGCCTCTGGACTTCCTAGAAGTGAGCTTCTGGACTATCTGGACACTAGCCTCTGGACTACCTAGAAGTGGATCTCTGGACTACCTAGAAGTGGGCCTCTGGGCTACCTAGAAGTGAGCCTCTGGACTTCCTAGAAGTGGGCCTCTGGACTACCTAAAAGTGAGCCTCTGGACTTCCTAGAAGTGAGCCCCTGGGCTACCTAGAAGTGGGCCTCTGGACTACCTACAGTGAGACTATGGACTACCTAGAAGTGAGCCTCTGGACTACCT
>NW_008708420.1:159321-159980 GCF_000327385.1 Lottia gigantea | reverse complement strand
AATATTCCATCTCTGAGTTCAAATGGATTGGAAAAATATGGAACCAAATTTCGATGTCGTCCTCGTTCTTTGTATAAGAATACATACATGACAATGTGTGTCTTTAAAGGTACACTATCTCTTTGGATGAACAAAAAATTGAAATTTTAAAACTTTGCCAAAATGAGTCTTTGTTCATCAGTGGACTGACTAGGTGTTAAAACTATACAACAGAATCTCTCTATAATCTAATAAATCTATAAAACTAAGTAATAATTCATTAAACTAAGTAGTTTTAAAACATGCTTAGAAGCGTTTTTCAATTCAATAATAGTTTAATAGATATATTCTTATATAGAGATTCTATTCTTTAGTCATGGTACCATAAGTCCAACTGATAAATATATACACTTATTCACCAAGTTTGAGACTTCAAATTTTATGTCCATTCTAAGAGGTAGTATACCTTTAAGGTCCCAAGAGTTTGCTTGAAGGTGTAGATCTATGCGTCATTCTTCCTTGTTTTTAAAGCATTGTTTTTTTTTTGTATTTCAGAAAATGATAAATACATATCGTACTCACCATTATTGATAGATTCAGATGCAATAACTGATGACTTTTTAGGTAAGAATCGAAGAGAATTTTCCATATTTCATTGAGATAGCACCTTAAGAATCTAT
>NW_008708420.1:88149-159271 GCF_000327385.1 Lottia gigantea | reverse complement strand
TTTACCCATAATTTCTATATGTCTTTTCTATATATCACAAAGTATATCACGAGTTGTAGAAGTGGGCCTCTGAAGTACCTAGTAGTGAGCCTCTGGACTACCTAGAAGTGAGCCTCTGGACTATCTGGTCACTAGCCTCTGGACTACCTAGAAGTGAGCCTCTGGACTACCTAGAAGTGAGCCTCTGGACTACCTAGAAGTGAGCCTCTGGACTATCTGGACACTAGCCTCTGGACTACCTAGAAGTGAGCCTCTGGACTACCTAGAAGTGAGCCTCTGGACTACCTAGAAGTGAGCCTCTGGACTAACTAGAAGTGAGCCTCTGGACTACCTAGAAATGAGCCTCAGGACTACCTAGAAGTGAGCCTCTGGACTATCTGGACACTAGCCTCTGGACTACCTAGAAGTGGATCTCTGGACTATCTGGACACTAGCCTCTGGGCTACCTAGAAGTGGGCCTCTGGACTACCTAGAAGTGGGCCTCAGGACTACCTAGAAGTGAGCATCTGGGCTACCTAGAAGTGAGCCTCTGGACTATCTGGACACTAGCCTCTGGGCTACCTAGAAGTGGGCCTCTGGACTACCTAGAAGTGGGCCTCAGGACTACCTAGAAGTGAGCTTCTGGACTACCTAGACACTAGCCTCTGGACTACCTAGAAGTGGGCCTCTGGACTACCTAGAAGTGAGCTTCTGGACTACCTAGACACTAGCCTCTGGACTACCTAGAAGTGGATCTCTGGACTACCTAGAAGTGGGCCTCTGGGCTACCTAGAAGTGAGCCTCTGGACTTCCTAGAAGTGGGCCTCTGGACTACCTAAAAGTGAGCCTCTGGACTTCCTAGAAGTGAGCCCCTGGGCTACCTAGAAGTGGGCCTCTGGACTACCTACAGTGAGACTATGGACTACCTAGAAGTGAGCCTCTGGACTACCTAGAAGTGGGACTCTGGACTACCTAGAAGTGGGACTCTGGACTACCTACAGTGAGACTATGGACTACCAAGAAGTGGGCCCCTGGACTACCTAGAAGTGGGACTCTGGGCTACCTAGAAGTGGGCCTCTGGACTACCTACAGTGAGACTATGGACTACCTAGAAGTGGGCCTCTGGACTACCTACAGTGAGAGACTATGGACTACCAAGAAGTGGGACTCTGGACTACCTAGAAGTGGGCCTCTGGACTACCTAGAAGTGGGACTCTGGGCTACCTAGAAGTGGGCCTCTGGACTACCTAGAAGTGGGACTCTGGGCTACCTAGAAGTGGGCCTCTGGACAACATAGAAGTGTGCCTCAGGACTACCCAGAAGTGGGCCTCTGGACTACCTAGAAGTGGGCCTCTGGGCTACCTAGAAGTGAAACTCTGGACTACCTAGAAGTGAGAATCTGGGCTACCTAGAAGTGGGACTCTGTGCTACCTAGAAGTGGGCCTCTGGACTACCTAGAAGTGGGTCTCTGGACTACCAAGAAGTGGGTCTCTGGACTACCTAGAAGTGGGCCTCTGGACTACCAAGAAGTGGGTCTCTGGACTACCAAGAAGTGGGTCTCTGGACTACCTAGAAGTGGGCCTCTGGGCTACCTAGAAGTGGGACTCTGGGCTACCTAGAAGTGGGCCTCTGGACTACCTAGAAGTGGGTCTCTGGACTACCTAGAAGTGGGCCTCTGGACTACCAAGAAGTGGGTCACTGGACTACCTAGAAGTGGGACTCTGAACTATCTAGAAGTGGGCCTCTGGACTATCTAGAAGTGGGCCTCTGTACTACCCAGAAGTGGGCCTCTGGACTACCTAGAAGTGCGTCTCTGGACTACCTAGAAGTGAGTCTTTGGGCTACCTAGAAGTGGGCCTCTGGACTACCTAGAAGTGGGCCTTACCCTTGGTTTGATTCAGCCGCACCTAATCATTAGTTGCAACGATCAAGTACACATTGATAATAAGAATGTCTTTGTTTTAAAACCGGCCAATAATTTAATTTTTAAACCTTGTGGTCAGCTGAAGATTAGTGGGCTACAATGTCTGCAATGACCTTATCAACAATAACTAACATTTGTGCTTTATTTTGATAGAACCATTAAACAGGAAGGCACATTTTTAGTGGTTTGAGTTTGGAATGTTGGTATTGTCCAAACTGAATGTCATAGGTCAACATTATCTAGGGTCAGTTGGTGGAAGTGATTATTTTCTTCAGAGATAATAACTTCACTGACCATTACATGTTGTTATTCTGGACTGTTTGATACTGGCAAACGCCCATCTGGATTCCATCAACAACAACTTAAAAGCAGTGTTTTTGAGTGGTAAAATCTGACCTTATTCACAATTACATTCACCTAATTTTAGCTGAAAAAGCTGAACAAAAGGCTTCAACATGAGTGTTGGTTTAGTTTTGTAGAAAAAGTATTCATTTTGTGGCATTTTCGTTGCATCACAAGCACACATATATTTTTCTTGATTTTTTTCATCAATTTCCACCATTCCAATAATTTTTAATCAGATGTCTGTGATTCCTGCAATTCCACTAAAACTAAGTTTGATGACTACACTTATCACAAAATATGTTTTTCATACAAGGCCCTTCGAAATTAAAAAAAATGAACTCGTCCTTTCTTGAAATTCCGCCATAAATAGAAAAGACATAAATTTTGAGTTTGAGATATTTTTAAAGGAATTATGCGATTTTCTTGTAGTTCTAGAAGACTATTTACATATTTTCAAGACCCAAATCAACCACCCAAAATGGCTAACCTGTTCCTTTAATAAATTAACCAAGTACTAACAATCTAAATCACAAAACCGCCCAAAATCAAAACAACATATAGGCGAAACATTAGTAGCAGCTAATGAACTATTCACATGAGGAAGTATATCAATCATAAGTAAGTATTTCAAATGAAAAGTGGTATCAAGTGTCTAGAACAGTAAGCATACTCTGACTGTTACCAGGCAATAGATAGATGATAATCCCCACTCTAACAATAAACGATCAGAAACCATCGAAACCATCAAAGTTAGAACCGTGCACATGTAGAAGTAGAAAATCAATAAATGTAAAGTTCATTGACACAGTTCTCTCTATGACATAATAACACAGTTCTCTCAAGAAAATACATCTTAATCTTACACATGTCTTGTCAAATATTTTCAATATTAAAGGGATTGTAAAGAGGTTTTCAAAAAATTTTATTCGGATTTTTCAACCCTGTTTCCACCTGTCAGTAATGTAGGTAAAAGCGTATAGTCTAGTCGTTCGGATGGGACAATAATCTGAGGTCCTGTGTTCTACATGCTGTGGACGTTAAAGATCCCTTAACAGTTGGAAATCGAAAAAGAGCAGGCTAATGCCGCTGTCCTGGCAAATTCCCCTTATTGTACCCTGCATGGTGTTGCCCGTCTTCATTAGCCCAAAATGATGCAGAAAATTAGGAACGAAAACTCAAAATTTTTTTATGTGTGTATCAGGCACACTGAGAGCATCAATTTGCACTGTATCAATTTTCAATCAGACGTCTGTGGTTCCTGCAATTTCACTAAAACTAAGTGTTTGATTGATTTCATTATTCACTATGTATGTTTTGACATATAAGGCCTTTTGGGATTAGTGATGTCATGAAACTCTTAGTTTTAGTGAAATTACAGGAACCATAGACATCTGAATGAAAATTGGAATGGTGCAAATTGATGCTATCAGTATCCCCGATACAAGTTAAAATTTGAGAAAACCTCTTTACAATCCCTTTAATCATACACATTAGGCTGTTTCCATCTATTTTCAGATATTCCAATAATTAAACAAAAACTTCCATATAAAAACTAGACTTCAATATTCTGTCAAATCTCAGCAGACCTTTTTCAAATGTTCTTTTTTCAAACAGAAGACAAGAGAAGACAACTCTCGAATCTAATTTCAGAACAAGACAAGCGGAAATTGACTTTGTTAAAAAAAAACATGGAATAGATTTGTAGATTCAGAAAATTCAATCAATCTTCAAAAAATTATTTCAAGATGAAAAGCTGTTTGAATTCTCAAGTGACATTTATAACTATGTAAATGGAATTGTCATTTCCCTGCAACTTTTTACAGATAAGAGAAGACAACTCTCAAATCTAATAAGTATCGACAGTCTCATAACTCATCGTCTAATCGCTTTACTTTGGTTTTCGCTATCCCACAATTAATAATAGACACGGATTATGCATGATGCACTATGATTGGTTGTATTGAACGTCAACAGTACCCGACCTTGGTATAAATCTTGTTAGATTACAGTGGAGACCGATGAAAAATAACAACGAAACAAAATTTATTTAGATTGTGGTGGGATTAACTAGCATGAGAGGGAAAGCAACATCTAATAACACAAACGCTCTAACGGCGGGACACCTGATTCTACCGATTTTTGTTTTTTTTCCTGATCCAATTTTCACGGGACCTACCGTTTTCAATGTTCAAATTCTCTACCATAAATCAACAAAATATCTATCATCACTTGTATCTTAATTGCCGGTAACACGCGTTAATCTCATCACGTAATAATATTATCATTGGCTGATTAATTAATCCCCCAATTAAGATGGTAATTTGATCTATTTTAGCCCGATAATGTGTATTTTAAGCCCACATGACACACTTTTTATAACAACATCCGGTAGATTCTACTTTCGATTTTATAATAAATTTTACGGTAGCCCTACTTTTACTAAAAAACGAAATCTTGAAGTCTTCTCAGTATTTTATACCGTCAGTGCCAATCTGCGAGGTCTATAATAGGCCTATAAAACATAGACGTCGTTTCAGAATTATTTTTCATTATCGGTAGATTATCATACGCCACTGGATGTCTAATCCTTATGTAAACTCAAACTTCGTTTCATAAAATCGTTTTGTAATTTTACTGTAGCCTGTAAACATTCATTATATTGCCTGCATAACGGGCTTACTTATTTCAAGTCTTTCCATTCTGAAGAACGTCAAAATGGAAGCGGAAAATTCAGTTCAATACTTCGTGAGAGTGTTGCAGGAAAAGTATTTAATGATCGCACTGGAGAATTTAAGATGTCATGAATTACACCTTTGGAAAAAGTAACATTGCCAGTACATATTATTTACTAAATATTGCTTTCAGAGCATACTGATTTTTAATATGGTATTACAATTACATGTAGGCCTAGGTAGGTACCATTTAATTTAGAGGGCTGGGATCATGCTTGCTTTCTTGTTTTCAAACATCTTTTCAACTTGACATTATTTTTGATTCAATCAATACTGAAGAATGATAATATCAAATTTTTTTTGGGCCCCTAAATTTGAAATATCAGGCACTATTTCTAGAATTATCCATAATTATAGATTGTTAATTTTAATTGTGTCATCTAGGCCTATGATCAATTTAATTAATTTACAAGGCTTACAGCCTATTTGAAAAAAAAACAAGAAAAAAATAATCAATTTGGAGTTTCAAATCACGAATTTACGCGCTTTGGAAAAATCTCCCGACTTTTCACCCAATCTCCAGATTTTTCAAGGCAAATCTCCAGATTTTTTTTCCTGACCTGTACACATGTATGACTGAGTGTTTCAACTTTCTGGGATCCCACAAAGCAAATATTGTTAATTTTGGTACTGGTATATTTGTAAGCAGTCTTAAAGAGATTGTAAAGAGGTTTTCTAAATATTTTATGTGTATCTTGGACACTGATAGCATCAATTTGCACCATTCCAATTTTCATACCGACATTTGTGGTTCCTGCAATTCCACTAAAACTAACGTGTTTTATGACGTCACTAGAGGGGAACTGCATATATAACAATAATAGCTTCCGGTAGCTCCCCTCTAGTGACGTAATAAAATGCATTAGTTTTAGTAGAATTGCAAGAACCACAGACGTCGAATGAAAATTGGAATGGTGCAAATTGATTCTAACAGTGTCATAAATATGCATAACAATTTAGAAAACCTCTTTACAATCTCTTTAAATTCCTAGGATTTCCTCACAAGTGTTTTTTATATTATAACATCGCACAAATGAAGTCAAGCTATCCTTCTATTAATATGTAAGGTACCAAATTAAAATATACAACTATGGAAACAGTGCCATTGATATTCAGAAAATTCACTTCCTGGAGATCTTATTAATTCTTTTCAGGCCAAACCTAATCATGTCAAGAAGAATAAATGAGAACCAATAGTCTGGAGACTCAAAGATGACCTAATTCCTGGAACTAGTTCTGTTATTACAACATACTGGAATAATTCAATTGACCGATTCCTGATTATATTAGATTGGAATTGGAATCTAGGTTCAACTTCAGGCAACTAAACTTGTAGTCTAATTAAACTTAGACCAAACTTTTGTTCCATTTTTTTTTAATATCTTTTATATTTAAAATAACCACTTCAGTTAGGGTCTAATGACAGCCCTCTTGAACATCTGTCAGAATAACCTTTTGACCTAACCTCATAACATCTGATTTAACCAATCCGATTCTTTCGCAAAATCATAAAATCATAAATCTTTACTATTTTGTGAATCTTTTTCATGTTGGAGAATATGGCCTTCAGAATGATAGAATTTTATGCTACATAGGACCTCACTACTTGTCAAAAATGTCACAATTACCTCCAATAATTGAAAACCCCTGGTTTACATGGTATTTATAGCAGACAATCACATGCCTCTCTACCGGCAATAAGAATCACATTGGTCATATCGCTCTACTTTGGGTTTCGCTATCCTACAATTGATAGTCGATATTTAGACAAGACTGACGACAAGACGCGCTGTGATTGGTTGAAATGAACATCAACAGTACATACCTTGTTATAAATCTATTTAGATTACAATGGAGATTGACAAAAAAAAAATAACGAAACGAAATTGTAATCTAATTTTATTAGATTGTTATTCAATAGGAAAGAGAATTTCAGCTTTATATAACCTCTCTATGAGATGTTTTAATTACATCATCTCGTTAGGAAGTTAATGTGGATGATATATTTATTTCATTATCTTTCATGTACCATATTAACCTCTAATATAAAACACATTTTATCACAGAAAATTCTCTTTATCCTTTCATTCTTATTATCAATTTACATACCAGTACCTAAGTTATCTTTAAGTTTGTGATAACTTGCAAGTTTTTGTTACCAAAAGCAAATTACCAACATACTATGTGAACTCTCTGAAAGGTATGTTGCTTGTCTGTTGACATAAGTAAGGAGTAGTATATAGAGATTCTATTCTTTAGTCTTGACACCTGGTAAATCCAACTGATGAATATATACTCTTATTGACTAAGTTGGAGATTTTAAATTTTATGTCTATTCTAAGAGGTAGTATACTTTTAAACTGTCTCAGTAATTAAAACACAACTTTATCACGAATTGAACAACACAATCTTTTTATTAGCCATTTTGTTTGTTGTGGGATTATTTTTGTTTGATATAAAACATTTGTTGGTTTTCTAACATTTTGTATGTGTATCGGGGACACTGATAGCATCAATTTGCATTGACCAATTTTTAATCAGACGTCTGTGGTTTCTGTAATTCCACTAAAACTAAGTGTTTGATGATGTCACTAATCGGGAAGGGCCTGATGTTATAACTAGTATATTTTGCAATTTGCGATGTCATCAAACACTTCTTTTTGTGGATAACTTACAAGTTTTAGTTAAAAAATAAAATATACCAACATACTATGTGAACTCTCTGAAAGGGATGTAGCCTGTTGCCATTGCAAAGAGGTTTTCTAAAAATGTTATATACCGAGGACACTGATAGCATCAATTTGCACCATTCAAATTTTCAATCAGACGTCTGTGTTCCTGCAATTCCACTAAAACTAAATGTTTGATGATGTCACTAATCACAAGTCCTTAAGTGATACATATTTTGCGATTAGTGACATCATCAAACACTCAGTTTTGGTGGAATTGCAGGAACCAACAGTACCTTAATTCCATATATTTGAATTACAACAGACATTATGGAATGGATTCTTTAAGACAGTGAAATGTATCAAATTCTAATGAAGAACTAGTTCAGAAGAATGTAGTTTTCACAGACCTCATTAGAAGATAACAAGACAGATATTAGTTAGAAGAAATATGAAGAGATGTCAGAACTGACAGTTTTCTTCTCACAATATTGATAATTAATTATCAGAGCATTAAATATCAGGGCATCTGCCACATTTTTCTTCATCCAATAGTACACCTTAATCAAGCCTCATTTTTGAGACACTGAAAGCGAGGTTCATAACCCAAATTACGTCATCCATTGATATGATAGCAATGTCGTATGAAGGAATAGCCTATGTGACGTCACTAAACATAATGAAGGAATCGCATATGTGACATCTCTGAACATCACATCATCAGTGAGAAAATTGGTTTAAAATTGACCTTTCTCAGAAAGACTGTACATAAATGAACATTTATGATTGGTTAAAACTTAATTGTATGCAATAAGAACATAATGATATGATTAAGAGTACATGATAATTCATTAAAAACACCAATTCATCTAATAGTTTGACACTAAAAAATAAGGAAACCCATCTTTAAGAGGGTTTGATCTTTACTTCAAAATAATATCTTTCACAGGCCCAATGACCACCCCCACGCTCTAAATACACCACTGTTTGGTCAAATACATACTAGATTGATGTCTCAGTTTCTTTGAAGACTGATGAAAAATTTTGAAATATTGGCAATGTTTGATTGTATTTAACAGTAGGGTCAATTTTTTATCAAGTAAATTCTAGGTCAGAAAAACTCTGAGTATATAGGTGAGATAAATACTAATAATAGGTCAGTATGTTTACAATATACTTATTGATAACTACTGATACAGCCAGTATCTTCCTGGGGTCAAGCCAGTTTAACCTAGTCCAAGCTGACCCATACCTAATTAAAACATAATGAAATGAAATGGAGTTTTACGTCCTACTCTATGTTGGCTAATGAAGACAGGCAAACCATGCGGGGTCCAATGAGGGAAATTGTGCCAGGACAGCACCATTAGCTTGTTCTTTTTCGATTAACAACTTTCAAAGGATATTTAATGTGCACAGCCTGTAGAACATAGGACCTCGGTTTATTGTCCCATATCAGCCCCTCTTACCTGCATCACTGACAGGGGGAAACCGGGTATAAATATCCGAAGGTACCTTTGTGACTTTGTGGAAACTTGACAATACTATTATTAAATATCTGTTAGATTGTCAGTCACAGTTAACTTATCTATATTAAAATCTGATGTCATTTGTGATTATTTCACTTTCCGTCCTTTGAGTTATATTTTGTAGTTTTGGATTGTAATGAGGTTTTGTAACAAATTTATGTGTATCAGGGACACTGATAGTTTTAGTGGAATTGCAGGATCCACAGATGTCTGATTGAAAATTGGAATGGTGCAAATTGATGCTATCAATGTCCTGATACACATAAACATTTTTTTACAATCCCTTCAAATTTGTTTTTAATGGAATATCACAAAATGTTGTTAGCTGATAATTATTGTCTAGATACAGACAAAAACATGTTTCTTTTCTACATCAGATATTTGTCCAAAACAATTTTTTAGACTCGACTGTCTCCACAAGACTTCCTTGTTTCTGGTTTTTCGTGGCATCAAATCTTTAAATGTGACAAAAATGAAGCTAAAACTTACCTGAGTCTAAGTATTATTATAGTCCTTAGTCTTCAAATTTATTTCAAATTTCACTCACTCTATCCCCAAAAACTGTCGAGAAAACCACAACACAAGTCACAAAGCAGGTAATGTAATGTATTTTACAGTAGGCCTATCTGAAACACATCAAAGGAAAAAGTGTTTAAAATTCAGTTGAAAACCATTAAAAAAATTCCACATTGAAGCCTCAACACCAGCTGCTTGCAACAAAAATGATTGGAGAGCAATGTCTGCTAAATAACTTCATTTGTTCAAGACTGAGCAAGCAGACTTCTCTATCCGTCTGCCTGAATCAATGTGAAACTAGGTCAACTCTATTATTAATCCATATTGCAGGGTTTCACTGGTTTGTTAGTAAACATTGAACATTAAAAGATCAAATCTTATAGGCTGTTAGGGCAATATTAACAATATTATGCAATTTGATGAAAGAATAGATTAATCTTTACACTGGCTAGATCACATTAAGCCTACAATCCTTTTTAAAAGTCAATTTCACAGAAATGTATTCCTTATCAGGGCAGCTGATGCGGGTAAGAAAGGGTGACATGGAAAAAGGGTCAAGTCGTTCGGATGAGACAATAAACCAAGACCCCATGTGCTACAAGCTGTGTACATTAAAAATTCCTTGACAGTTGCAAATCGATTCATTTCATTTGAAATGTGAGTTTAACATTTGGAAATGAGAATGAACTTTGCAATACTAGTACTAAAAACTCACTGAACAGGAGGTGAAAAACTAACATACAAAAAGTAAAGTTTTATGACATATAGCTATCCTCCCAAAGAATCTAAAAATCATACAATATACTCACCAAAAAAAGCAATCCTAAACTTAATAACCTTCTCCAAAATTCAATATTTAAAATAAGAACTAACTATCTAAGATGTAGTGCAGACCTTGTAACTGATGTAGTGTGTTCAACTGTTATATTATTTGACAGGTAAGACAGACAGTATGATTTGATAAATTACATAGCACAGAATTTAAATTCAACCAATGGTTTGATTTCAAATTCAATTGATTGATGATGACAAATATAAGATGTTTTGAATGAATTGACAACTCTTCATTCTAGTGAATTTGTAAATTTCTAGATTTTGTAGTGTATCAGGACATTTAAAGGGAAAGTTGCCATTATGAGGGGGTGATTTTAGTCTTGAATATATGTAAATAGTCTTCAGAAGTACTAAAAATGTACAAATATAACATAATTCCTTCAAAAATATCTTAAACTAGGAATTTCACTTTCTATTTCTATATGTCTTTTTCTATATATGGCAGTGCCTCCAGCCTCTGATTGACATTTTGACATTGATTTTTCAGCTGGAATAGTCAGAAAAACTAGGCCCTGTTTTATGGAGACTTTCCACTACAAAGTTTTTGTCTAACACAATATTAAATTACCTTTACAACGACTATGACTTATGATGGTATGACAGAACTACAAAAACCCCTGCACTTTTGGAGGGCGTAGTTTTTCTGTCCCTACTCCAGCCAACAACTTTCAAAATAGCTATCAGGGGCTAGAATAGGGGCAGATGTTTCGGTCTAGCATACAGGACAAGTTTTCCTGAATCTACCAGAAACACAGTTCCTACAGAGAGGCTATGAATTATGGGATAGCAAAAGACAAAGTAGAGTGATTTGACCAATAAGATTATGAGACTGTCGCTTGTAAAAATGGTTCTGATTGTCTGCAAAAAATAGCTTGAAATGTCACCAGTATGTGACCTTCGTATCAAAAAAAGGATGATAGTCAATGCAGAAAGACAGCTAGATGCAAATATTGTAAATAACATGGAAACCTACAGGAAAATAGCCATTTCTGCCACTACAGTGTTGTAAAATTGTAGATAAACTATACCAGTACCTCAAATTTTTAATCTGAAATAGGATATGCACTATTCAATTATATCCTGTTAAAAGAATCAAAGAATCATATATCACATGTTCAAATAAAAGCTAACAACCTTCCTTCACAATTCCATGCCTTTAACTAATATTGCTGAATATATGAATAACAGTGCCAATAATTCTCTGTGTTATTGCATGTAGAGACAATATTGAAAGTATGCCAAGTATTCCAGTAAATTTATTGTATTCACTCAACACAGCTGTTATACCATTATCATAATTAATGATTTTGTACTTCCTTGTTTTAATACAAATACATATTCATAAGCTTATACTATTCACAAATCATTCATATTATTTCTATTCAATATGTTCCCTCTTCAGAATGACAAGAAAAAATCTTGATCTTTTAGATCTTTAAAGGGACAGGTGTGTGCCATTATGAGGGGTTGATTTTAGTCTTGAATATATAGTAAATAGTCTTCAGAAGTACTACAAATGTACAAAAATTGCATAATTTCTTTAAAAATACTTCAAACTAGGAATTTTACTCACTGTTTCCATAATGTCTTTTCTATATATCACAGAGTATCTTAAATTGACGAGTCGTCATTTTAACATTCAATCGCGGATAATTCTGGAAACACACGGATTGGAAGAGTTAAAATTCGACGGTGACCTGTGAACACTATTACTGATTAGCTCAGCTAAAAAAATTCCAGTTTATGAGACTAAAGTGTGATTGGTCAAAACAACATTAGTTGGAGCATGAATCCAGGGTCATTAGAGAGCATGTCCTAGCTCCCTGGTGACAGATTTCTGCCCTCTCAAAAGCATTCTGAGAAGCATAAGACACTAAATTCACCTTTTGTTTGTGTCACAAAATCCCAGCATTGGAGAGGGCAGGAATATGATTGGCTTGCGGTATCATCAAACTGACCAATGTTCAAGTCGCCCGTCATAAAGGGATTATCAAGAGGTTTTTGTAAATTTTTTATGTGTATCTGGGAGACTGATAGCATCAATTTGCACCATTCAAAATTTCAATCAGACCTCTGTAGTTCCTGCAATTCCACTACAACTAAGTGTGTGATGACGTCACTAATCGTAGAGCCTTATGTGATTAGTGACATCATCAAACACTTTCTGGAACTGCAGGAACCACAGACATCTGACTGAAAATTGGAATGGCGGAGATGGTGCTATCAGTGTCTCTGGTAAAAAAAAACGGAATGAAAGTTTGGTCTTATTTTAATTAGACTGAATGGATGGGACTCATATTATCATGTCATTACTGAGCAAGAAAAAATAATTGTCAACAAATTAATGAAATGTTGTCCGACAACAGTCTACTACGCTACTATATCTTACTTGTACTTACTACGTTAAAGGCCATGTTAACACCCACTTAAAGATGGGTTTCCTTACTCTTTTGGTGTCAGATTAAGGACAATATTTGATTTATTGGTGTTTCTAATGAATTATCATATATTCGTAATCATATTATTATGTTTCAACCAATCATAGTGGTCCATGTATATAGTCTGGATACACAAAAAAAGGCTTTTATGAACTAAATATGTGTAAGCTCATAGTATTACGAATACGGGTTTTGACATGGTCTTATTAACCCGTATTAAACTAAGCCACTACACTTTATTTTGGGGGCATGGAAATGAGATTGTTGCTATTTAAATCTACCAATCAGATCGGTAGAACAGAAACAAAACACAACATTGCTTTGCCGCCACCCGTTTGAAGAGATAAGAACACATTCTTTCCAAGTTAATATTCCAAAGTCTCTCGGCTTCAATTATTTAACAAAAATCTTACTCACTTCTGTACAGTACATTTTCATCAAAATATGTAATGGCATGCTGCTTTCGCTTTGTCATAACGATCGATTTGTTTTGATTGGTTGAAATTTGCTACCAATACAGTAGGACAATATTTATCTATGAATACGTAATTCTTCTCACTTGTATTACCCCAGCCCCGAGGAAGTATGATGAACGGGGGTTTGGTTTGGACATGATGGTGTAAGCTGTGAACATTACCAGTACTGATTATTTTAGCGAAAAAATTCACGTTTCTGAGACCAAGATATCATTTACTCCCGGCAATACAGCACTTTACCAAGAAATGCAAGCTTACAGCCTACCAGCAGATTACTTGAAATTGATGAACATAAATAAGAATATATATTTCTTTATTTATAAGAAAGTAGACACATCTATCATCCTAGCTGACCTCAAAATAGAAGTCAGTCAATTCCAATAATTCATAGACATAAAATATGACAGATTCCTACCAAATTATATGGGTAGAAGAATAACTGAAGAAATCCATTGAGACAGAAAATTCAGATAATGGTAGCCATTAGAAGTAACAGCTCTCCACCATTCTGATGTTAATATTGATTAACTTTTACAGTAGGCAATTTACACAGCAGTTCACTTTACATACTTTTTATCTATACAACATCTTTATAGGTTTATAGACATCAAGAACAGACCAAATGTCGCGATGAAGCATTTATATCTAAAGAGGTTTTGGCAACCTTGGATGAGAGTCATTTATATTTCTACTCCAGCCATGGAATACAAGACAACTCAGTGCACCTTTCATGACAAACTCGGCCCAATTTTCAAGACAAACTCAGCCCACTTTCATGACAAACTAGGCCCATTTTTCAAGACAAACTCGGCCCACTTTTAATGACAAACTCGGCCTATTTTTTATGACAAACTCGGCCCACTTTTATGGCAAACTCAGCCCACTTTACAAGACAAACTCAGCCCACTTTTCAAGACAAACTCAGCCCACTTTTCAAGACAAACTCGGCCCACTTTACAAGACAAACTCAGCCCACTTTACAAGACAAACTCAGCCCACTTTACAAGACAAACTCAGCCCACTTTTCAAGACAAACTCGGCCCACTTTACAAGACAAACTCAGCCCACTTTACAAGACAAACTCAGCCCCCTTTTCAAGACAAACTCAGCCCGCTTTTCAAGACAAACTCGGCCCGCTTTTCAAGACAAACTCGGCCCACTTTACAAGACAAACTCAGCCCACTTTACAAGACAAACTCAGCCCACTTTACAAGACAAACTCAGCCCACTTTACAAGACAAACTCAGCCCACTTTTCAAGACAAACTCAGCCCACTTTTCAAGACAAACTCGGCCCACTTTACAAGACAAACTCAGCCCACTTTTCAAGACAAACTCAGCCCACTTTTCAAGACAAACTCGGCCAATTTTAAAAGACAAACTCGGTCCACTTTACATGATAAACTCAGCCCACTTTTAGAGACAAACTCGGCCCACTTTTCATGACAAACTCGACCACTTTTCATGACTCGTCCCACTTTTCATGACAAACTCGTCCCACTGTTCATGGCAAACTCGGCCCACTTTTTATGACAAACTCGGCCCACTTTTTATGACAAACTCAGCCCACTTTTATGACAAACTCGGGTCACTTTTTATCACAAACTCAGCCCACTTTTTATCACAAACTCGGCCCACTTTTGTTTTATGACAAACTCGGCCCACTTTTTATGACAAACATTGGCAAAAATGGGAAACATGTCCCTTTAATTACAATTTAACTTTAATCATCATTGTCAGCCAACAAACTACAAATTTCAATTAGATCTACAATTCTCATCTCACTGTGTTGGAAGTTGGCAAATCAAAGACACCGTTTCAATCCAGCCTTTTTTTTTTTGAAAAACAGCCTTTGCCGGCTTTGGACATTATCAATCAGGCTAGCCGACAATTACAGCGTTACTTCCAGTTAACTAAATAATAAAACATGGCTTCCATACCTACTTGATGCGTACAATCCAACAAAACAACGAAAAAATGTAAGTCTTCTTCCCCGACTTGATGATGAAGTTGATTACAGTCGTCGGTAAATTCGAAAAATGTTTACCCCTATTGTTAAAAATGAACTCATCCTTTTTTGCCACTCAGGAGACATTTTGTTAATTGACAATCGAGTCTTACGTTTCAACGAGTCCACTATTTCAAAATAGGTAGATAGAGGTAAAATGTAAGTGGAAATAAAAAATATATGATATTTAAATTTTCATTATCGACAGTTAGTTTAGTTTATGCGCAGTTTTGATTATCTTTTTAGGATCATATTTGATTTTTAACTATTGCAAAAAATCTGAAATCTATCAGACAACAAAAAACTCATGGGGGACAACTCTTTTTTTTAGAAAAAAATGTTAGGCTACGGACCACAAATGAATAAAATGTGAAACCTGAAAGGGCGAATTTGTTACACGATGCTACATCGACAATTATAAAGTCTATTGGCCTTGTAAATGTTTGCGTGGAATAACAGAATAATAATAAAAAAAAATTCGATATTAAAGTAGTAGCCTGTAGTGGACTCATTCAAAGAGAAGTACCATCAGGTGTGAACGTAAAACGTAAAATCGCAATTAAATCTCGATTAACAAGTAAGCTACAGCTTGGGTTTTAAAAAGCCTAGCATTAATCGCACATCCCTCCCTCTCTCTTTACGAGAGTAATGGTAATGGTGTAGCAGAGCTAATATTTGAGAATGACTTTCTGACTCTCTGATCACATGGTAGCTGCGTTGGAGTATATTTCTATTGCTTGTCACAAAATAATATACTTTTAATTGAGCACTTTTTATCATAGCAAACATTAATTAACACTCTTCACTTCCTATATAGTCTTATCCTTCAATTTGACTGGTTGGCTCTGATGTGGTGACCTTATGGCTCACATCAGAGTGAGCACTTTTCGGCATCTCCTTGGCAACAGTCAATGTTTGCTTGTTTCTGTCCCCTCTCCTTTATGCTCACTTTAGACTTGGATCTTGGAGAACAAACACCATATTGTAACTTTTATACAATTAGGATTTTGTATGTTCTTCTGTTCTCTGGACTGTATGATACTCTTACAATACTTCTTCAGTATTTTTAGGTATGTGTATTTTATATTGTCTTGGTTAAGGAATGGTGGGGTGGGGCAGTGTAGGTGTCTATAGGAGTATGACTGCATATTTATATAAGTTCACATTATTATTTTACTCTTTATCTTTAACTATTTATTACATAACATATAATTATATTAGCTTACAGTTTCAAGGTTAAACTAAAGTATCATTACAATGTAGCCTATGTTTCATCTGAAATAATTATCTTTATTTCAGCTGCTAATGTTCTACTGTTTAAGTTAATATAAGTTAGTTTTGTCTTAAAACCCCGTTACAGGGTAGGTTATCATTCAGCATTTATTAATATTTAACAACTGGCATAACTCATACGTGTACCACGTAAATGGAGTAATGTAGTTACCTGTAGTTACCCTTTACGACAGCTCCCTACTAGTGGCATTGTATTAATTGTTATATAATATTCTGTAAGCTATATTAATCTGTAATATTTGAATATATATTTTAAAGGTTGTATTATATTTTTAATTTTGTTAATATATATTTCAGGGTTTTAAATACATAAAACTGAATTGTGTTTTTGCATACCGCAATACCCCGAGATATTGCAATGGTACCTAGAATTAGGTCACTGAGGTTGTTCGCCTGTATTGATAATTCAAAACGAAATCAACAACACTGCCCAACTCTTTCCACGTGGAGGCCACCTCTTTAAAGAGTCAAATTTGTAAATTTCGATCCGCAAGCCAATGTTCCTTATGATCGACCTGTCTTGAAAATTTGCCCTACTATGGTCCGTCAACGAACAGTTTACATATTTTAAAGTAAACTAAGTGGTATTGAATACAACATAGATCGACATCAAATACCACTTTATCTACCTAGAAAATAGTAACCAGTCTTTGTTTATGATTTATCATCCCTGGATGTACATAAATAATGTTGACGGACAATAGTAATATTAATACCTCCTTCCCCCACTCTCCCCTACTATGCTCCATCAACGAACAGTTTACATATTTTCAAATAGAAGAAGTGGTATTGAACACAGCATAGATCGACATCAAATACCACTTTATCTACCTAGAAAATAGTAACCAGTCTTTGTTTATGACTTATTATCCCTGGATGTACATAAATAATGTTAACGGACAATAGTAATATTAATACTCCCTTCCCCCGCTCTCCCCTACTATGGTCCATCAACGAACAGTTTACATATTTTCAAGTAGAATAAATGGTATTGAACACAACATAGATCGACATCAAATACCACTTTATCTACCTAGAAAATAGTAACCAGTCTTTGTTTATGACTTATCATCCCTGGATGTACATAAATAATGTTGACGGACAATAGTAATACCCACCCGTCCCTCTTTTGCGCGTGCTTCACGAGAGTAATGGTAATGGTACCTAGAATTAGGTCACTGAGGTTGTTCGCCAGTATTGATAATTCAAAATAAAATCAACAACACTGCCCGACTCTTGCCACGTGGAGGCCACCTCTTTCAAGAGTCAAATTTTAGTTCGCAAGCCAAAGTTTCTTCTAATCGAATGACCTAGTAGAGGTAATAAAAGTAATAACTCAAGAAGCACAATTAAAAACACGAAATTTTACTTACTCACTACGGCCGTTCCTCTGGACTCCTAAATTAAAAATGACAATAAAAAATAGTAACATTTTGTTTTATATTGTTAACGCGGACGTTATAGTAAAACAATGACGTGACGTCATAGACGTTTAAGGCTAAAATTTAAAATGTTGAAAATATTTTGAAATTGTGCTTGTTTTTGTGTGAAAAATTCAAATTTGACGCTGAAATATTTAGTAATTAACTATTTACTAGAGGTTATCAGATATTATTGAGTACTATTTATTATAATAATATTTCTATAAGTTAAAAGTGGTCTATCAATTTCTCAAAATTTGAATTTATTCTTCAGTCTTAAAGTTTAAAAACAAACCAAAAGCGAAAAAAGCGGTTGGATATTCTTTGTATGGTTTTAGTTTGTGTAACAAATATCTATTTTCAAATTGGAGAGACTCTGACTTCGAAAATAGTGAAAATTAGGGTTGCTATGGGAAAATTTGATAGATACAGATACTGATATATAGGGCTCCAGTGGCCCAACTACCATAGGGAGTGGTTGAACCTAGTCCACAGACCCCCAAAGGCGCCCCATCCTCAGAAAAAAATCGCAGGAGAGCAAAAAAAAAAATTCCTGGGGGGCGACCAATTTAGATCCACGTGCCCCTATCTATCTAGGTAGGGCCTGTAGTCGAGTAACTCATTGATTTTTTTGTCATCTCCTGACAGTCTTTCGATTTCATTTCAAATTCTTGTCCCATACTCAGACTTGATTGTTCGGAGGGGCAATTATTATATCCCGAGGGTGAATGATGTATGGTGTTACGTTACAGTCACGGAATTGGTTTATCAGAATCTTTTCATTTTTCTATTTATTTGGGAGATGCATTGGAATTTTATAATTCTTGTATTATGTGCTTTTTTTTACCGTTATTTGCGCTTGTTTTCGCTTGTTTACACGTGTTTGCGCTTGTATATATCGGTTTGCGCTTGTTTAGGCCTATATATATTGCGCGTGTTTATTCTTTAAAGGCGGAATGGCTTTTTATTCAATGTTCTTCATTGCTATTTCTTAATTCTTAATTCTAAATTCTTATCTCTTGATAGTCTTAATTTGTGCGCTCATTGAAAATTGACATTTGTATACAAAAATCATAATTTGTACTGAAAATGAACATTCTTCGATTAAAAACCGGTTTTCGAATTATTGAATTAATAGAATACTTGCCAAAAATATCCTCAAATACAAGTCTGCAAATACAAATCTAGCTCAACATAATTTATGTTCAAATGCAAAACGTCAAACACAAAACTCTACCTACAAATGTTCAAATACAAATGTTCAATAACAAATCTCGCTCAACAAATCTTGCGAAACATTTCTCCAAATACCTGTCGAATATATTTGAAGGTCATGGCTATGACGACAGATGTCGCTGTGCTACCAAAATAAACAGAGCCCTTTATAGAGAGCTAAAAATAACATAACAGAAGATAAAATAAGATATAGACTATAGATTCACGGGCCAAAGGGGAGGGTCATATCGAATTGACCTCCCCCCTCTGTTTTTGTCCATTTAAAATGCGTCAAATCTCAGTGAGTGTAATAAACCACACATTTTGCAGTGTGGATTGAATTGACATTCCTATAACGAATAAACTACATGTACCGGTAGCGATAATCTAAGAGGCGATAGTAAAAGATGTTTAAATTTCATAAACAGTCTAGTTTTGTACGTTTCCAAATACTTTTATTTTCGTTTCATTTATTTTTTCATTCTAGTTTTTATTCGCAACCTAGTAAATATTTGTTTCAAAATGGCCGTCAAAATTTAGGATTTTGCGATTGATATAGATGAAGATTGTAATTTATTAATTTCTGAGATAAAACATTCGATTTTGATCACCATGTCGGCTGACCCTGATGTTGAAAGCATATCAGCTTCTCTAGTTCGCGAATTTCTTAGCAGGAAGGTCAGGAACGAATTACTCTGCTTGAAAATTTCCCCCAAAATTCATAAAAAAAAACTCAATCAAAAAAAAAAAAAAAAGTCTAGTCGTTCGGATGTGACAATTAACCAAGGCCTCCTGTACTACAGGCTGTGCATGTTCAAGATCCCTCTACAGTTGGAAATTGAAAAAAAGCAGGCTAATGCTGCTGTCCTGGCAAAACAACCCTCATTCTACACTACATGCATGCATTAGCCCATTTAGGTGTATAAAAATAGGACTTAAAACTCCATTCATTTCTTTTGAATACAGTAAACTAGTTATTAACTATTGTTTCAGGGTTTGAAATCAACATTACAAATGATGGATGTAGAACTGCCCAGGACATCAAGCAGTATTAGTAATAGATCCAGCTTATTAAAAGAAACCAACATGGAGAAATTGTTCAAGAAAAATAGAGTAAGAATTATTGAGATATATTTTTATAATCTGGAATAATTTTGTTGTAATTTGTAGAATCATTTCTGCACTGTGTCCAGACCTTTACCTTGTGTATTCTCTTTCTTTTTCTTCTGCATCGATCATTGAACCAGTACACCATTTTGATTTCTCTGGAATGTAAATACATGGTCGCTGGTCGGTTATGGTTGGTGGTCGCTTATCAGTGGTTAGTTATGTTGAAAAGTTGCAAGGTTGACTTAATTGTGGTCGCATATTGAAGGTGAGCAGGATTCACTGCATATTATATTGTTTACATTACTGATGCAAATTTTGTTTTTTTCAGGATAAAGTCTCACCGTATCGAACTATAATAGAAGTTATGACAGAGTATCATATTAATGAAACCAATAAAGATAAAGACTCCCCCATTTCCTACTTCCCACAGACAGATATACCAACTTATACTAATACTACTAATACCACGTCAAAACGGGAAACCATGGTCACCAATAATACACGACCAGCAACCCCACCTCAACGTTCTCAAACTGTTGATTATTTAACAAGCAAATCAAGTAAGTTGATATATTAAAGATGTTATTGCTATCAAAGTTTTCCATCAAAAATGTGGTCAAAGAAATCATTGAAAAAGAAAAAAAGTGTTTGCTATTTGTGATGTCATCAAACACTTAGTTTTAGTGGAATTGCAGGAACCACAGACGTCTGATTGAAAATTGGAATGTTGCTATCAGTGTCCCTGATACACATAAAAAATCGAGAAAACCTCTTTACATTCCCTTTAAATATTTTTTTGGATTAATTGATTTTTTTCAATAGGTCGTAGTAAAACAAGTACAGATTTAATCTTAGATGATAACGTGGAAACAGACACTTTACTAGGTGATGGCAAGACTGGAATATTTAACTCTCAAATAATGCCTGATGTTGTTTCTAAAAGTAGACAAGTTCGTCCAATCTCATCTAAACCAAGAGGCTTGTCATCTGGACCTATACTCAATAATACAGATGTAAGTTTAATTTTATTGTTCTGGACTCACAAAGGCACATGGCAAGGCCTCAACAATTAGTTATCAAAATATTTGCTTTACAAGCTGATAGATTTCATTTTCAGCTATCTGTAGCACTTACTAAAATCAAAATTTTGTGTTTTGTGCACTATGATTCACAACGATTGGAAACGAAACAACAACAGCCTAAGCTTTCAAGGTGCACTTTTTTCAGTCTAATTAAAATTAGACCAAACTTTTCTTCCGTTTTTTTTTAATAGCTTTATTTTTTAATTCAACCACTTCAGTTAGGGTCTAACTAAATCCCTCTTGAACATTCATCGAATTAACCTTTTGACATAACCTGATAAACACAGGGTCACAAAATGCCAGCACTGGAGAGAAGGAGAAATTTGATTGGTTAAAGCAAACGTCATCATAAATTGATGAACATTGAAAAGGGCTGTTGTTAGACCTTAGTTGAAATGGCTATATTAAAAATAAAAGCTTATAAAAAGAAACGGAACTAAAGTTTGATTTAATATTTTTAATTGAAGGAGAAATTTTTAAAATTTAGACATAAAATGAAATTATTTGATTTTAGGACAGTTCAAGAAGGAGGGCACCAAAATCTCGCCAAACGCCTTCAAAGATATCATCAATCCACTCAGACAGTTTCCATAGCAACCATGGACATGGTGGATCTTCAAACAGACATTATCAACATATGGATACTGACATTGAGTTAGATGGTAGAAGTTCCAGACTGGGAAATCATAGTTCCGATTCTTTGCTTGGGGAATCTCTACATATTTCCAAAATGACCCCTCGTAAACACCATGAGACCATCAGCCACTTATTAGAAACCGCTGAATCCAAGACCAATGAGTTAAACCGGAAAGCTAAAACCAATGAAAATGGCATGTATAGTGTAGAATCTTCTAGTATGGCTTCTGATAGACCTGCTAGTAGAGGTAGTCAGCGGAAAGGCAGTCTCAGGTATGAGCAAGACTTATCTTTGTGTTATATCTAGGTTGTAGATGCAGTCTAGTAGAATTAGACCACTTCAGTTAGGGTCTAAAGGCAGGCCTATTGGATATTTGTCAGCCAATCAAATTTCTGCCCTGTCCAGAGTTTGGGATTTTGTTACGCAAAGAAAAGGTGCATTCAGTGTCTAATGCGTCTCAGAATTCATCTTCACTAAATCCCAAACTCTGGACAGGGCAGAAATTTGATTGGCTGGCGGTATCAACAAACAGGCGTATGTTCAAGACCCCTTAAGGCCCTCTTTAGACCATAACTGAAGAGGCTATATTCAAAACAAAACGAAAGTTTGGTCTCATTTTGATTAGACTGGTTGTAGCTAGTTTTTTTTCCATTTTGCCATGCTGTGCTTTTTATAAATCCCTTGGCAGAGGCTTATGCTGCTGTCATTACAAATTTTCTCAGTTGCACACTGCATAGTGTTCATAAGTTAAATAGTTTAATTTGTTACTATATAGATCTCACTCTGATTTTAGCAACAAGACCACTGTGGGAGATGTTGAATTTGGTGATGTTGATGACCTTGAAAGTGATTTAAATGACCTTGACCTTCAATCTGTGAAGCTACAAAAACCAAATATACGCAACATGACAAATATCACCTGCCACCCAATTGATACCCAAACAGCAATAGTGAGTTCAAAACATTTTTAAGCATTACAATAGCTAGATTGAGTAAAAAACTTTTTCAAACTTAATTGTTACCTTAAACTGCTTTCTTTAAAGGGATTGTAAAGAGGACACTGATAGCATCAATTTGCATCATTCCAATTTTCAATCAGACATCAGTGGTTTCTGCACTTCCAATAAAACTAAGTGTTTGATGATGTCACTAATTGTGTATGTAATATAGCACATTTTGCGATTATTAGTGACGCCATAGAACACTTAGTTTTTGCGGAATTGCAGGAACCACAGACGTCTGATTAAAAATTGGAATGATACAAATTGATTCTTTCAGTGTCCCCGATACACATAAAAAATGTAGAAAACCTATTTTCAATCCGATCCATCAACACAAGAGGAACTGATATCACTCTAGTAATGAGTTTGGCTACTGGGTGTCTGTTTAATAGAGTTCACATAGTTACTAATGATTTTGGGGTATTTATTGTATTTCAGTCATTACGCAGTCTGCTGTTTGGATCAGCTCTGGTTAGTTTTAATGATGAATGGAAGAATCAGAGTTTATGTTTCTGTGATATTCCATCATTACTATATGGCATTGTACAGAAAAAGGTTTGTTTTCATAGTACTCTGATGGTTTAAACTGCTACTAACTAGCTTTACTATAAAGCTTTACTTTCTTCAAACAAAGGGCCAACACACAATATCCTGTTTCTGAGACTAAGGTACGATAGGTCAAGAGAATGGCGTAACCGTCCCTTTAAAGTATGATATGCATTTTTTAGACTTTTGTTTGAAATTATTAGATGACTTATTTATATACAGGGTGGTCCATGTGGTGTTCTAGCTGCTATACAGGCGTGTTTACTAGCAGAAATGTTATTTAGTGACACCAAGCTACCTTCAAATAGATGGTAGGTATATGAATAAATGAATTCTTCAGTTTTAAAAGATTCAAAGACTATTTTCTATCTGAAACATGTACAAGCAGGATATTGTGCTCTAAGAAAAGAAAGAAAGAAACAACTATATTTTACAAGGATAACAACTTAGGTTTACAATTAAGGATCCTTTCTACCAGCTGATCCTTGGCCAAACCTCTTGGCATCAATCTTTCCAGGATTATCTGTACTCATTTACAGCTGGGTTGACTGGCATTAAGAGTGAAGATGACTTATTCAAGGTCATCAGAATATCACACGCCGATTGAGATCGGAACCCACAGTCACTATTTGCTCGACGTAACCAAGCAAATGATGTCATGACTGTAAAGAATCAACTCACTAACCGACTGTGCTATAGAACCCAACAGCCTAGAGTCATTACAATTTCTTTTGTTTCAGTTTTAGTCCTACAAGACAAGAAAGATCTCGATTTTTAGCTGCTGCATTGAGTAAGATATTATGGAGAGCAAGTAGTAAAAAAAAAACAATAGTTGTTCTGTAAGTAATGCTTCAATCAGGGGGTAATTTTATAAGGGGATAATAGGTGAATAAGATTCTTTTTAGTGCAGTATAAATTTAGTTTGATTAGATAGTTTGGTTAGATAGCTTGGTTAGATAGTTTGGTTAGATAGCTTGGTTAGATAGTTTGGTTAGATAGCTTGGTTAGATAGCTTGGTTTGGTTAGATAGTTTGGTTAGATAGTTTGGTTAGATAGCTTGGTTAGATAGCTTGGTTTGGTTAGATAGTTTGGTTAGATAGTTTGGTTAGATAGCTTGGTTTGGTTAGATAGCTTGGTTAGATAGCTTGGTTAGATAGCTTGGTTTGGTTAGATAGTTTGGTTAGATAGTTTGGTTAGATAGTTTGGTTAGATAGTTTGGTTAGATAGCTTGGTTTGGTTAGATAGCTTGGTTAGATAGCTTGGTTAGATAGCTTGGTTTGGTTAGATAGTTTGATTTGATAGTTTGGTTAGATAGTTTGGTTTGATATTCTTATATAATATTTCAGGCCATCAGGAAAATCTCATGTTGTATCTAGTGGTAAATATAAACCTGACAGAATAACTGAAATGGTAACTATTTATCTTTCATAGTAAATTTAACTTTCAAATATTTCAAATTATAACTTAAAGGGACAGGTGTGAATTTGGTCTTGAATATATGTGAACAGTCTTCAGAAGTACTAGAAATGTAAGAAAATCACACAATTTAAAAATAAAAACTAGGAATTTTACTCACTATTTCTATATGATGTCTTTTCTATATATCACATGGTATCTTAAATTGACGAGTCGTCATTTTAACATTCAAACGCAAATAATTTTGGAAATACATGGAGTTGAAGACTCAAATTTCTACAGTGGATGAGAACACTATTACTAATAGTTTAGCTAGAAAAATTCCAGTTTTTGAGACTTAAGTAAGATTGGTCAAAAAATGTCGCATCTGTCCCTTTAAGATTTTATTGTAGACAAACATTTTTAATATAATATTAAGAGATAAGATATAACTTGTCTTTTTCAGCTGAATTTATACTCATTTAATAATTTTGAAGATTTACATGACTTTATGCAACAAAATATATCGCAGGTATGTGTCTAGCCCTATAAAACCTGGCCCCACCAAGTTCCTCCGACATGATATTTGGATGGGATATCGGAACTGGGTTTAGGTATTAGGGGATGAAAGCCGAAACCAGAACGACTCTTGAAAGAGGCACAGGCATCAGAGTTTTTGTTACCTTGAGAACCCACAGCACCTAATCGCTTAGCAGACGACAATCCAATGTTTAGGAATTTTAGGTTGTAACATTGCGATTAAGTAATGTTACGAAAGCACAGGCACAGGCATGTAGGGCGAGACATATTATTTTAATTATCGTTTGAGTTGCTCCGATCCATTTTTGAGAATTTCCACTATGTTAAAAGCCCAGTTTAGCAACTTTTCAAAGTCATTAGAACACTTTTAATAAATGAAAGTTGGGGAACCCATCTTTAAGAATGGATTATATTTATTGTAGTTTGAAATAGATGGTAACAATGGAGTTATATTAGTATTATATTCTGCTATCTTATCACGGGGCATTCAAAAGTAAGTCATAACTCTTTGTGTATTTTTGATACAGTCTTGATAGAGATAACGGTTATTCCCTTGACCTATTCGCTACTTAACAACAATATTCTCTGGATAAAGCCCTTACTTCCATTTTTAGTTAAAACGACTCCATTTATCAGCTATCTGTTTACTTAATAATCTTCACGAACTGATAGAAAATTGAACATTTTTCGCACTCACGGATGTTGTACGGATCTTAAAAAAGCAAGAATGACGTCAAGATATTCCCAGAAAAGGAATTTTGCAACAGTCATTGGCTGGATTATCTCTTTACACATGGTTAATTACATACAAATGCAGTTGGTATGTTGCGAGTATGTCAGCCTCGGCAACTGTCAAGACTGAATTCAAAATACAGCAACTCTTTTGAGGCGTCATAGTTTCTCATAGAGAGAGAGTAAATTTGCCCCACTTACGCTTATATTTTCACAAATTGATATACACAATTGATATACAGTGGAGCCTTGTTTATCCGCACATTTCGGTTCCTGATAAAATCCTGCAGTTTAATGAATTTCGCACTGTGAATTTCTACGGCTCTAAGGATTAATATATGCTTATTTCATATTTTTTGTAGAGTAAAGAATGATTTTGATGAAGCTGGATTAAAATTAATGGCCCAACATGGTTATTGTACGCAGGTTTGTATGTCTTTTTTTAGATATACAATAAATGGAATCAGCAAGTGAAATTATATTCCACATGTGAAAAAGTAGTAGGTGTAGACAGAATTCAAAATAGCGGAGAAGGAAATTGATAGGAAAATTTTGATTGTGAATATATCAGATTACATAGAGTTCGATTGAGGGCAGGATTGGAACAGATGGAACCTGTTCAGAACTCTCCAATCGAACGCCACCTGGGTATGATCGACTTTATGAAATGAGTTCAATAATGTTATTTCAAGACTTTAGGTGAGGTTGATATTATGAAGTTTTATTGCAGGAAATGGTAAATCTATTATTAGGTGGTAAAGGTGTATCTAATGTATTTAATGATACGGTTGAACTAGAATCTGGTGGAGTTATAACTGTATTAAAAGGAATTAGTAGCAGATCAGAGATTGGGCTCTTATCATTGTTTGAACATTATAAATCCTGTCAGGTAAGTAAGCTTTGAGGGGTCTGCTTGATTGGTGAGTTCTTTTCAATGGATGACGTAATTTGCGTTATGAACCTCGCTTTCAGTGTCTCAAAAACGAGGCATGAAAAAGGTCTATAGCCATCATGGCCAAACACCTCCCCCCCACCTGTCATACTTCCTCAAAGCTGTGGTATTACAAGTGAGATCCAATTAAAATTGACCCTGAATCTTTCTAGGAAATCTCAGCCAATCAAATCAAATCACTTGCTATAGACGCAGACAGTACAAATTTAAGTAACAATTTTGGTAAAGATTTGAAGCTTACATGACTTTCAGTTCCAATCCCCTTCAACTACGATTAGTCGAATTAAATCATATTTCCATACCCACAAACCGAAGTGTAGCATTCTTGGTTTAATACTGGTTAATGAGACCATGGCAAACTCTGTTTTTAGGATACAATGGTCTTCTCCCTCGCTCTCTTTCAGGTTGGAACGTTTTATAAGACACCTAAATATCCTATATGGGTGGTGTGTAGTGAAAGTCATTTTAGTGTTCTATTTTCTAATAAACGTGAGTTATGTAATGATTGGAAAGCAGAAAGACATTTTGATTTATATTATTATGATGGTCTAGCTAATCAACAAGAAGAAATTAAACTCACTATAGGTAGGTTTGATATATATATTTTTAAAAATTAAACTCACTATAGGTAGGTTTGATATATATTTTTAAAAATTAAACTCACTATAGGTAGGTTTGATATATATTTTTAAAAATTAAACTCACTATAGTTAGGTTTAATATATCTTTTTAAAAATTAAACTCACTATAGGTAGGTTTGATATATATATTTTTAAAAATTAAACTCACTATAGGTAGGTTTGATATATATTTTTAAAAATTAAACTCACTATAGGTAGGTTTGATATATCTTTTTAAAAATTAAACTCACTATAGGTAGGTTTGATATATATTTTTAAAAATTAAACTCACTATAGGTAGGTTTGATATATATTTTTAAAAATTAAACTCACTATAGGTAGGTTTGATATATCTTTTTAAAAATTAAACTCACTATAGGTTTGATATATCTTTTTAAAAATTAAACTCACTATAGGTAGGTTTAATATATCTTTTTAAAAATTAAACTCACTATAGGTAGGTTTGATATATATTTTTTATTGCCCTAGTGTGTATGTCGATGAGACCTTGTTCATGTTTGAATTTGATAATATTTTGATGAACTGTTTTGAAGTTTTGCCTTGACTTATAAAATTTTTTTGAGAATTCATTATTAAGCCACTAAAGATTTCTGACAGCTTGTAGTGGGTGTATGTTATCTGCCTGGCACTCAAGAGAACTGCTGGTGATTTGAATTAAATTTTAACTTAACTATATGAAGAATATTTTGTTTGTTTTAGATACAACCAATCGGTCATTTAAAGCGCCATCAGATGATGATTTAATACCACCATTAGAATTATGTATAAGAACTAAGTAAGTCATTAAAGAAATTGTAAAGAGGTTTTCTTAATTTTGTATGTGTATTGGGGACACTGATAGCATCAATTTGTACCATTCTAAGTTTTAATCAGATGTCCTGCAATTCCACTAAAACTAAGTGTACATTAAATGTCTAATGCTTCTTAGAATAAACCTTATTACGTCACAAAATTACAGCATTAGAGAGAGCAGAAATTTGATTGGCTGGCAGTATCATCAAACTGACAAATGTTCAAGAAGGCCGTCTTGAGACCCTAACTGAAGTGACTAAATTAAAAATTAAAGTTACTTAAAAACGAACGAAAGTAACTAATTAGTATGTAAATGAAATTGAATTGTGTATTTTTCAGATGGCCAGATGCAGAAGTAGATTGGAATGGTTATGAACCTATATTATAGACTACCAGTGAAATATATATACAATAGCTAATATAGCATCTGTGATATTCTTCTCATTCCATTTTTAAGTGTATCAGGACACTGATAGCATCAATTTACACAATTCCAATTATCAGTCAGATAATTGTGGTTCTTGCAATTCCACTAAAACTAAGTGTTTGATGAAAATTGGAATATTGCAAATTGATGCTATCAGTGTCCATGATATACATAAAAGATTTAGAAAAACTCTTTACAATTCCTTTAAGATTCCAATAACCCATCAAATTTCATGAAATCCGCTTCTCAAGTGTAAAAAAGCTTTGTGATAAAAATATATTCCGTCCATGTATTTTGTTTCTACCTTGTATTTTAACTTGTATTATTTAATTAGTAGATTTAATTTCCAATAACTACGCATATATTCTGTCCATATCTTCTAACTTGTATACTGCTGAATTCGCCAGTCATGTTTGATTCATGTTCCAAAGTGTTTGATTGTAATTTAAGTTTTGACTTTAAAGGGATAAGTGTGCCACTTTTTTGACCAATCGTACCTTAATCTCAGAAACAGGCATTTTTAGCTAAACTTTTAGTAATAGGGTTCACAACTGACTGTTGAAATTTGAGCCAGTGTTCAGAATTATCACCATTTGAAAGTTAAAAAGAAAAGTCGTCTTTGCTTGAGAAGCTTCCATTTACACTTACTAAAAAAGATACAAAATTGTTATCTAATTTTAATTAGGTTGGAGTCAGAGGAGCCCATTCCATGTATTCAGTGACTGTTTTTATTTATTTCTGAATATTTTAAATGTAGAGTCAGTATTTATTAACAAATTTTAATCATTTTGAAATAAAAATTTATGAAGTAAGAATATGAGATTGTTTTTCCTCTTACACAATATTCCAGCAATTTAGTTTGATGTTTGGTTGCAAGATCTTAAAGGGAACTATCTGCAATCATATGATCATGCTGCTGGCACACAAAAGACAATACTAGAGTTTCGTCAAGACTGTCACCTAGCACAATCAAAAAAAAAAAAAGTCCAGTCGGTTGTTTTCAACTATGTCGATAATCACATATGGTTCATGCATTTGAAGGGAAAATGATCCTGATTGGATTATGTGGACGATAAAACAATTGGCGACAAATATCAAACTGGTTTTATATAATAAAGTTAATTAGAACTCAAACAAGAGTCAATATAAAAATTAAAATCACCTATTTTCAATAATGCATATTTCCGAAATTTTTAGGTAGGCAACTAAAATAAAGACATTGTTAGAAAGGTTATAACAATAACATCAATTGAATGTGAAAGGGCCCAAGTTCATATAATATAATTCTGTGAAGATTCGAAAAACATGCAAATTATTCATTTTCAGGGCCCTATAAATCAAAAGGTAATGTACCAAAGTCAAAAATCAAGAAATTCAAAAAGGGCTTCTGGAGGACCTAGGAATTTAAAATATTTTAAAACAAATTTAAGATCAGTGGGATTAAAATTATTGTCTGCATTAAACTTTTAATTTTTTTTTTGGAATCATAATTGATAATTTGGCCTCTAACCATTTACCAAGTTTCGTGAAAATTGAATGAAAACTAAAGACAAAAAAACAGTACAAAAAGTTTCATGGTGACAAAATTTTCCAATCAGAATTTTTTGAAACTGCAGTCTGCATGGAAGTTCTTTCAAGAATACACACAAAAATTTTGAGAACATCAAACAGAATATAAGCAGTTTATGGCAAATTTCTGAAATTATTTACAGTTGGAGTCTGATGTCTGGAATTCAAAGGTAATTCCGCTGTCTGGCAAAATGCTAAAAATGTTTTAACTATTACAGTTTTGGCTACGTACTCTGACAACAATCACCAAAAAAATAAAAAAATAATAAATTAAAGGAACAGATGCACCATATTGGGGGGTTGATTTCAGCCTTGAATATATGTTAATAGTCTTCAGAAGTGCTAGAAATGTGAAAAAATCCGATAATTCCTAAATGTATCTCAAACGAGGAATTCTACACACTATTTCTATATATCACAGAGTATCTTTAATTGACGAGTCATCATTTTATTCAAAAGCAGAAAATTCTAGACACACATGGATTTGAAGGCTCAAATTAAGAACGTGAGCTGTGAACACTATTAGACATTGGCAAAGCTAAAAAAATTGCTGTTTCTGAGTATTATTGGTTCAAAAAAATGGTGCATCTATCCCTTTAACAAAAACAATACATTATCATAATTCCTTCTTTTCTCTCTCTCCTAAAAGTTGTTTTTCTTTTAATTCCATTTCCTTCTTAGTAAATAATTCTATCATATACTGATCTGGTTTTAGATTCTTTTTCTCCAGTTTAGAATAAGCCTTATATAACTGGTCCAAGTTTTCTGCTCGGTTTAATTGCCGAGTAATGATATGAAGTTCAAATTCATCTTTTGTTTTCAAATGACAAGAATCGACTTGACATAAAGGTTTAACATTGGATAGGTTCAACTTTGGTAAAAATTCGACACCAGTTTTTTCTTCTAGTGTTTCTAAAGGCACAATAAAATCTGTTAATTTTTTATCAAACCCAATGGGTTTATTTGGAACAACAAAGGCTCCTAATGCTATTGGTTTACCATCTAATTCTGCCAAGACAACTTTATATAAGTGTGTTGGTACTGCTACTTGTCCCTTACCAATTACCTAAAATTAAAATCATTTTATCTAATGGGGAGATAACATGCAATATTATGTTATTGTGGTCTGATGGTATAATGGTTATGAATTTTTTTGCGGAAGGTACGTAATTTCCATTTAACTCTTTCTGGAATTGTAGGAACCACAGGCATCGGAGGAAGAATTGGTATGTTCCAAATAAAAGTCACAGGTGTCCCTGATACACATAAAAAGGCTAGAAAACCTTTTTACAATCCCTTTAACTATATATGACAGTCATGTTCTTGGTGAAAAGAAGTTGAACTTTTCATCAAACACTTAGTATTAGTGGAATTGCAGGAACCACAGATGTATGATGGAAGATTGGAATGGTGTATATTGATGCTATCAGCGTCCATGGTACACATACAAATTTAGAAAAACTTTTTACAATCCCTTTAATATGACTCTGGAAATCCTGAATAAAGTTAACAGTTCTAAATGAGAAAGAAATAACCTACTGGATATTTGACAATTGCTGGTCCATCCTCTTCTAAATCAGGTAAAAATACTGGTCCAGTAATTACACGGACATCAGTAAATTTCTTTGTTAAATTTCGACAATAGATTTCAAAGCGATTCCAAAAGCCACTGTTATTTTCAAAATTTTGAGGCACCACATTACTCAAGAAGAATGAAGCATTCATGGCTTCCTGAAAAACAAAAGAGTCTTGAACAATATGTTACAAGGATAACAATTAAGGATCCTTTCTAGCAGATGGTCCTTAGCAAAACCTCATGGCATTGATCTTTCCCGGATTATCCGTACCCATTTACAGCTGGGTCGGCTTTTAAACGCCATCAAGATCAGAACACTGAGCCCTTTTAATCAATTTACCTGATTAAATTTGTGGTTGCCAGCTGGTGACATGTGACCACGAGACCAACCACTTTTAAAATAGTCGTCATTTTCAGCATTAAATCTACCATTAACTGAAGGATCAGGTTTAAATTTTGAATGTTTTCTGTTGGCAGAGCCTGATAATAACAAGATAAAAAAAAGTAGGAATTGTAAGGGAATGTGATAACTTCATATAAACAGGAATTAAACAGCGAGGTAATAATTTCTCTGTCTACCCACTGGGAGCCGCAATGACTCAGTGAGTTAGACACTTGCTCACTAACCTGAAGGTCAATCCTGACATAGGTCAAGATAATACCTTCAGATTTTTCAACCTGGTGTCAGTGATGTAGGTAAGAGGGGCTGATATGGAAAAATCGTCTAGTTGTTCAGATGGGACAATAAATCGAGGCCCTGTTAAAAATCCCTTTACAGTTGGAAATCAAAGATTTCCTAGCAAAATTTACATCATTGGACACTGTATGGCATTGCCTGACTTCATTAGCCCAGAAGGTGCAGAAAAGTAGGACGTAAAAATCCATTCATTTCATTTCAGAAAAAGTCTAGAGGATGTATAAGCATACCTTTCACATTTTGGGCATTCAGGTGTTCAGCAACCCAAATAGGAATTTTCTTGGCTTGATCATAAGCTAGGACATGATTATCATAAATATAATACTCTTGACCTCTATCAGGAATACCATACTTTAAAATTCTACGTTGAGTTTCCAATTTATTGACATCCTCTGAAAATAAATTAGAATTCAGATTATCTCTCTCCAGCCCCGTCGTTAGGGTGGGGTCTGTGGGGGCTCAACCCCAGCAAGTGAGAAAAATGCCCCAGCAAAACCTTCTTTAGTTCAGCAAGGATTGATTCATTTACAGTGTCTTTGTACAAAATCAAGAAGATATATATTATCATATTAGTACAAAATCTGAGCCCCACCATCAAATCCAAAATCTTACACAAATTTACCCTCACATGAAAACTATGGCCATAAGGAAAAGTGCACCATGGCATTCTGCCAGAGCTGATGGCTTCTGTATGCATCAGGGTTAAGCCTATACTTGATGTCCGGTAGACGATTGACCCTTTGAGCTGCCCTGCTCGTCATGTCCGGCAAATAGAGCCAAATCAACACTTAAGGTCTACAAACATTATGACCGTTTGATTTCTGAAGCCAGCAGATAAAATTGAAGCAATACTTTGAAGAGGGTTCAGCTAACCTAACATCGGGTGATCTGCAGGTAATATCCTTGGCTTTAGTTCTTCATCAAGTCGTCTATTGTCTGAGCTTGGAGTTTTAAAGACTCTAGTGTTATACACGTAAACACATGCCATGGATGCAAATGTTCCACTGGCAAAACCTCGAATAAATGTAGTTGACATCTCTCGGTCAGTTGAAACTTTGAATTAAACTTACTCCAGGACACTTTTAAATGTGGTTTGAAATTGAAAGTACGATTCAACTTTCTTGAAAATTGTCTTTTGTTTTTTGTTCCAAAATTATAACCCAGAATCATTTCTGAGAAAAGTATCTGGAAAATCGAGAAGTAAATGGGAAGAGAACTCTTGATGCTTTCCTATCATCTTCACAAGCCATTTCAAATCTCATTTTTGAGGCGTTCAAGCATACATTTCATGTAAATTGTAGATGCCTACAAGGTCATAAAACATAATTATTTAGTCTTGAAATAAAGATGACAAAATTTGGAAGATTCTGAGTCGTCAGACAACACAAATAACGATGACATTTTAGGATCTCATATTTTATAATGTTTGTCGAAGATGATATCCTAAACGCAACTGCGCATGTCAGACAGCGCTAAAGGTCACGTGGTATTCCTTCTCGGAGCAGTCGCCATCATGCAGGCTGTGAAACAAGCGTGTGTCGGCTTTGCCAAAGCTACAAAATGTGCATTTTCTACACCAACAGCCACCCAAACGGCTGCAAGAACCATCCCTGCATACTTCAGCTCACGTATGTATTGAAATCAATGTGTTCAACCACCCTTTTATTCCTAAAATCGCCAAGGACAAAGAGTTCAATGTTGCCGGCTTCAACACGAACTGACCTTGCTTGCACTTCAAAACGGATGAACTGTCTCTGTTCAAATTGGCATCAAAGTAAAGCATGATCATGCCCTTTTTCTTATATATTGACAATTTTATTGTGAATGAGCTGTACTGTTTGACTTAACTTGTCTTACATGTGGTAATGTCTTCTTGCTCAAAATGTCATACAACTCATACACACACTTACAGAAAGAATGGAATGAGATTATGTCATTGATGATATCTCCAGGCTTTAATTTACACTGCCCATGAATTTGATGTTACAGTAGCCTCACCATCAGTAATCAAAATAAGATCAGACCCATTCCAAGAGATTTTGAAAAATAACCTCTTGCCAAGGGCACAGATGTTTCTGACTGTCGATGCTTATACTGTGGTAACTAGGCCATAGTAGGGGTCACATTTAATTTTAGATTGACATTTTAGGCACGAAAAAGAAAAAGGCAAATGTCCAAATCATGGAATGAGTCTACTGAATAACCTTAGTGATAGGCCTGATTCAATTTTCTTTTTTTTTCTGCAGGAAACTATGCAGCACAAACTAAAGCTGAAGCTGGCAACCCTAAAGGCAGAATTGTTGCTGTTATTGGTGCTGTTGTTGATGTCCAATTCGATGATGCACTACCTCCAATCTTAAATGCCTTAGAAGTGAAAGATAGAAGCCCAAGACTTGTTCTGGAGGTTGCCCAACATTTAGGTAAAATTTAGTTTTGTGATGAAGAGAAGTTAGTTTTATAAATAGGATTGTAAAGAGTTTTCTTAAAAAGAAAATTGTATTGCGGACACTGATGGCATCAATTTCCACCATTCCATTTTCAGTCCGACATCTATGGGTTCCTGCAATTCCACTTAACCTAAGTGTTTGATGTCAATAATTGCAAAGGGCTTTGTGATAAAGCATATTTTATAAGTGACATCATCACTTGAGTTTAGTGTAATTGCAGGAATCACAGACATCTGATTGATAATTGTAATGGAACGAATTGATACTATCAGTGTCCCTAATAAACATACAAAATTTACAAAAATAATTTATTATCTCTTTAATTTGAACTTAGAATATGAAAAGAAAACCCATCTATTGATAAACACTAAAAAATACAACAAAATCTAAATGTTTTGCCTTGTAGGAGAGAATACTGTACGTACTATTGCTATGGATGGTACCGAAGGTTTGATTAGAGGACAACAATGTATTGACAGTGGTACACCAATTAGAATTCCTGTAGGACCTAAAACATTAGGCAGAATTATTAATGTTATTGGTGAACCAATTGATGAGAGAGGTCCAGTACCAACCGACAAGTATGTACTATTTCTTAAAGAGATCGTAAAGGGTTTCTAATTTTTTTTATGTGTATCAGGAACACTGATAGCATCAATTTACACCAATCCAATTTTCAGATGTCGGTGGTTCCTGTTATTCCACTAAAACTAAGTGTTTGACATCAATAATCTCCAAGGGTCTTATGTGATAAAGCATATTTTGTGATTAGTGACATCTCGTGACACCACTTAGTTTTAGTTGAATTGCGAAAAAATCAAAGCTACGTCTGATTGAAAATAGGTAAAAGATTTTCTCAATTTTTTATGTGTATCGGTTTACACGAATGGCATTATTTTGCGCCATTCCTATTTTCAGTGTCCCTGATATACATAAAAAATTGAGAAAATCTCTTTACAATTCCAAGGCTTAAGAGAATTTTAAGCAGATCTGCAAGCTGTTTAGATCTTCACGTATATCCTGGAGAATTCTACAACCAGCTGTAAAAAGGGAAAGTTGTAATTGAATTAAATTCTCCTTCATCAGAGTTGATAATTTTTACATATTGCAAATGCTCCTTTTAGATTTTCTGCCATTCATCAAGAGGCTCCAGAGTTCATAGAAATGAATGTACAACAAGAAATTTTAGAAACTGGTATTAAAGTTGTAGATCTTTTGGCTCCCTATGCCAAGGGTGGTAAAATTGGTAAGTTTCTTTGCTTGACTTTGCTGTAAAAATATACTTGATTCGCAGATCTGATAGAATTATTGACAGCTGAATATTGACCAATCCGCTTAAAATAAGCCGTCATATTTTACCCACAAACACAACTGTGTCCAAGGAAAATTTATTTTTTAATGACTCGTGTGTATCTGACATATCTGTATTGAAGTGTGTATGGGATACTTGCAATGCAGATGAAAGATATCTAGAAAGATTGAGGAGGGGGGGATGTCATTTTGTGTGGTTGTTTGAGGTGATTGACAACTGTATCTAAATGGGCGGAGCCTAAACTGTTCTCACCTATTTGTTAGTTGTTATTGCTGAAACCAATAGTATCAAAGATCACAAAGTTCACTACATTATTACAGTGACCCTAACTGTACGTTGGTAGTGTAAGGAAGTGTCAAGAGATTTCTAAAAAAAAATTATGTTCATCGGAACACTGACAGCATTATTTACACCATTCTGTAGTTCTGCAATTACAGTATAACTTTCTGTTTGATCTCGCTAATTGCAATATATGCCTTGTCATAAGGCCCTTTTTCGATTAATGACATCATCAGACACTTAGTTTTTGTGGAATTGCAGGAGTCTCAGACTTCTGATTGAAAATGGATTCTAATAAGAATATAAAAAACCTCTTTACAATCCTTTTAACCTCTGAAAGATCATTACTAATAGGTTTAGCATATAAGCAGCTGGTAGCTTAAATTCTTTATAATCTTGGTTGTTCATAAATAAAAACGGTTCTTTAAGTTTCTCATAACTTATTTTTTTTAGGTCTTTTTGGAGGAGCTGGTGTAGGTAAAACTGTATTGATTATGGAACTGATTAACAATGTAGCTAAAGCTCATGGTGGTTATTCTGTATTTGCTGGTGTTGGAGAAAGAACTCGTGAAGGCAATGATTTATATCATGAGATGATAACCTCTAAAGTCATTAGTTTAACAGACGACACATCAAAGGTGAGAACACAACTTTAACCATTTCTTACCCCGCGGCTACAAACCTTTTTCATACTTAGCTGAGATTTTATTCAAATTTGAAACCGCAACTGATTGTATCAAAGACATGGATATCAATCTATTTGTTAGAGCTGCAATACTACCTCTTAGAATGGACATCAATTTTATTAGACTTACCTGGTACCATTACTAAAGAATAGAATCTCTATATAAGATAATATATCCATTAAACTAAATAATTATTGAAACACTCTTCTAAGCATATTTTGAAATTACTTAATTATATGAATTATTTAGTTTTATAGATTTATTAGATTATAGAGAGATTCTGTTGTATAGTTATGACATCATTTTGTACCAAGTATTGTGCTAGCTATTGTTATATGTCTTATGTGTTTGCTTTCAGGTCGCGCTGGTATACGGCCAGATGAATGAACCTCCAGGAGCCAGAGCTCGAGTTGCTTTGACCGGTTTGACTGTTGCTGAATATTTCCGAGACATGGAAGGACAGGATGTACTATTATTTATTGACAACATTTTCAGATTCACACAGGCTGGTTCCGAGGTAAGGGCTGGTAGATAATCATATATAACTCATTCAAATTTCTGAATCTATTTAACAAATCATTTAAGTCTCGGAAACAGGAGTTAAAGCTTAGCAGTAATAGTGTTCACAGCTCATCGTCAAATCCATGTGTATCTAGAATTAACCACATTTAAAAGTTAAATGAAGACTAGTCTTTTCTTGGTTCTACCATATAGGAAAGACATCTATGGAAATAGACAGTGAAATTCCTAGTAAGAGGTATTTTTGAATTGTGGATTTATTGTACACTTCTGATGACTATTTACATATTTTTAAGACTCAAATGAACCCCCCCCCCCCTCCCCTCCACCCAAATGACAAACCAATACCTTATTTGGACATCTTTTCAGGTATCTGCCTTATTGGGTCGTATTCCATCAGCTGTAGGTTACCAACCAACTTTAGCTACTGACATGGGTACTATGCAGGAGAGAATTACAACAACAAAGAAGGGATCTATTACATCAGTACAGGTATGTTTGAAAAAGCAAAAATAAGTTTGCCACCCTCCCCCCCCACCCCCCCCTCTTCTAATTGATAATTAGAATGGTGCAAAATGATGCTATCAATGTCCCTCTTTACAATCCCATTCAACATATGCTATTCTATAATGTGTTTTAATCTATTTTAAGGCTATCTATGTACCTGCTGATGATTTGACTGATCCTGCTCCAGCTACCACTTTCGCTCATTTAGATGCTACGACTGTCTTGTCTCGAGGTATTGCTGAATTGGGTATTTACCCAGCTGTAGATCCTCTTGATTCAACCTCTCGTATCTTAGATCCCAATGTTGTTGGAGCTGAACATTATGCTATTGCCCGTAGTGTACAGAAAATTTTACAAGTAAGTATTCAAATTATACTACCTCTTAGGATGACCAAAAAATTTTGATTTTTATACGCCGTCGTCACCCATGTCCGTCCTTGTCACCCATGTCCATCGGTCTGTCTGTCCACAATTGGCTTGTAAACGCGATAGAGACTACAGTTTTCATCTGATTCGAATGAAATTTGGTTGGATCATTTATATTGATGAGATCTTGGACAAGTTCAATATTCATGATTTTTCGATGAACGGATTTTGAGTTATTGCCCTTGACTTAGCCAAAAAGCGTCGAAATTGGCTTGTGAACGCGATAGACTACAGTTTTCATCTGATTTGAAAGAAATTTGGTGTGATCATTTATATTGATGAGATCTTGGACAAGTTCGATATTCACAATTTTGTGATGAACGGTTTTTGAGTTATTGCCCTTGAATTGAAGAGTGAGGATATCTGAAAACTAAACTAGAGGTATGCGAAATGAATTCCTCACTGCCTGAATGAAAGTGAAAATAGGGATCTTGTAGATTAAAGATAAGTTTAATGGTTGAAATATTGATAATGAGGTAAGTGTACTTTTATATTGACAAGATGACAAAGTTACGCAGAGTTACAACCTCTGATATATGGAAAATATATTTGCTAAGTGGGCGTATCTTGCTAGGCAACCACTTGCTTAACTTGGTTAAAATGAGTCTTATTGATCATGCTTAGAAGTGTTTTTCAATAATTGTTTAGTTTAATGGGTATTTTGTCTTATATAGAGATTCTATTCAGAACTTGGGAGCCACGGTGGCTCAGTGAGTTAGACGCTTGCTCGCTAACCTGAAGGTCCAGGGTTCAGTCCCGGCATAGGTCAAGATAATACCTTCGGATTTTTCAACCCGGTTTCCCCCTGTCAGTGATGCAGGTACGAGGGGCTGACATGGGAAAAGCATCTAGTCGTTATGGGACAATAAACCGAGGCCTCGTGTGCTACAGGCTGTTTAAGATCCCTCGACAGTTGGAAATCGAAAAAGAGCAGGCTAATGCTGTTGTCCTGGCAAAATTTCCTTCATTGCACCCTGCATGGCGTTGCCCGTCTTCATTAGCCCATATGGTGCAGAAAAGTAGGACGTAAAGCTCCATTCATATCATTTCTATTCAGAACTTACCATCGAATGCCACCTATGACTATATATGTTAAATTTTGTGTTTTTTTTAGGATTATAAATCACTACAAGATATTATTGCTATCTTGGGTATGGATGAATTGTCAGAAGAAGATAAATTAACTGTATCTCGAGCCAGAAAGATTCAACGTTTCCTCTCACAACCTTTCCAAGTAGCTGAAGTTTTCACTGGCTCCCCTGGAAAATACGTACCTTTAGTTGAATGTATCAAAGGTTTCCAGAGAATTTTAAAGGGTAAGTCTACAAATCAAAGAAAACTATGCAAGGATGCCCGCTTTTACGTGGCCTTGGTATGATGTAGGCACACGACAGTTGGAAATCGAAAAAAGAGCAAGCTAATGCTGCTGTCCTGGAAAAATTACCCTCCTTGCACCATTAGCCCACATGGTGCAGAAAAGTAAAACTCCATTCATTTCATTTCTATGCCTGCATTGAACCCTGGACCTTCAGGTTAGCAAAAAACGCCTTAAAGGGATTTTAAAGAGGTTTTCTAAATTTTTTATGTGTATCTGGGACATTGATAGCATCAATTCACACCATTCCGATTTTCATTCTGATGTCTTGTGGTTCCTGCAATTCCACTAAAACTAACATGTTTTATGACGGCACAACAGGAGAGCTACTATTGATATCTATGCAGTTCCTCTCTAATGATGTCATAAAATGCGTTAAATTTAGTGGGATTACAAGAACCACATACATCGGAATGAAAATTATAATGGTACAAATTGATTCTATTAGTGTTCCCAATACACATAAGATATTTAGAAAGCCTCTTTACAATCCCTTGCTGAGCCACTCTGTGTCTCTATGATTTTCTTTAGAGATGAATAATATTGCAGTAAAATCATTTTCTTTGTTTTTTTTTTCCAGGAGAATTAGATCATTTACCAGAAATCGCTTTCTATATGGTCGGACCAATCGAAGAGGTTATTTCTAAGGCTGAGAAATTGGCAGAAGATCAATAAAAACTAGAGTGCTAGATAAACCAGTGTGATAGTGGCCATATAAATTATTAACATCATCATTGTGGACATAACTTGAAGAAATATTTTATTGTAGATAAAACAGACAAAAAGTGGAAACGTTTCAAAAATACAGGAAGTTGTTTGTTAAATTACGCTTGACTGTATTTATTGAAAACAAAGAATAAATTGTTAAAAATCCCTGTCTTTCTTTGTCTGAAAGTGACCCTAATAACAATTTGAGGAGCCGAAGGCCTCGTCCAGCGTTTAATCCTGGCATGGGTTCGAGAGAATACCATTGGATTTTCTCAACCCGCTTTCCACCTGTCAGTCTCGTGATACAATTTAAAAGGGGCTAATGTGGAAAAAGCCTCTAGTTGTTAGGATGTGACATTAAACAGAGGTCTCGTGTGCTGAATAACCAGACGTAATAGATTTTCAGCATATTTATATCCTGATAATCAAGTCAAAGTTGCAACAAGGGTTATGTCCCCTGCTAATTTGCCAAGATCGGATAACAAAAGATCCCTTTTGATTGGAAGCATTAGAATTCTCTAAATTTGTGTCTGGTTATTCACATGTTGACATCTTTTGTCATGTGAAATAGCATCGTGTCCAAACCACACCTCATTCGTCATACTTCCTCGGGCTTAATAAGACCCGTATTCGTGATACGATGGTGTAATAGTTAATAGAGTTTTTCTCTTCTTCAAATGGTACAAGATTGCGAATGGGATAAATTGAATGATGACGTATGGTCTGCAAAGGGAGTATAAGTCTCTTATAACAGAATGTGTTGTGAAAGCAACGGTTAGATGTGATAAACGTCAAACACCGTTGCTTAAAGGACACAAGCTGTACGAAAATCGAATATCTCCAATACACCCAGACTGACTATTTCCCTTTCAATTATTCACATCTCCCTAGTCTGAATAATGTACGTCTTGCGAAAATTTCCTCAAAACCGAATATGCCAAAATACAGCTAAAGTTATTTTAAGAATCCATTTATGAAAGTAACGTAACTTGTAAATGGTGACGCCTTTAAAAAAAGGACGAGTCGCCAATTTAACTTTAAAATTATAATAATTATCATGAAAGCTCACATTTCTGGTGGTTAGCTGTGAACACTTACTGAATAAATCCCCCCCCCCCCCTTAAAAAACCCCCAAATTCCGGTTCTGAGACTAGGGTACTGTTGAATTGATGGCGCAAACGTTGAAATTGCCCTTTTTAGGAGCATGTTCTGGGAAGAAAAATAACAACAAAATGAAATTTTATAATATTAATACATATAATATAAACTTTCAGTGTTATATTTACAATAATATTCACTGTGATATTTGAAATGACAATTATATATATGATGAGATACTTACATATGAAGGTGAGGTAGAATTTAACGATTTTAAAAAGCTTTGCAAAAAACATTTTGTATGTGTATCAGGGACACTGATAGCACCAATTTGTACCATTCCAATTTTTAATCGGACCTCTGTGGTTCCTGCAATTCCAATAAAACTACGTGTTTGGAGACGCCACGTCGCGAAAGGCCTTATGTGATAAAGCATATTTTACTTTTAGTGACATCATTTGCAGGAAACAAGGACGTCTGATTGAAAATTGGAATGGTGGAAATTAATGCTATCAGTGTCTCCGATACACATACAAAATCGAATTACATCTTTACAATCCCTTTAAAATGGAAATGAAATCAATGGAGTTTTACGTCCTACTTTTCTGCACTTTAAAATGGGGAGAAGTTATACCTAAAATAGCTTTCGTTGTATGTAGCTTACAATGATTTTAAGGGTGATTTTGACAAGTCAAAATCATTGTTGTATCAAGACGATCAAGATGGTGTGCTGATGACCTCTAAATAGCATACGAAACTACGTATGGTTCCTACATGGAAATAACACACACGAACGTAGTTGACAGCCATTTTGAATCACTACTTCGACATAATAAGTCGAATTTTAAAAAGCCTATAATATTTCATCAAAGCCTTCAAATCACATTTAAAGGTTTATAAATGGCTTTAAATACGATTTGAAGGCTTTGTTGAAATATTATACCTTATCTCAAAATTCGAAGAAGAGATTCAAAATGGCTGCCAACTACGTTCGTGTGTGTTAACTGTTATTTCCATGCAAGAACCATACGTAGTTTCGTATGTTCTAAATATCAATAAATAAGAAACGAGTTGCCATGGCGACAAAATGAACGAGATGATGCAGACGTTTAAAATAAATCGAACATCATCATATAGAACATATTGAATAAGTTATTTGATTGTTGGTAAGATGGTTGACGGTAATAAGATCTTTGTTGATAGAAAGATGTCGGCTGGTAATATTGGACTGGTTTAGGAGCTGGTTGGTAGTAGTAGGGTATGTTATTGTAACCTTGTTGTGGCTGGTACACCTGTTGATACTGCTGGGTGTACGGGTAAGTGTAATAGACTGGAGCTGGTTGCTGAGCTCGTGGTGGAGCTGCTGTGGGAACTGTGTAGACTGGCTGGTTGAAGAAAGGTCCTCTGGTTGAAGCTTCATTCTGTATCCCCTGTGCCTCGGTCGATACTACCAAGTTTCTGGAGGCTGTTGTACTCTCTGAAGAAGCTGTTGTTGAACCTGTGACCGATGCAGGGGCTTGTGTTGTTATGTCAGATGAGGCCGTTGTAGCTGTTGAATCTGCTGAAAGCGTTGTTTCATCTGTTATCGATGGGGATTGTGTTGTGATGTCAGATGAAGCTGTTGTAGCTGTTAAATCTGCTGTTGTTATGATTGACTCGGCTGAAATAATTCACAAACATTATGTGTTTAGTAGAATATGTTTTAGACAATTTATTGCAGTCGACTACCTAAACCCGGTCAATTTATCGTAGGGCTCAAATTTCGACGATGAGCTGTGAATAATATTACTGATTATTTTTGATTTTTGATGAATCGATTTAACCGGATTTAAAATCTTAAGGGATTGTAATGAGGTTTTCTATATTTTTCATGTGTATCACGGAACACTGATAGCATCAATTTGTACCATTCCAATTTTCAATCCGACGTCTGTGGTTCTTGCAATTCCACGATGATGTTATTAATCGCCAAGGGTGATTTAATTGATAAAGAATATTTTGCGATTAATGACGTCCAAAAACACTTAATTTTAGTGGAATTGCAGGAACCACAAAGAGTCTGATTGAATACACATACATTTTTTAGAAAACCTCTTTACATTCCCTTTAAAAAATGTTTTTTCCTAAATACTGTTATAGTATGAGAGAATGTAACTAATTCAGAATGAATGATATATCTTTACGGCGGAACCAAAGGTTATTACTAATCTCCTAATAATTAATGCTCACTTCATTTAACCACTTCTCAGTTTTCTCTTACTCTTATTTCTTCCAGAGTTTATTTCTTACCTTTAATTAGTGATCTTTTCTCAGTTGGGTTATCTGGATACATAGTTACCTAGCGAGTCATTAGATACTCAGATTTTTTTCAAGTTGTATTTTTTGGAGTTGTATGATAGTGTTCTGGATTTTCTTTTATATAGTTTAAGGTATGTAAAGTGTTTTTGGCAATTATTTCTATGAGCAGTATGAATTTGTAGTAGAACCCTGTCTAGTTATTCAAACTACCCCAGATTCCTTATAACAATAAGAATCAATAGAGAAATAGCGTGACACTTCTAAATGCTTTGTATAAGTAATTGATTACGAGAAAGATAATTGTTCTCTCTCTAAATATTTAAGAGAATAAATGAATGAATATTATTTAAAGGGACAAATTCGCCATTTTTTTACCATTCGCACCTTAGTCTCGGAAACGGTTTTTTTTTTGCTATGCTAATCAGTAATAGTGTTCACAGCTTACTGTCGAAATTTCAGCCTTGAAATCCACGTGTGTCCAGAATTATCCGCATTTGAAAGTTGAAATAACGACTCGTCTTTTCTAGAAACATATGCCATATATAGAAAAGACATATATATAGAACTAGAAAGTGAAATTCCTAGTTTGAGATATTTTTAAAGGAGTTATGCGATATTTGTGCATTTCTAGTATTTCTGAAGATAATTTACATATTCAAGACCAAAATCAACCCCCGAAAATGGCGGATCTATCCCTAAACTGATTTAAAGATAGTGTTTAAAAACTCAAAATAATTCTTGTACTCACTTGTGGTCTGAGAAAGGACACCATTTCCAGTTAAAATTAAAACCAGCGTATAGCATATTAAATCCATCTTAATATATTACTTGTGGCACGCTTAATTCGACAAATGATGGCGTATATGAAATGAAATGGTATTTAAAGCCCGGCGTGACCTGCTGCCCTCTGGTCAAGACCATCAGAATCTGATTTACAATAGACCGTTTCTATGTACAAAACAAGCACATTAAACTGTATGTCACCCCTTATAAGACTTATATAAGCATTATGTTCGTCTCCGAGCGTGAAATTTTATGTGACGTTTGGCCTTCGGCTTTTAGCAATTTTCATCTGAAGAATGGTTTATGAGTCTGTAAGCAAATATGCTACAAATTCAAAGCTTTTCATGATTTTTGAAACGTTAGGTGTTTTGAGTAATGACTCAGTGGCTCAACTACTATAGACACTGGATGAACAAAGTCTACAGCCCCCAACTTCCAGAAAAAAATATTGAATTAAAAATAAAGTACCAAAGTAAGTATCTAAAAGCTTAAAGGGAATGTAAAGAGGTTTTCTAAATTTTGTATCGTAATTGAATTTCATCGATTATGTTTTGTGTTGAAAACCCCGAGGGTATCTGAAAATTCCAGAGGCCTGTGTCTCTAATCTTTTCGTACAAGTAATTAATAATGTTGATACTCATCATTTCAATTTATTTTAACACGAACATCTGTTTTTAAATAGTACACGTATTCTCTATTAAGGTTAGACTTAATCGTAAATTTCGGTCCAAGCGAGGGCGTTAGCCAAAGGTCATATAATCTGTAAAGGGGGGGGGGGGGATTGAAATGGTGGGGGAAGATACGATCAATAAAGGATCATGAAAAGGAGTATTCGTTCGTTATCCGAACTGTTTTGTTATCTTACAAAAATTCAGTCATTTTGATTACAATGTAAATGTCATCCATGATCATACGATATTTTTCTGTAAATTGTGTTCTCTGTTGAATTTTGACCCAGTAGTATCGACAGTTGGTAAAAAATTGGTGCTTACTGAGTGAACACTATTAAAAGTGGCAAGATGATAAAAACTTTGATAGATATAGTCCTAAAGCCCCAGTTCTATAACATGCCAGGGCTGACACTTCACGGGGTATTTTGTTTTCCGAACAAAAGCAATTAATTGTTTGCAATTTCAAGTGAATGAACATATTAACATTTAAGTTCTCGAAATGGCCAATATGAGTATATATTCATCTGTGAACTTACCTGGTGTCATAAAGTTACAACAGAATCCCTGTAAAATCTGGAAATTTCATAAAAATAAGTAATTATTGAAAAATAGTTAATCTTGATATCAAGCGTTTTTCAATAGTTTATTGAATATTTATGGATAATTACCATGTTTTTTGGATTTATCGTATCATATAAGGATCCTGTTATGTTATTTATGACACCCGGCATATCTACTGAATATATGCTCTTATTCGCCAAGTTTAAAATTCTTAAATTTTATGTTAATTCTAAGACGTAGTATCACTTTAAATAACCCAGAACAGAAGGTGCATAACAATTTCGCCAGATCACAGATGGCAAGTGGAGTCCCCCGGAAAATAAAACGAAACTAACCCCCCAAAAAATGATTTCAAAATTACTTCCCAGTTGAAAGACCCTACTTCTCAAAGACTCGTGAACAGAGAAGAGCAGAAATTTAGCTTCTCTTTTGACCACAACAAAACCTAAGATCTAGACATGATAAAAGCTATATTTCATTCTACTGACTACCACCTTGTGTTACAATAAATGATGTTTGTGTTAAGGTGAACGTTAACATATTTCAATTATTGTTTAATGTTTCTATTCATTAGTTTACTGTCACTATTAATACATAATATAAATAGCTCAAATTTACACCATTTTGAATTACCAAGCGTTTATGATGACAGTGGCTTAACTAGTGGACTTAAAGGGATTGTATACAGGTTTTTCTAAATTTTATGTGTGTATAACACTGATAGTATCAATTTCAATCAGACGTATATGGTTCCGACAATTCCAATAAAACTAAGTGTATGATGACTCACTCAGAGCGAAGGGTCTTACTTGATAAAGATTATATTTTGCGATTAGTGACAACATCAAACACTTAGTTTTTGTGGAATTAAAGGAACCATAGACGTCTGAACATTGGAATGGTGTAAATTGATGCTATCAATGTCCCATATACACATAAAATTTTAAGATAAACCTCTATACAATCCCTTTAAATCATCCAGCGTTCATGATGAATTTGATAGGACATGGAGTTGTACATTTTACACTAGTACGAGTTATTTATTAATTTAGATGACAAACTGCAGTGGTAATCTATGTACATAATAGTTATATAACTTGATCTCTTGTTGACAAACAATGAGGCCTTTATAATATCTAATAGATCAGAATCGTCCGAGGGTCGAGAGAGATTAACTCAGTGAATCTTTACAGCCCTGGTTCTTGGGGTGTGGGACAAGGGTGTCAGGGGTGTGACCACCTGGTGTAAGAGAAGAATTTATTTTAAATTGGGAGAGCATCTCACATCAACACATGCAGAATATGTGGATAAAACAAATTTTTGTTTCTCTCTCTCTCTCTCTTGATATTTTTTGATTTAGGATTTGAATTCTATTAAAGGGACTTTTCACATTTTTAATTAACCATTTCAAAACAAATTCTATTTGATCAAGAAGATACATAGATATAAATCACATATTTTAGCAATATTTTCAGGTATAATTTACAAAGTTGTTGATTATGACAATATTTTTCAAAAAAGCAGAATGTCCCTTTAAGGGAAATTTCTTTTCAAAAAGTCTAGTATAGAAGCAATCACAACACACCCTGAACCCCCCACCCCCTCGGCCGCCGCTCCCCTCGAGTTTTATTTGTACCATGTAAATCTGTACAGCAAAGGATTTTGTGCTTTGTTGATTACCAATTTGTCTAGTGGGTAACCGGCCTTTGTCAGCATTTCTTTGATTCCTTTCATGCCAGACGTGCAACCCATTCCCGGCGTTCCGGATTGGTTGTGACTTTCTGGTATACACACCGTAGAACTCAAACCGTACATCTGAGGTGCCATTGGATCTTCGATATTTTCCTTGTGGTTATTTCCCTTGAGTACGATCTCTATTATATTGACTATACCGCCAGGCTTGACCACTTTCTTGATATTTTCGGCGCCTTTGACAGAATCGCCCATATCATGTAAAACGTCATGGATATGTACCATGTCGAACTTTTCAATCAGCTTTTCGTCCAGTTTTAGTATATCACCTTGTTCCACTCGCAAATTGGCTAGCTTTCTTTTTTGAATCTCTTTCTCCAGGACAGCCACAGCATCTTTTGAGATGTCCACTCCAAGGAATCTCGTGTTAGGAAATTTTTCCGCCATTGCTAGAATCAAGGCTCCCTGACCGCAACCAAACTCTAGAAAATCTATACCAGTTTCTGAAAAATTTGGCAAAATTGTGAATATATACAGGGATTTTCAAAAAGTATAGACGTCTATATTTTTCCTCGCTGGTCGAGCCCAATCGATGGCGTTTCTAGGAAATTTAGGCGAGGGGACCAAGCAGGGGCCACAAACCTTTTCTGTGTGGCCATAGGCCCAATAACTCATTGCACAGGCCATTCTTTCACTATGTAAAATGATAAAACAATGAAAGTGTGGGGCCAATCCGGGCTGAGTTTATTCTTGGCCACGAACCTGGTCAAAATATCGATAGAGCACAATTTTAAAACAGATTTACTCAGATCATGGGTGGCTAGTGTAGTAGCCTAACCCACAGGAACAAAACACGAAACGAAATATCCAGATCTGCCCAAAGTAAACATGTTGATCAACGTTGATGTGTAAAATAGTCTTTGAACATGTAATCGAATTAGTATTCGAGCGCAACCACTCAAGGTTGTTTCAGTACAGGTATCGAGCAAACTTTACATCCCATCGTACATCCAAGTGTGAAGAGCATTCGAAAGAGAAGTGTATGCTGCACGCTTGTAGTTTTGTAGGATTGTTCGTCATCGAATCGTTTTAAGAATGGACCTTCGTTCATTCGACATCCCGCAACGGTAAATATTACCTAATTTTTGTTGAATATCAGGCGTGGATCTTAAAAACATTCCATCTATCGTGCCATTGATATCGGTATTAACAAGCTCGTCCATTTTATCACCAATGTTTCCTCTGGAATGGGTCGGATAGCCTTAAAATGTAAAACATAAATAATGAATTAAAGGCGTAAATATTTGCTCCATGTATCACTGTTAAGGATGAAAATCCGACGCCCTGTTCCTCATCAATCAAGCCAAACAAACATTATATCGCAGGTTCCTAATCATTACAAATGTTCTCTTTCAAAGGTTTATACTTCGCTGAGCTAATCAATAATAGTGTTTACAGCTCACCGTCGAATTTTGACTCGTATTTTTTTTAGCCTTATACAGAAAAAACATAGACAGAAATAGGTGAAATTTGTAGTTTGAGGTATTTTTGAAGGAATGTTTGTACATTTTACTACTTCTGAAGGCTATGTATATGTTAAAGACTCTTTTAAACCCCCCAAAATGGCGAATCTGTCCCTTTAAACAATACCTTTAATTCCATTAGGATCTAGCAAGCTCTTTAGATCTTCTGTTCTCTTGTTTAAATGATCTGCCAGATCGAACGATATCAGCATTCCTTTTAAACAGGTGCGCAGTTCAGGTGGTAAGGAATATTTTTCCGAATTATCATCCACTTGTATGATTCTAGATGTCACCAGACATCCCAAAACTTCTTGTACATATCTGTCAATAAGTAACAAATTGAAACATCAAGAAAGCGAAGCAGACAATGGTGGCCCCAATGGGCGTACGCAGAGAAGCGAGAGAGGGAGGGGGGGGGGGGGTGACATTTGGTTGACAACCTAAATTGTTATACCCCCAACGGCGGCGAAGCAGAAATTTTTGACACATTTTTGAGTTTTATCACCTGATTTTTTTTTATCTAAGCCGGCAAGAAGCCAAGAAAATGCGAAGGTTTGAAAGGGTATCTTGGAGATACGTGGCAAGAGCTGGCGAAGGTGACGGGATTTTATACTAGTAATCCAGAGATACGTAGCAAGGGCTGATGAAAGTGCCGAAGTTTTGGAAGGGTATCTTGAAAACATGAGACACGTTCCAAGAGCTGGTGAAAGTGACGGGTATTATACTAGGAAAACTGTAGACATGGCAACAGCTGGTGATAAGTAACTGAGGTATTATAGGGTATTATTAGGACATGGGATTGAGTATAATGTAACGTCGGGCTTGTAGCTGTTGGAATCTGTGGATAAGCTTCTACATAGGCGTAGTAGCCTGCTACCCCTGTGCCTCCATGAGCCTCTACGAGCTGTAATATTACAAAATCCTAGGTCGACATGACACTTTTAACAGACGTTTAAGGCCGCTGACATATCTATTACATGTATAAACTTATATACTAGTCATATCATTATGTATATTCTATTGTGATGATATCTTTATAGGTTATATTGATATATATTCTCACTCGTGTTATAATTTCTATACTACCTTTTAGAGTGGATATAAAATTTAAACTATTTGATTAACTGGTGTTTCTAATGAATTTTCATGTATTCTTAATCTTATTGTGTTCTTATTGCATATCATATAGAGTTTTAACCAATCATAAATTTACATGTATGTAAATACCAGATGTCATGACTAAAGAGTAGAATCTCTATATAAGACGATATATATATTAAACTAAATCATTATTGAAACCCGCTTAGCTTTATGGAATTTTTGGATTATAGAGAGATTCTGTTGTATAGTTATGGCACCAGTAAGTCCACTGGTGAACAAAGACAAAGATTAAAAATTCCATTTTTTTGGTCGTCCTAACAACGTGCACGCATAATGAAGCTAGTGTGATAGCATCAAATTTTACACTATTTGCCTCACCTTTGTCTTAAATTAGATTTTGCCGCTATCTCAGCAACTGTCATAGGTTCGTGTGGCTCGAGAAAGACATTTAACAGTCCGCTTTCTTTCGAAACGGTTACAGCAAAACAAGCCGCAGCACCAGTTATATGTTCCAGTAATCGAGCGTTGTAGCTGTCCTTATCCATAGCTCATAATCTACCAAGTCACTCCGAACAAACAGTGTGTTAGAAGCCTGTACTTATATTTGCTATCTATTGATATTTGGTATGTATAGGAGTTATGTTGAATGAGATCAGCAACTGGGTCGTCGTGTGAAATTCAAGCAAGTTGATTGGATAATATTAATAGATATCCCATCCAATCGCTAGAATTGGATATTACCACGTTTCATTTAAATTTGATATATAAAATTCAATTTCTATTAGCCAAATTTTAAGATACAAAATTACCATTTATTAAGAAAAGAAAAGAAGAGTCGTCATTTTAACATTTAAACACGTATATTTCTGGATCCACATGAATTTGACGGCTTGAATATCGACGGTAAGCTGTGAACACTATTACTGATTGGCTTTAGCTAAAATATTCTCGTTTCTGGAAGGTACGATTGGTCAAACGAATTGCGAATCAGTCCCTTTAACAATGTAATTTCAGCTTGCCACGTTTCCCTTCTCTTCTATATAAACCTATACAAATTACCTGCGCCAACTACCAACTACTACGACTACCAACAACTACCTAGTTTGAGATATCAGCATCCGCTGGAAGCGAACGTTAACTTGTCATCTACCTACCCACCTACCTGCGCTACGCACAACTCTATTAAGAAGAGAAAATGACTGGAATTTCTAATTTGATGTTGGTAATTGTTTTGCTGTGTGTTGGTTTTTTACAAGTTGCCAGCCCTAAACCCCATTCTCTCATGAAAAGGGATACAAATTTCATCAATAATCTGGGTACTTTATAGTCTAAGGCGCGTCTTTTTTTCTCGGCGGATTTTGACAAAACTTTTTGTGTGAGTGTTTATTACCACCCAAGGATGATCCCTATCGAAAATCAGAAAAATCGAAAAATATTTATTGTGAGTTATTGCCCGCGTTTAAATTTTAGCTTGTAAACACTCTTGAAGGGACAATTCTTGACGAAAATCGGTGTTTGTTATCACCAAAGGATAAACCCTATCGAAAATCAGAAAAATCGACAAAGATTTAGTATGAGTTATTGCCCTTGTTCTTGAAAACGCTCTCACATTTGGGCTCTTAAACACTAAAAGGTACAATTCTTGCCGGATTTTGACAAAACTTCGTGATGTTATTCAGTATCGCCCCCAAAAGTTCATAAGAAGTGTATGGCTGAAGGTTGAATATATCATACTGGTAATTGTTACTGTGCTGCCAAATATTTCTATTTAAAATCAAAGCTGCCAGTGGGCGTATATTACCTTGCCTGGCAAGCTATCTTTCCGAAAGGAATAGCAAATCATGACTTATTTTATTTACCACGCCGTGGAAAATAGCTGTAAGGGTACTTATGGCTATTTATCACGCTAACCACGCCAACCACACCAGTGGTAAATAGCCACTGCCCCAATAAGGCGCAAAAGAGTAGGACGTAAAACTCCATTCCTTTCATTTCATTTTAACTCCTGAGAAATTTAACATATGACATATATCATAAGGATAATAAATGGTAAGTATTACAGTCGTCAGCTTGTTAATAACTGTCTACTTATTCTAGACAATCATGATAATTTTATTGAAGTTACTTATTAATGGGTTGTCATCTAAGATGCAGCTATAATCTAATTTGTTGTAAGTTAAGGTGAATTATGTCACACTGTTCTTAAGGAGATTGTAAAGAGGTTTTCTAAAAAAAATTATACGTATTGGGGACACTGATTACATCTCTTTGCACCATTCCAATTTTCAATCAGACGTCTATGGTTCCTGTAATTCCACTAATATAAGAGTTTTATGGCGTCACCCCAGCGAAATTTGCTGCTTGTATCATATAAGACCTTTGCGGGAGTGAGGTTACATTTAGTTTTAGTAGAATTGCTAGACCTATTGATTGAAAATTGGAATGGTGCAAATTGACGCTATCATTGTCCCCGATACACATACAAAATTTAGAAAACCTCTTTACAAGCCCTTAAAGTTGTCATTAATATGAAATGTCCAAAGCCGCGAATAGACGAGGTACGGTGTCCGATGCGGTATACGATGCGGAACGCTCGATACAAACAAAAATAGTACGTGGTACGTTTCCGGACACGGTGCGGACACGATTCGTTTCCTCTATTTTCTACTGTATCGATAATACCACACGGTACACCACACTGTACCTTTACCTCGTCCATTCGCACCTTCACTCCCAACGCCTTTGGAGCCGCGGTAGCGCAGTGAGTTAAACGCTTACTCCCTAACCAGGACACCATTTCTCAAAAATTCGTTCGACTGAACTTACGCGTCAAGTGAAGAAAAACGTTATTTTTGACATTATCAAATCGTTAATTCTCTAATATAGTTCATTCTCATATAGTTCATTTTCTTATAGTTCATTCTCTTATGTAGTTCATTCTATTATATAGATCATTAGAGTATATAGTTCATTCTATGATGTAGTTCATTCTATTATATAGACCATTAGAGTATATAGTTCATTCTTTGATGTAGTTCATTCTCTTATGTAGTTCATTCTCTTATGTGGTTCATTCTCTGATGTAGTTCATTCTCTTATGTAGTTCATTCTATTATATAGTTCATTCTATTATATAGTTCATTCTCTTATGTAGTTCATTCTCTGATGTAGTTCATTCTATTATATAGTTCATTCTCGTATGTAGTTCATTCTATTATATAGTACATTCTAGTATAGTTCATTCTCATATTATTCATTCTCTGATGTAGTTCATTCTATTATGTGGTTCATTCTATTATATAGTTCATTCTAGTATATAGTTCATTCTCATATAGTTCATTCTCATATAGTTCATTTTCTCATGTAGTTCATTCTCTGATGTAGTTCATTCTATTATATAGATCATGATTTAATTCTACTTATTTTTCATTTATGTTTTCTGAATTATCATTTTTGTTTACTGAATATTAAGAATAGTAAACAAAAATGATAAATATGTAGAATTAAATCATAATTCAGCAAAAAAATAGTAAACAAAAATGTTAATTCAGTAAACATAAATAGAAATTAGTAAACAAAAATGCTAATTCAGCAAACAGAAATAGAAAATAGTAAACAAAAATGTTAATTCAGTAAACAGAAATAGAAAATAGTCACCAAAAATGTTAATTCAGTAAACAGAAATAGAAAATAGTAAACAAAAATGTTAATTCAGTGAACAGAAATAGAAAATAGTAAACAAAAATGTTAATTCAGTGAACAGAAATAGAAAATAGTAAACAAAATTGATAATCTAGCAAACAAAAATGAAAAATAATAAGAATTTAATCATAAATAAGAAAAATTAAACATGTCCTAAACAAACCACCGTACAATTGATGCAAAATTTGATTTCAAATCAGTTGTGTAGATTATAACATTTGTGCATAATTTTAACATCCTATGATGTAGTTCATTCTCTTATGTAGTTCATTCTATTATATAGTACATTCTAGTATATAGTTCATTCTCTAATATAGTTCATTCTCTAATATAGTTCATTTTCTAATATAGTTCATTCTCTTATAGTTCATTCTCTTATGTAGTTCATTCTCTGATGTAGTTCATTCTATTATATAGATCATTCTAGTATATAGTTCACTCTCTTATGTAGTTAATTCTCTAATATAGTTCATTCTCTTATAGTTCACTCTCTTATGTAGTTCATTCTCTGATGTAGTTCATTCTAGTATATAGATCATTTTCTTTTGTAGTTCATTCTCTTATGACTGTTGTTTATTCTCTTAAAGGAGCATGCCGCTTTTTTGTAGGCCGAATTTTCTTTTGCTTAAATGTTTGAAAACTAAACATCAAAATATAGAAAAATGTGTCCTTTAAGGTTTTAACTTGATAAATCGCCATTAACTGTTTAACGCCAAAACTATTTGAAATATTACGTAAGGTTCTTAAGTTCGTTATGCTTGTTGGAAGCTGTTAGAAAACTAGTGTACGGATTTGAGAAAAAAAAAACACCTCGTTGGGTTGTAGAGGAATATGTTTTCTACTTATTCTAAAGGATTCGACTAATAATATCGAGCCATTATAAAGCCAAACACCAAAACTGGACCGAACTGCTTTATTAACAATTAGTACTGTCAGTCTTTATTTAACCCTTTTAAAACAAATTCGATTGATCAAGTTGATACATAGATATAAATATAGCATACTTTAGGAATCCTTTAAGGTATAATTTACGACCTTTTTCATAATGAAAACTTTTTACAAAAACCGGAATACCCCTTTAAACAGAATTCTACCCTGTGACTGTCTTCAAAACAAAGTATGAGTCAAGTACCACAAATTGAAGAAAAAAAGTCTAGAAATTTCGTTGAATTTTATTTGCGACAATGTAAAGAACGACAGTATAAAGTATATTGAGCTTTAAAACATTAAAATGATTCTAAAATAATACACCGACATATAAGCTAAATGTTTGCTTTAAAGATCTGGTATCATGTCAACGAGTCAACCAGCTATATAGAAAAAAACTCGACATCGTATTCATACCATTATGTTGGGCGTACGGTCTGGCTAACGCATACGGATTTGGATTTTTTCTAGGTTTCGCCTCATTCTCAAATTCTGAAGAAAAAAAAAACGATCCCATTAAAAATGAAGATCTCGATACATTGTAATCCTTGAGTAAATATTGTTTAAAAAAAAAAAGGGGACATGTGCGCCATTTTGGAAGGTTGATTTGATTCTTGAATTAATTTATGTTAAAGATGGGTTTCCTTATTTTTTAGTGTCAAATTAAGCAAACTATTTGATTAATTGGTGTTTCTAATCAAGTATTCTTAATCATATCATTATGTTCTTATTGCATATAATTAAGAGTTTTAACCAAATTAGAAGTGTCCATGTATGTACAGACTGGATAAACAAAAAAGACTTTTCGACCTTTCTTGATCGGTCACTCACTTGAATTCTGCTAGTAATTCTCTTCTAATTTAGCTTATTATGAATTAAATATGTGAGACAAACTGGTAATTTTCCAAGTCATTAGAAAACCTCTCTATTTTCTATTCATACAAAGATAAGCATTTTCATTCTCATAAATGAAAATAAGGGAACTCATCTTTAATAGTCTTCAGAAGTACTAGAAATGTACGAAAATGAAATAATTCGTTTAGAAATATCTCAAACTAGGAATTATTTTTCCTATTTCTATATCTGCATTCTCTATATATATCGAAGTGTCTCATGAAAAGACGACCCGTCTTTTTAAAATTCGAACGCGGATAATTCTAGACACAAATGGATATGAAAGTTCAAATTTCGACAGTGATATGTGAACACCATTGCTGATTTACTTAGCTAAAAAAAATCCCGTTTCTAAGACTTAGGTATGATTTGTAAAAAATGGCGCATCTGTCCCTTTCACTCATCATTAATGTTGCATAATTTGCATAATTTATTCTAACCAATCAAAATCCTCAATTATAGTAGGTATATCTTTCACTGGAGAAAGAATTTGATTGGATGAATATTTTGATGACCTGGAACATTGTGTTGTATACCAATTTCGTTGGATCATGCATTTTAAATTAGCACAGACAACACCCAATTAAATATCTTGATCTACACTATATTACTTTATGCAAATGCATTTTGCATGTTCAATTGATATCCGTCGTGGTGAACAAACATACACTTAAAGGGATGGTAAAAACGTTTTCTAACTTTTTTTTATTTGTATCGGAAACACTGATAGCATCAATTTGAACCAATCCGATTTTCAATCAAACGTTTGTAGTTCCTGAAATTCCAGTAAAACTAGGTGTTTGATCATCATACACTAATCGCAAAGTAAGCTTGTATACCGTAAGCCCCTCCGCAATTAGTGACGTCATCAAACACTTACTTTTAGTGGAATTGCAGGAACCACAGACGTCTGATGGAAAATTAAAATGGTGCAGATTGATGCTATCAGTGTCTCCGATACAAATAAAAAAAGTTAGAAAACATTCACTTTAATTGATTTTATGAAACTAAAAAGGGACACGGAAATGATAATACGAACCTTTAAGCTGAGCCACAACAACACAGACACAAATACAGTACACCAACAATAAAATAATAATTGTTCTCATTTTTCTGCAAGACATGTAGATGGTTATCATTAATGGAATATCTTTTCACAACAAATACAATGTAATTTAAGGTACACGCATCACTTTTCAAAATCAAAATTTTGCAAACGTTTCGCTTTCAGTTAGATAAAATCCAACTTAAATCAAAGAAAGTGATGACAAAGTTTATTTTCAAGAAAAGTGATTTTTTTTATTTGATTTAAGATGAAATTTTCTTATAATTTTTCATCACGATTACGATACGAGAAACACGTCAAAACGTTGCAGAAATAGTTAAACTGTGTTTGTTGTTCCCTAAAGCTTTGTTTATATATATAGCCCAAAGTGTGTGAAATTTGTTATCCAGTTAGTTAGCTCAAGTGTTTAATATTTAATATCCAATTGGTTAACACAAGTGTTTTACATTTAATATTCAGCTAGCTAGATCAAGTGTTTCATATTTCAATTTCCAGTTAGTTAGCCGAAGTGTATTATATTTAATATCCAGCTAGTTAGCTCGAAGTGTATTATATTTAATATCCAGCTAGTTAGCTCAAGTAAATTATATTTAACATCCGGCTAGTTAGCTTAAGTGTTTTATATTTCAATATCCAATTTGTTAGCACAAGTACATTATATTTAATATCCAGCTAGTTAGCTCAAGTATATTATATTTAATATCCAGCTAGTTAGCTCAAGTATATTATATTTAATATCCAACTAGTTAGCTCAAGTATATTATATTTAATATCCAGCTAGTTAGCTCAAGTGTATTATATTCAATATCCAGCTAGTTAGCTCAAGTGAATTATATTTAATATCCAAATAGTTAGCTCAAGTATATTATATTTAATTTCCACTAGTTAGCTAAAGTGTTTTATATCCAATATCCAGTTATTTATCTCAAGTGTATTATATTTAAAATTCAGCTAGTTAGATCAAGTTTGTTATATCTAATATCCAGATAGTTAGCTCAAGTGAATTAAATTTAATTAGTTGTAGCTAGCTTGTGTTGTATTTCAATTCTAGCTTTACTTAGCTTTTTATATTTAATATCTAGCTATTTATTGTATATAATATATGTTCATATATAATATCTAATAAGCTATCAATGTTACATTCATAATTTCGAGCTCGTTTGCTCAAGTGTATTACATATAATCAATTATATATAAATTGTAGTATATTATAAATGCTACATTTATGACTGCTAGCTCAAGTGTTTTATATGTAATTCTAGCATGTTACCAATGTTACATTAACAATTTTTAGCTCGTTAGCTCAAATTTATTATGTATAAAAATTTAGCAAGTTATCAATGTTACATTTATAATTTCTAGTTCGTTAGCTCAAGTGCATTATATAAAAATCAAGCATGTTGTCAATGTTACATTTATTATTTCTATCTCGCAAGCTCAAGTGTATTATATATAATTTCTAGCTCGTTAGCTCAAATGTAATATATATAATTTCTAGCTCGTTAGCTCAAGTGTATTATATGAAAATTTAGCATGTTATCAATGTTACATTTATTATTTCTAGCTCGTTAGCTCAAATGTATTATATAGAAATCTAGCTCGTTAGCTCAAGAATGTACTAAATTATATAGAGTTAAATCGCTCAAAGCTAGCAGTATAATTTACCTATCAAGAGTGCCTGCATTGGAAGTCTGAAATCTAACACTTAATAATGAACAGATTTGAGAAAAGCCAAACAAACATACCTGAGATAAGAAAACAGAGAAAGCCAACTGTCTGACCTGCGTGTATCTTATATATTGAGATTTCTTGCAGGTTTAAATCTATTTAAATCATGACAACATAATAAAAGAAGACATTATACGGTGACCCAGGCGACAGTGTCAGGAATATGGGCGGATATTATTTATTTTATTTATGTATTTAATGTCAACTAACACAATCATTCGCCAGGAGGACAAAATGATGTGTACTTTAAAGGGATTGTAAATCAGTTTTGTAAATTATTTTATGTGTACAATTTACACCATTCTAATCTCCAATTAGACATCTGTGGTTCCTGCAATTCCAATAAAACTAAAGTGTTTGATGACATCACGAATCGCAAAATATTCTTTTATCACAAGGCGTTTCGTGATTAGCGATTAGTACAATCTAAATAGTTTTTTACCAACGGTCTGTCCAAGTGATGTTTTTTTTTATCCAATCAAAGCATGTGATCCCATTTCTGAATAAAATTAGGAATTGTGGGATATCGAAACCAAAAGTAGAGCAATATGACAGTCTCTTGAGTTTCGATATCCCATAATGCCTTACTATACCAAGAAACAGGTTTTACATGGCACGTTTTGATTCCCAAAGAGGCTGTAATATTACTCTACTTTAGGTTTCGATATCCCACAATTCCTCATTTTATCTAGAAACGGGTTTACAGGACATGCTGTGATTGGTTAAAAATAACATCATTGGGACAGGACTTTGGCAGAAAACTATTTAGATTATTATATAGATTAAAAATATCAAAAAGAAAAAGAAAAAGATGCGACATTGTAAAATAAGGAATTGTGGGATATCGAAACCTTAAGTAAAGCAATATTACAGCCTCTTTGGGTTTCGATATCCCACAATTCCTTATTTCATTCATAAACGGATTTTACATGACATGCTGTGATTGGTTAAAAATAACATGGTATAAAATTATTTAGATTATGATGTAGACTAAAAATATAAAAAAAAAACAAGGAAAAGGTTCGAAATTGTAAATTAATTTCAATTAGGTCTTTTATAGGGATATTTGTTATTGGCAAACCATATTTGATCACAACATATTGAAATAGACGGACTTTCCTGTACTCTTGGGCAAGGCTTGACAGGCAATTTATTTACGTCAAACGCGGTTGATAAATAGTCGGCATTAAGCCTGCATTCCGACACTACTTACATATTATACGTATAAAATTAACTGAATGTAGGTCAAAACTTATTATCAATTACCAGACCAACAATACAGAATCATCCAATTCGGACCAATCCAACAAAAAACTACTACGACTACCAACAACTACCTAGTTTGCGAGTTCAGCACCCGCTGGACACTATTAAAGGGATAGGTTCGCTATCCGTTCGACCAATCGTACCCTAGTTTCAAATACGGGTTCGGCATTTTCGGAGGTGGATTTTGGTCTTGAATATATTATGCAGTCTTCAGAAGTACTAAAAATGTACAAAAGATTACGTTTTTCTTCAGAAATACCTCAAACTAGGAATTTCTCTTTCTTTTTCTATTTATGACTTTTCTATATATGGCAGAGCCTCAAGAAATGACGAGTCGTCTTTTTAACATTCTAACGCGGATAATTCTGGACACACATGGATTTGAAAGTTAAAATTTGTTGAGCTGTGAACACTATTACTGATTAGTTTAATTAAAAAATTCTGTTTCTGAGACTCAGGTACAATTAGTCAAATGGATAGCGAGTCTGTCCCTTAAAGTTTTGGCATGCATTTTAATTTTTGGTCTATGATGACAATAACAACTATGTTTTCGTTTTGTTTGAAAATTAATAACCATTAATGTCATTCTGGATTTTTCCACAAGGTTCAACCATGCGCTGCAACAGGTGTGGTGATACAGACCTATATGATTATTCGCTTTAGTCTTACATTTATGTCAATGTTCAAAGGTGCGGGCACACGAGAGGTCTTGGTCGGAGACTTTCGTCGCCGAGTCTTGTCTTGAGTTTAAACGACTGGCACGGTGCAGAATCTCCAGTCGGTTGTAGATAATCAGGTGCAGACGACAAAAATAGTTTTTCTAATAGCTTTGTCAGTGATGCACGTCGGATGGGGCAATAAACCCAGATTATTGTGATACAGACTGTGGACATCCCTCGACAGTTGGGAATCGAAAAAGAGTAGGTTAATGCGTCTGTCATGGCAAAATTCCCCTCATTGCACACTGCATGGCGTTTTCCGTGTTCAATAGCCCACATGGTGCATAAAACGGACGTAAAACCCCTATTAAATTCCAAACAAAATTATATATATAAAAAAAAGGGTTTAATTTCCTGTCGTATAGATTTCTGACAATATATTACAGAATTAGACTGTTTGAAGTGAGGCTGTATTATAAGTTGATTATGTGTTAAAGCCACCATCTAACATACTCCAAAGAATCATATTGTAGTAGTTGTACGGGTTCCCACCCCAGAATGGGTATCTCATTGGCGGTGGTGCTCCGTACCCTTGACCTGAAAACAGAGAATCATACAACTGGCTGAAGCAGCTTGACCATATTTACTCTTTTCGAAACACCTGATGATACTTCTCTTTGTAGGAGTTCACTACTACACGAATTTTACTCAATTTTGACATACTTTGAACGAGATTTTGATGAACGGAATTAAAGAGACAAGTTCGCAATTTTCGGGGGTTGATTTGGGTCTTGAATATATGTAGATAGTCTTCAGAAGTACTAGAAATATACAAAAATCGCATAATTCCTTCAAAAATATATGTAGTTAACTTTCTATTTCTATACATGACGTTTCTATATAAGGCAGTTACAAGAAAAGACGAGTCGTCATTTTAACGTTCAAGCGCTGAAAATTCTGAACACAAATGATTTGAAGGCTAAAATTTCGATGGTCACACTTTTACTGATTAGCTTAGCTAAAAAAAATCCCGTTTCTGAGACTAATGTTTTATTGGTCAAACGGATGGCGAACCTATCGCCTTAAACTGAACCTTTGAAATAAGCTCGTGAACTATTGAAAATAGCAAGATCTTACCTGTGCCTTTATTCTGCATATACTGACCTTGAGTCAGACATATTACTGATAGTAACAGTAGTGCTGTTAATAATATCTTCATTATGGAGAATCTAAAATAGTCAGATATATTACTGATAGTAACAGCAGTGCTGTTAATAATATCTTCAATATGGAGAATCTAAAATAGTCCGGCATATTACTGATAGTAACAGCAGTGCTGTTAATAATATCTTCATTATGGAGAATCTAAAATAGTCAGACATATCACTGATAGTAACAGTAATGCTGTTAATAATATCTTCATTATGGAGTATCTAAAATAGTCAGACATATAACTGAGAGTAACAGCAGTACTGTTAATAATATCTTCATTATGGAGAATCTAAAATAGTCAGACATATTACTGATAGTAACAGCAGTGCTGTTAATAATATCTTCATTATGGAGAATCTAAAATAGTCAGACATATCACTGATAGTAACAGCAGTCCTGTTAATAATATCTTCATTATGGAGAATCTAAAATAGTCAGACATATTACTGATAGTAACAGCAATACTGTTAATAATATCTTCATTATGGAGAATCTAAAATAGTCAGACATGTTACTGGTAGTAACAGTAGTGCTATCAATGGTATCTTCATTATGGAGAATCTAAAATAGTCAGACATATCACTGATAGTAACAACAGTGCTGTTAATAATATCTTCATTATGGAGAATCTAAAATAGTCAGACATATCACTGATAGTAACAGCAGTGCTGTTAATAATATCTTCATTATGGAGAATCTAAAATAGTCAGACATGTTACTGGTAGTAACAGTAGTGCTATCAATGGTATCTTCATTACGGAGAATCTAAAATAGTCAGACATATTACTGATAATAACAGCAGTGCAGTTAACGATATCTTCATTATGGAGAATCTAAAATAGTCAGACATATTACTGATAGTAACAATAGTGCTGTTAATGATATCTTCATTATGGAGAATCTAAAATATTACTGATAATAACAGCAGTGCTGTTAATAATATCTTCATTATGGAGAATCTAAAATAGTCAGACATATTACTGATAGTAACAGTAGTGCTGTTAATGATATCATCATTATGGAGAATCTAAAATATTACTGATAATAACAGCAGTGCTGTTAATAATATCTTCATTATGGAGAATCTAAAATAGTCAGACATATTACTGATAATAACAGCAGTGCAGTTAATGATATCTTCATTTTGAAGAATCTAACATAATCAGACATATTACTGATAGTAACTCATGCCCAAAAAATTGAAACTCTTTCTGTCAACTTGTGTTAGAAAGCTCACATTATCTCTGTAAATTAATGTCAGAAACACTCCTGCCTTCCCTGTAAACTTATGTCAGAAACACCCATGCCTTTTCTGTAAACTCATGTCAGAAAAACTCATGACTCTCTTATAAATTCATGTCAGAAAACGAATGCCTTCTTTGTAAACTTATGTCAGAAAGATTCATACTTTCTCTACAAACTCATGTGAGAAAAATACATGCCTCCTCTGTAAACTCATGTCAGAAAAAGTATGCCTTCTCTGTAAAATCATGTCAGTAAAGGGAATGCCTACTAATGTAAGCCAATGTCAGGAAAACGCATGCTTTCTTTGTAAACTAATGTCAGAAAGACTCATGCTTTCTTTGTAAACTAATGTCGGAAACACCCATGCCTTCATTGTAAACTTATGTCAGAACCACCCACGCATTCTCTAGAAATTTATGTCAGAAAAACGCATGCCTTCTTTGTAAACTTATGTCAGAACCACCCATGCCTTCTCTGCAAATTGGTGTCAGAAACACTTATTCAGTTTCTGTTAAAGTGCCAAAAAATGCCAGAAAAAGTATAGCATAAAAGTGCGTTTTATGGCACACAGTGTAAACTTACCCTTTTTCCTAGTTTATCAAAAATCTAAAAAGTGAAGTTTCGGATGTAAATGCAGACTTTATAATAAAAACCAAACCAGATTACTAATCGTATAGTCCGAAACCCATGACTCAATTTAATAAAGCTCTGTCTTCCTGTTCTGTAAACTTACCATTCAGTCTTATTAAAATAAGACCAAACTTTCGTTCCGTTTTTCGTTATTAGCTTTTAATTTCATATAGCCACTTCAGTTAGGATCTAAAGACTGGCCTCTGAAACATTCGTCAAAATAACCTTTTGACCCAATCTGATGACATCTGCTTCAACCAATCAAATTCATTCATTCTCACACAAAATGCCAGCGCTGGAGAGGGCAGCAATGTGATTGGTTAAAGCAGGGTTAGGTAAAAAAAAGGTTATTTTGACGAATATTTAAGAGACCCCCTTAACTACGGGCCTGCTTTCAAATGACTTTGAGTTTAGATTTTCGGATTAATTGTGAAGATGTGTAACAACTTCGTCATTTGGTTAAAACTTGATTCGTAGCCTATAATCGCATATTTTAAGATTGGGTCATTTTGGTTAAAATTATATCAAACACGTTTTGCCACCATTGAGGATGTTTTAGTTGAAAGGTAATTTATCAAACCATATTGGCACTGTTCTTCATTTGCATAATCGGTCACCTATAAAAATGAATCGTCAACAAGTATGTTTGTACATGTAAAACAGACATAAAAATTGATTGATCATGCTAGTAGCTTTCACAGATAGATCCAATGTAGATGATATTTGAATTTATGCCATAAAACTGTTCAAACGATCCATCGTGAAATGAGTAAGGCGTGGACTTAAGTTGAGTTGGGGCCCCTCCCCCGTGAATATTTTAAAATAAGGACATGACATTACATAAATTATGTTAAAGGTGGGTTTCCTTATTTTTTAGGGTCAAATTAAGCAAAATAATTGGTGTTTCTAATGAATTATCATGTATTCTTAATCATATCATTATGTTCTTTTTGCATAAATTAAGAGTTTTAACCAATCATTTATGTCTATACAGTCTGGATAAACAAAAAAATACTTTTAGACCTTTCTTGATCGATCACTCATTGGAATTCTGTTGGTAATTCTCTACTTATTTAGATGGGGCGGTCCCTTAGGAGTAGGTGGCCTGTGTATGCCCTACTTGGTCGTTTTAAAGTCCTAATATAAGCTATAAGCTATCAAAGCAATCACTATGCATAAAAGAATCGAATTCCACAGTGTTATTGTTGATCAACATTCCCGGTTCCAAACATGGGGTACAAGTACTCCCTATGGATCCCTGCTAGTGGGTGCCATTGGGTATCTAAGAACCCTTTCAGACGCTCCATGATAGACTTGCGACTATGACGCCTCCGCAGAGTTGTCGCATTTTAAATTGAGCCTCAATAGTTGTCCCCCTATTGAGTCATTCTGGACCCCCCCAGTGTTGGGAGGCTGGCGTCGCCATTGGATACCAGGTGTTCATAAGGGAACAATGGTGTACATTGATATAAAGTTATATATCAGATGATTATATTGGGAGTGGTAACTTGTTCTTTCCACCTGTTAAGAACATCTTTTCGGATAAAAAATGGGAGCAGGATCTTGTCGTGTTTTTGTACTTACACAACTAAAGAATGTAATTTCGGAATATATCTTATCATTAAAGGGATTGTGAAGAGGTTTTCTAACTTTTTTATGTGTATCGGGGGACACTGATATATCAATTTGCACCACATTCCAATTTCAGTCAGACGTCTTTTGTTCCTGCAATACCACCAAAAACTGAGTGTTTGATGACGTCACTAATCGCAAAATATGCTACATTATCGATTATTGACGTCTTCAAACACTCAGTCGCTATATTGAGCTTAACGTAAACTCCATAAGTGAAGAAAATGTTTCATTACAAGAATGTGCTCCTTTTAACGGCCAAGTTGGTCGTAATAGTGATAAATACATAATATTAAGCCCTGTAGCAATTAATGTTCAACTTGGGAAGACAAGATAACCAAAGTGGAAAGCGACCAATCACAATTTTTTCTTGTAGGTGGTGAGAACTTTTCAGATGACGTTATGATATTTTTTAAGATTTACTATAAAAAAAAGTCAAATTTTCCCGATTGGACGCAATAATTCAAGAGCAAAATTACAATCAAACAATCAAAATTTTAAAGGGATGATGCCACTATCACAAAAGGCCCTTCGCTATTAGTGACGTCATCAAACACTTAGTTAAAGTAGAATTGCAGGGACCACAGATGTCTGATTGAAAATTGGAATGGCGCTAATTGATGCTATCAGTATCCCCAAACACATGGAAAATTTAGAAAACATGTTCACCATCCCTTTAAAAATCGAATTCGAAATGTATTATTGACTTTGAAAACTACATTAGAGATTTGTCCAAAATTTCAAAGCCGATCGCACCTTCCCTCTTCATCACCTTGGTTTGGTTTGAATTAAATGACGTCGCTTCACACTGTTGTGAAACCGGTTTACGATGTCACGTCTTCCATCAATGACTCAATCAAAATACATGTAGTGGACTTTGGACAAAAATTGTGTGACTTGATCAGACATACGTCATAGACTTGTTACATTGGTTCTTGACATTAAAGAGAGCTTCCCCCGAAAATCAAAAATCAATTCTATTTCTTGCAAAAAACAGTGGACTTGTCAAACACCAATTTAACTTCATATGTTCCAACCCCGGTTAAAACCTCTGTCAAAATTGTATCTATTAGTGTTCGATAATCTCTAGTCTATTTAAATTAGACCAACTTTCTTTTCGTTTTTATGTTTTAATTCACTTCAGGAAAGGTCTAAAGACAGCCCTCTTGAACATTCGTCGCAATAACCTTTTGACCTACACCTTCTTTAACCAATCAAATTTCTGCCTTCTCCAGCGCTGGGATTTTGTGAGTTAGTGATGGAATGTGATTGGTTAAAGCATATGTCGTCAGGTTAGGTCAAAAGGTTATTGTGACGAATGTTAAAGAGGGCTGTCGTTAGACCCTAACTAAAATGGCTATATTAAAATGAAAGCTAATAAAAAAAAAGCTGAATGAAAGTTTGGTAATCTTTAAAGGGCCCACATAATTTTCGCTTGACCATTTGGTACCCTTGCTGGTAATGTCCCTTTAATGACGCAAAGGGCTGATTAGAGGGTATTAACAACACCTAATCGCCATATTAAGACAGACAATCCTATATGAATGCGGACATGGTAAACCGATTATATGATACAGATAATAAAACAATGAAGACAGAGCGTCATGATAGTACGTTATTAAGAAAGCTGATCGTTCAACCACCTTCTTACTTACTCTAAAACCACGCAATCCAAGAATTTTTCAATTTTACCTTCGCTGATAATGTCCAAATCGAATTCTATATAAGGATTTGCATCAAGGATTCAGAAGTATACTATAACTCGGTGAAAAAAAACCCTATTGCATTGGACAAATTTAGTTCTCTGCGATTTCGTAAAAGGGATTGTAAAGAGGTTTTCTGAAACAATTATGCTTATCTGTGACACTGATAGCATACATTTGCCCATTCCAATTTTCAATTAGACGTCTGTGGTTCCTGCAATTCCACAAAGCCTAAGTGTTTCATAATCGCAAAATATGCTTTATCACATTAAAGGCCCTTCGCGATTAGTGACGTTACCATACACATAGACGCATAGATTTTAGTGGAATTGCAGGAATCCTAGACGTCTGATTGAAAATTGGAATGGTGCAAATTGATGCGATGAGTGTCCTCGATACACATAATCTTTTTTAGAAAACCTGTTTACAATACCTTAAAGATAGGCCTTTATCTCATCAAGTAAACGAACTTGCAGATCGTGCAGAGCGCTACATTAATGTTTCGATGAAGGCGATGAAGCGGTGAGGGACCTGACCGTGGGGTTGAGCTATATTAAGATCTTTATACCTATAGTAAAAACAAAGGTAATCCTATTTAATTCTTAAGTAGTGGAAAAAAAGAAAATTACAATGACACATTGGAGCTTTAACTGATTATATCATTCAATAAATCAATCATCAGGTAAAACGGTTGGTTGCTAACGGATTAAAGTTGAATATATTTCCAATACTTTAGCTTTCCCTGGTTATTTATTTACTGTCGTGTGTTAACTAGTGACACATTATTGAATGGTTTACTGATAACACTTATTTATGCATAAGCATTTAAGGTTACATACACCTCGTCGACGAATTCATTACTTGCGGTCTGCAGATTTCGTGTACCACTATATATTTTTTGGATGTGACTAAATTTTTCAGAATATATTGAATAAGAATGTGAGAAAACTAACGGAACAGCTCGTCAGAAAAGAGCAAACAAATCGGTGTGAATCTAACTCGTATATCGATATTGACATTTTTAGTTTTGTAAACAAACCCTTTCTATGTCGGACGCAATGTTTGTAACAGTTAAATACGGAGGTAAGTTATGTTTATGTTAATGTACAAGGGGGACATAGTTATGTATGTGTATAAGGTTAACATAAGTATTCCACACCTGTTGAAACATAATTAACATATTAGGAACACAAGTATTCCAGTAATGCGTAAAACATGACATTTAAAGCCTCCAAATCTCCAAATGTGTGTTCAGAATCCTACGCATTTGAAAATGTTTAAACGACGACTCGCCTTTTTTTGACACTATGCCATACATAGAAAATACATACATGTATAAGATATAGAAACAGAAAGTAAAATTCCTAGAGATATTTTTGAAGGAATTATGCCATTTTTGAACATTTCTTGTGATTCTGAAGACTATTTAAATATATTCAAGACCCAAATCAACACCCGAAAATGACCTACTATAAAGGAACATAAGTATTCCAGTAAAGTGGGGAACATATTCTGTATTCCAATACTAGAGGGAACATAGGCATTTAAGTACATTCCAGTACTATAGGGAACATGGTTGTCAAGTACCAGAGGGAACATAAATGTTCCAGTACCGAAGGGAACATATTATTGTTTACTGTATCCTACGTTTTCCCACTATCTTTTGATTACATTTTTTTCAGAATCTCGCAGTGAAATTTTCAACCCAAACTGTCGAATAATTTCTTTATTGAAGGATATAAGAGATAGGTGCCGAGGTTTTGATGGTAAGTGTACTAGGTACCAGATATGTAATGACCCTTAAAGATGGGTTTCCTTATTTTTTAGTGTCAAATTAAGCAAACTATTTGATTAGTTGTTGTTTCTAATGAAATCTCATGTATTATCATTATGTTTTTATTGCATAAGAGTTTTAACCAATAATATGTGTCCATGTATGTACAGTCTGGATAAACAAAAAACGACATTTTGACACCTTTCTTGATCGGTCACTCATTGAAATTCTCCTCTAATTTAGCTAATTATAAATTAATAATGGACATGTGAGACAAACTGGTATTTTTCCAAGTCATTAGAATACCTCTACATTATATCTATTCATGTAAGATTTAGCAGTTTAATTTTTATAAATTATAATAATGGAACCCATTTTTAAGAGAAACCATGTGTTTGATGACGTCACTAATCGCGAAGGAACTTGTCATAAGAAATTACGTAAGGTTCTTACTTCGTGTGGAAATAACATACACGAACGTAGTTCACAGCCATTTTTAATCTCTTCCTCGACTTAATAAGTCAAATTTCGTAAAGTTATAAAAGTTCAACTAAGCCTTTAAATTGACATTTAAATTAGACTAGAAATGGCTTTAAATGTGATTTGGTGGCTTTGTTGAAATATCTTATCCTTGCGGAAAGAGAAAAGGGGAGGGGCGGGGGGAGGGGGGCGTACTTGGTTCAATCGGTATCTATGTTGGTTGTTGACAAGTTGTACCGTTGGATGTTTTTACGACTGTACGTAACTTGTTACTGAAAGCCTATGGTTTGATATTAAAATTGACAATTATTTTGTATTTTTTCGCAGCCGAGGAAGTAGAATTATCTGATGAAAATGGAAATGTAAAGTTTTTAAGAGATTCTCCTAATAAATACGCCAATGAAATTCTTACAGAAAGAGAAAATTTTGTTTTGTTAAAAGTCGATAGTAAGTAACATCTATATTACCTTGCAAATATTCCATCTCTGAGTTCAAATGGATTGGAAAAATATGGAACCAAATTTCGATGTCGTCCTCGTTCTTTGTATAAGAATACATACATGACAATGTGTGTCTTTAAAGGTACACTATCTCTTTGGATGAACAAAAAATTGAAATTTTAAAACTTTGCCAAAATGAGTCTTTGTTCATCAGTGGACTGACTAGGTGTTAAAACTATACAACAGAATCTCTCTATAATCTAATAAATCTATAAAACTAAGTAATAATTCATTAAACTAAGTAGTTTTAAAACATGCTTAGAAGCGTTTTTCAATTCAATAATAGTTTAATAGATATATTCTTATATAGAGATTCTATTCTTTAGTCATGGTACCATAAGTCCAACTGATAAATATATACACTTATTCACCAAGTTTGAGACTTCAAATTTTATGTCCATTCTAAGAGGTAGTATACCTTTAAGGTCCCAAGAGTTTGCTTGAAGGTGTAGATCTATGCGTCATTCTTCCTTGTTTTTAAAGCATTGTTTTTTTTTTGTATTTCAGAAAATGATAAATACATATCGTACTCACCATTATTGATAGATTCAGATGCAATAACTGATGACTTTTTAGGTAAGAATCGAAGAGAATTTTCAATATTTCATTGAGATAGCACCTTAAGAATCTATACCGTACCATC
>NW_008708420.1:13396-87789 GCF_000327385.1 Lottia gigantea | reverse complement strand
TACTCACTGTCCAGAATTATCCGCAATTGAAAGTTAAAAAGACGCCTCGTCATATATAGAAATAGAAAGTGATATTTCTAGTTTGGGGTATTTTTGAAGAAATTATGCGTACATTTCTAATACTTCTAAAGGTTATATACATATATTCAAGATCTAATCCCCACCCCTACAAAACGAAATGACGAACACGTCCCTTTAATATAAGGGTCAATAACGAGTGCAGTAATTGATAACCCGAATTTCATGTTATCTAGCTTACATATTATGTGAAGGTATTAACTTTTATTTTGCAGCTAGATTAGCAGTTCGAGATGACACCGATGGATCTTCAGATACTCGACGAGGGAAGGCACCCAAACGATCAACAAGTGACAAATCTATAAAACAAGAGAAACCTAGCACCAAGATGCGTCTTGCCAAATCGATCACTAGCGTTGTTCGTTCTAGATCACGATCTGGAAAAACACCATCGTGAATTGTATTGCCAATTGTCACGTACACAATATCATCGAAGACACCTCCATATTTCTATGCTTAGCTTAAAAACATATCTCAAAGACTCAAAGTTTTACATAGTTTTAAAGACTCATTTCAAACCTTCAGTTGGTTCGAAATAAAAAAATTAAGCGAAGGGTATTCAGTGATAAATCATATTTCGCGATTAGTGACGTCATCAAACACTTAGTTTTATTGCAATTTCAAGAACCACAGACGTCTGATAGAAAATTGGAATGGTGTAAAATGATGTTATCAGTGTCCCCGATACACATAAGAAATTTAGAATTCTGCAATTTTTGCACTTGTAATGGAGAGACGTTTCGACTTAAGTCATGTGAACTAAAAGGGAACTAAGCCGGAACTTTTCCTTTACACTGTTGGAAAATCCTGTACATTTTTCAAAATCTTGTACATTTTTGTTCAATTTTATATTTGTAACACTATTTTAAAAGGTGGCCTATGTATTGTTATATTCGTATATACAATGTGTTTAAACGGAATATGTTATGTTCGTATATACAATGTGTTTAAACGGAATATGTTATGTTCGTATACAATGTTTTAATATAATACGATGTTTATCACGTACGGTAATAAATTTGTCTCGAATTATAATTTATTGGATAAAAATCTGTATATAAATGTCTTATTTTAATATGATGATGCATGTTGGTAAGATACATTACTGTATACAAATTCTAATTCATCAGTCAACAAATCGTCCATGCGCTAAATTTATTTTTTACTGAGTAGGGTAGCCTGTAATCCAAGGTTTTCCTTTCTTTCTATTACACTTTTCAGAATCTTTATTGATCGATTGTCTTAGGCCCCTTTCTCCTTGCAGTTGTGTAATTTTCTCTTAGGTTTTCCTGCAATTTTTTCATGTCGCAGAATATATCTTGACTGAATAGAACAAATAAAATGGACAGATGCCATGATGGCTGATTTGAGTCTGGATAATTCTGGACACACAATTGATTTGAAGGCTCAAATTTCGACGGTGAGCTGTGAACAATATTGCAGATTGGCTTAGTTAAAAAAAAATTCCCATTTCTGGGACTAAAGTATGATTAGTCAAAAAGAATGGCGCATCTGTCCCTTTAAATTATAAGCCTTACTGAATGGAACGATGGAAATTATAACTGTCCAAAAAATTTATGCCAGATTACAAAGCGCGTCATTATCCCCCCCCCCCCCAACGGTTCCTGTATATCGCGTGCAGACAGGAACATGCTAGAAGTAAGTAGCAGACGAAATTTGATCACCTTTATCAAGAACGATAACTCTGTGTCTTAAACGTTAAAGTTCAGCGTGTTGTTGAAAAGTTGTTCATTCGGAAATTCTGCTTTCAAACGTAAGTAACGATCATTCTTCTTTAAACCAAGTTGTTTTGAAACCCAGACGTAATCATTTCAACGCAATTTCATCCACATTGAACGCAGGAATTTGGGAACCTAAGTATGATGGAATCGAATACGATTAGTCAGGGTTGGCCTAGTCACTCAAATATTTCGGAACTTATTTAATGTGTTTAGAGGAACGTACTTAATAAACGTTTACGTACATTTTCTAAATTTTTTGTTTCAATGCTGTAAATTTTCCAAATCAAAATCATTTTGCATTTTTCGACATGTTAATTGTGTATAGTATTTAGACGTGGCTTTAGGTATGGCACAAGGGTTTGTCTATGGATGGAAATGTACCAGAATATCAACAATTCATAGGAATGTCAATAAGTCAAATGCAAATGTTTCAACTTCAGATTATGTTTTATCGTATCATTCATGTCTAATTGTATGACGTCTCTAATCGCTAAATATTTATTTATATTATATATATTTATCACATAAGGACCTTAGCGATAGTGGACCAGGAACCACAGATGTCTGATTAAAAATTGGAATGGTGCATATTGATGCTATCAGTCAGTGTCCCCGATTCACATAAAAATTTAGAAAACCTCTTTATTAACACTTTGCTGTCTTTTCTGCACCTGATAGCGGCATAGGACAGTGGCTTAATTTTTTTCTGGTGAAGAATTTTCACACCTTTGTCTCCCTTTGTTGTTGACCTCTCACTACAATTTATAGAGTTTGCTCACTCTAAACAAAATTTAAGCTCTTGTAAGGATTTCCTGTAAGGCAATTTAAGATTACAATTTCTTTTTGTTATTATTTTTCGTCGATCTCCATTGTTATTTAAGAAGATTTAATTATGAGACTGCCGATTCTCGCTCGTAAAAATTGTTCTGATTGGCAGCAGACCGATAAAAGAGGAAAATAATACCGAAACGAAAATGTAATGTTAATTAGATTGTCTGTAAACCTGCTTTTCATTAAAAAGTCTTTATTTATATATTTCAGGATTGAAAGAATGGATAAACCAAAGAAAGATATAACAAAAACTACAAAAGGTGCTCTTTCTCCAAAAAGTCCAGAAAATTCAGAGAAACTCAAAGTGACATCACCAAAGCCTTCTGTAAAGAAATTAACAGATAGACTTAAGGGTGCTATTGGAACCACACCCAAAAAGACACTAGCCCCAGCTGAAGTTGGTAAAAAGGGAAGCATTGAGAAGGTTAAATCTCCTACCATTAAACCAAAGGTACCAACCCCTCAAAAAATGAAAACAACACCACTATCACCAGAGAAGAAAAGAGCTGCTGCACCAACAAAGAAAGAAGAACCTAAAATAGAAAAACCCAAAATCAACGGTACTCCTAGAACATCCAGTCTTGATCCAAAGAAGACTAAGCAAGATGTACCAGTATCAACAAAGCCTTCAATTGAGACAGCCAAGAATGCTGCAGAAAATATAAAAGAACCGAAAAAAGAAGAGTCAACAGAAATGCCAGTACAGCAAATAAACCAGAAAGCAGACTCTTCAGTTCCCAAGGAAACCCAGCCAAAGAATGGTAAAGAAACTTCAAAAGAAAATCCACCAGTAGAACAGAATGGTAAAGTTGGAAGCAGTCAAGCTGCAAAACAGAATGGTTCAGCTGGAAAAGTTGAAGCTAAAAAACAGAATGGTAAAGCTGAAAGAGATGAAGCTAAAAAACAGAATGGTGCAGCTGAAAAAGTTGAAGCTAAAAAACAGAATGATGCAGCTGAAAATGTTGAAGATGCAAAACAGAATGGCGCTGTTGAAACTGCAAAGCAGAGTGGTACAACTGAAAACGTTCAAGCTGTAGAACCGAACAGTAAAAATCCAACAGAAGAAGGTACAACAGATGGTAACATTACTAAAGATGAGTCAAAAATACAGAATGGTCAACCAAAAAATGGGCAAGTTGAATCACAAGATAAATCGGAGAAGTCTGGAGACGAAGAAGCTGATGATGAATATGATGAAGAGTCAGAAGATGAGGAAGTGCCACCGAAACCAGTCGAGAACAAACCAGATTACAGTAAACCCATAGGCCCAGTGAAAGAACCAATTGAATACTATGACGTAGTGGGAAGTGTTAAAGAAGCTATTCAGGAGTTAGATTCTGTGGATGCTATTAATGCTGCTTTTGCCAATTGCAAGTCAGATGCGGAAAGATTTAAACTATTGTATTCTAATCCTGTAATATATGATGCCATAGAAGTGGAAGAAGGGTACAAAAAGAAAGATCTGGAAACTGCAGCCAAATATAGGACGGAGGGCAATGAGATGTTCAAATCGAAAAGACACACCAAAGCATTAGAACTTTATTCATTGTGCATCATCAATGCGCCTTTTCCAAAAGGAGATGACTCACCTGAACTAGCACTAGGCTTTGCCAATAGATCAGCTGTGCTGTATCATCTGTCTCATTACTTATTGTGTGTTCAGGACATCAAGTTAGCTCTGAAGAATCAATATCCAGAAAAGATGCAGTATAAGCTTTATGATCGTCTTGGGCGATGCTACTACTTCCTGCGACAAAAGGATGAAGCTATTGTTGCCTTTGAGACCGGGATGGAGATGCTGGACGAAGCTGGATTAGATGCAAGGAAACATGAATCCCTGGAGAATGACATGATTAAACAACTTATGAAAACTAGAAAAATCAAAGCCGCAAAATTGACAAAGACTGTGAAGGAATTTAACCACTGCCATGGTACCATGCCGAGAATAGGACTGCCAAGTGATGAAATTCCGGTAATGGCAGAAACATTAGTTTTAAAATACTCGCCTGAGAGAGGTAGAGGTATTTACACCACGAAGGATGTGGAAGCAGGCGAACTTTTGTTTTGTGAGAAACCTTTTGCATCTAAAAACATGCACAACTCGGATTTAACCCATTGCCAGAATTGTTTGAATAGAGTGCTCTCCCCTTTACCATGTGATCAATGCAGTGGTGTTGTTTTCTGCAGTGAGGAATGCAAGGCTGAAGCTATGAAAAGTTTCCACTTCGCCGAGTGTAGAGTTCTAGAAACAATCCATAATATTGATTTTGGACTCGGGCATTTGGCTTTGAGAATGGTGTTGAAGGCTGGTCTGAATCATATTCTCCAGAACAACAAGAAGTATCCGGAGAGTTTTAGATCCGATATCCTGAGGATTGGGTTCAATAAGGATGGCGTGTATGATTCTATGGATTATGACACTGTTTATTCTTTGGTGAAGCATAGTGAAAAACGCTCTTTGGGAGACCTTTTTAAAAGATCGGTCGTAGCTGTCTTTATGGTGAAGTGCCTTGAACACACTTTAAGCTCTCAGCCTTTGTCAACCAAGGCCCATCTTCCCGAAAAATGTGTGATTGGTGGGCACATATTACGACATATCCAAATGTTACCTTGCAATGCCCATGAAGTGTCCGAATTTGCTTACAGAGAATATGATTTACCTAATTCCCAAACAATGGAAATTGGATCCGGTATTTATGCAACCTTAAGTTTGATCAACCATTCGTGTGATCCCAATGTTGTGCGTCATTCTTACGGAGATTTTTGTGCTGTTAGAGCTATCAGAAACATCCCCAAAGGAACTGAAGTGTATGACAGCTATGGGGCCTTGTATCCTTTAACGGCTAAAAAAGATCGTCAAGAAAAACTTTTGTCACAGTATTTCTTCAAATGTAGCTGCAAAGCATGCTTGGAAAAGTGGCCTTTGTACTTCCAAATCCCCAACGAGGTTCCTTATTTCTATTGTGAAAAGTGCTCTGGGTATTTATCGATCCCCGAAGATGGTAAAACTCAGCGAGCGATGTGCGATAGATGTAGATACGTTCAGGACATGACACCTAAGCTGGATGTATGGACTCGCTCTGATGAGATCTTCGCTAAGAAATTAAAAGAGATCATTGGAGGAGTTGTTACATCTGATGCCTTAAGTGTTCTTCTGGGTCATCTTAAAACTCTTGATCAGCTGATCATCCGTCCGTTTGCTGATTATAATGATTGTCAAGAGGCAATTAAGCAATGTTTGAATCTTCAGGCAAACTGTAAAAAAGTCGATTTATACGCCTAAATTTAGATTGAGAAATATAGGTACCATTATGGGTTCGTTTCATTGGACCAGGCAATTTTTGATTTTTCCCGTGATAAAGACGACTGTGGTTCCATAATTCCATGGGTTTTGGGAGATTTCAGACACCACGCAGTTAGTTTAAGAGATTGTAAAGAGGTTTTGTAAAAAAAAAAATATGTATATAGGGGACATCTGTGGTTCCACAGATGTCTGATTGAAAATTGAAATGGTGCAAATTGATGCTATCAGTGTCCCCGATACACATACAAATTTTAAAAACTTCTTTATAAATCCATTTTATTGAGGTGAACATATTTTCATCTAGTCATATTTATTGTTCATTTTTTCGTGAGGTCCTAGACTCAGATCACCAGATGCGGTGGTGTCTTTAATCATCCGACAGTCCAACAGCTAATTTTTAGACTTGATATTCGGGAATTGAAAAATATGTGCTCATGACGGTTTCATGACGCAAGCTGCAATAAAAAGTTGGAAAGGTACTTATCGGGTATGATGAAACGAAACAATAAATAAATCTTGCCATTTTCCTATATGAAATTTTATGAAGATTTATTTATTCTATAATGCGCTGCCGGAGGCTGTCGGAGGATTAAAGACAACGCAGATGCTGATAACTGTATGTTGATTCGGAAACATTTTTGTAGGCATTTATTTATGAAACATTTGATACCTTATTAAACCATCGTTTTAACGACGATATTTGAATTAATATGAAGGTAATTGGCCCTTTCCAAAAGTTTTGATAATATTAGTAATATTTAATGATAAGTGCAATACATAATTTATTTTATATATAATATTGTTTATTAAGTTATACCATTTATTTAAAGGGATGGGTTCGCCGTTAGTTTGACCAGTCGTATCTTAGTCTTAGAAACGGATTTTTTTCAGTAATTCACAACCTACCGTCGAAAGTTGAGCATTCAAATCCATGCGTGTCCAGAATTATTTGCTTTAAAAAGTTAAAAAGACGACTCGTCTTTTCTTTAAAAAGGCATATATACAGAAATAGAAAGATAATTCCTAGTTTGAGATGTTTTTGAAGGAATTGTGAGATTTTCGTACATTTCTAATACCTCTATGAAAATTATTTACATTCAAGACCCAAATCAACTCACGAAAATGGCGCACTTGTCCCTTTAATCATTAAGTTATTTTAGTTTTTGTTTGGAGTGTTTGTGTAGATTTTTTATGTCTATAGTTTCATATAAAACTTTGAAATTTGTATTTTGTTTTTATATACGCCCACACGAGGATGTCCGTCCATTCACATTCTTTGCGAACCTTTTAAAGGTTACAGTTTTATTTTGAATGGTTTTGATGAAACTTGTTGTGTTTTTGCATACTTTATGATTATCTTGGATACGTTTCGCTTCTTATCAGCTTTGCTTTGTAAATATGAATGGTGCAAATTTATGCTATCTATGTTCCAGATACAAATTAGAATGGTTTGAATAAAACTGATAACGTTTTTGCTCACTAGTGAAACGCCTATCTTAGAAACATTTCGCTAAATATAAGCTTTGAACTATTGTGCTTTGCTAAGTTCAACAGCATTGTAATACAATATTATGCTGGCTATGATGCCCCTCGGATCTGTTTTTTCCTGGAAGAAACGTCAAGGTAGAAGCGGTATTAGTTGTGGTCTTGTACGTTGAATGCTATTTCGCAGTTAAGGCCCTTGAATAGGCCAGTTTGTTTGTAGTCTGTAGTATTTTGCAAAAACTACGTTTCTACTAATGGTTGTCGTTGAACTGTTTCTTTTATAATGCAATTTTATGAGTTCAGATGAATTTTGATACTATCTGTGCTATCCTAAAATAATCCATGACTGACACTATACACAACACAAACCGTGTTTCACCATGAATTTTAATTCAGAGTTGAAATTTAGATGTCGCTATAATCTATTTTTAGAAAATTTGTTCGATGTACACAATGTGCGACAGCAGAAACAACATTGAAATAATGTGAGTAAGAAAGAAACCTGTTGATAAAATTGTAACAATTTCTTACGGACTGAGCAGTGGAATGTTGATTTTGAGTTCTCGTTCAGTTTGCATTGTTTGCATTGGTTGGTAGTCCTAGTATGGTACCGTAGTTAGTACGATAGTTGGTGTAGGGAGACGGAGAGGAAGAGGGGACCCTGTCAACGTTCATTCAAGAAATAACCATACAGGATTATAATATGATATTATATTTATTTCATATTAAGTTACTGCTGCTGTTTGCATTTTTGTTGAAATTTTTGCTGCTGCCTGACGGCCAAACTAAGATAGCTAGCCGGTCACGTTCAGATGACTAAAAACCCAGACTTGAAGTTGACAGTTTAGGTGCCTTAACTTTGGTGTCTAACAATATAAGCTGACTTAACTTTTCGAGCCAGGTTTTAAGCCAATCTTGAAGAAGGTGCAAGTTAAGTCAGCATAGACGCCTAAAAAAATCGGGCTTGAAGAATGGTTGATAGTAAAGCTTAACTTTTGTCCTTTTTTTTACTCACTTTAAGCTGGCTTAACCATTCGAGCCAGGTTTTAAGCCAACTTTGAAGATTAAGTCAGCTAAGACGACTAAAAAAATCTAGCTTGAAAAATGGTTGATTGTAAAGCTTAACTTTTGTCTTTTGAACTCACTTTAAGCTGGCTTAACCATTCAAGCCAGGTTTTAAGCCACTTTCGAAATAAGTGTACATTAAGGCAGTTAAAGTTTAACCAGTCATGTTCAGAGGACTAAAAAATCCGGCTTAAAGAGTATCAGAGGACTACAAAAGCCAGGCTTAAAGAGTGTTCAGAGGACTAAAAAAGCCAGGCTTAAAGAATGGTTGATAGTTTAGCTACCTTAACTTTTGTCGTCTAAACACACTATAAGACATTGTCTAGCTTCTACATTTAAACCAGAAATGTCACAGACCTCTAGGCTAGTCTCTATTAATACCATATTATGATATTATTTTCTATTCTTTGTTACCATCAGTAGCCTAATGACCAGTTAGTTCAGGTGATTCTAGAAAATCAATGTTCCAAAAATTATTAATTTTTAGTTGGTTATGATTTAAAAGGATTGTGAAGAGTTTTGCTAAATTTTGTATGTGTATCAGGGATTCTGATTTCATCAATTTGCACCATTCCAATTTTTAGTCAGATGTCTGTGGTTCCTGTAATTCCAATAAAACTAAGTTGATAATTGCAAAGGCCTTATTTATTTGATACAAGCAATTAGTGATTTAATCATAAAACACTTATTTTTAGTGAAAATTGATTGATGCTATCAGTAATAAGGCCTATTTTGCAATTTGTTGTGTTTGTTATTGGCAGCTATGACAGGTGTGGCACCAGGCAGGGTATGCTTACTCTTCTAGACACCTAACAGCACTTTTCATTATGAAATAATTACTCACTTATGATTGATATACTTCCTCATGTGGAAAGTTCATTAGCTGCGACCAATGTTTCGCCAATATATTGTTTTGGATGTCGTTTTCCATAATGTCGATAATCATGTGCGGATCATGCAATTGAAAGGAAAATGTATCTGATTGGATGATGATGCTCTCTTTCCAGATGATATAACAATCGTCGAAACTATCAAACTGGTTTGATATTATGTATTCTGTCGTCAACAGGATAACCTCGACGTGGAAGCTTGGGCACATGTGAGATTTTACTCAAGATTTGAGTCAGTGACAAAAATCAGCGAACAAGACTGTTCATGTTCATTAAAATCATTTTCTTTTTCAGCTCTAAGAAAATGAAGTAAGAAATGAGATGATAACTTGTTGGAGATGTCGGCTACAGAAATATTTTGTGAGATTGATCTAGATGATCTATTATTCTATGAAAGATGCGGGGGCGGTACCTTTGGAAGTGTTTACCGTGCATTATGGAAATCAAAGAATATGATTGTAGCAATCAAACGTCTTCTAGTCTTAGAAAAAGAGGTAAGTAAATTTCTATTATTGGCAGATTATTGGCCAAGTCAGGCCCAAAACTAGCCCAGGGTCTCACGGGGAGAAAACTTTTTTTTTATCCATTGAAAAGACGTCATATGAATTGCTCAACAGCAAGAAAATATGCTTAAAACTTACCTTTCTCAGATATGTGTGAAGGTTCAATTCTTCTGAAAGTATCATAAAATAGCCTAATCAATTCTGATATTAATGATGTAAAATATGATTAGTTTTGAGTTAGTTAGATTGGAGAAGGAGGCTTTAAAGACGTCAAGGTGGCAATTTTACTGCAGTGACACAAAATTACCTTTTGTTTGTTTGTGTTATGAGCCTCAATCTGGATTCAATATGGCCGACACATGAATGAACCCTTCACAGATTGCAATGGATTTGAGTTGAAGTATTAATTACTAATTTTCATTTTCAGGCTCAGGTTTTAAGTGTTCTTAGTCATCGAAATATTATTCAGTTTTATGGTGCTGTTACAGAAGATCCTAATTTTTGTTTGGTCACAGGTAGGTCTTTTCATTGAAGACTCTCTGGGAGCAGCGGTGGCTCAGTGAGTTAGATGCTTGCTTGCTAACCTGATGTTCCAGTGTTCACTCCATGCATGGGTCGAGGAAATACCTTTGGATTTTCCAATCCAGTTTCCCCTTGACAGTGATGCAAGTTGGAGGGACTGACACAGAAAAAGAGTCGTTCGGAGGAGACAATAATCTTGAGACCCCGTGTGCTACAGACTGTGCACGTTAAAGATCCCTCGACAGTTGGAAATCCAAAAACCAGTAGGCTAATGCTGGTGTGCTGGCAAAATTTGCCTCATTGCACACTCTATGGCGTTTAGATGCACCAATTAGATGCAAAAGTGTAAAACGTAAAACTCATTTCATTTCATAGAAGACTGACTTTTTTTAATTATTTAGTTCATTTCTAGCTATCCCTACTTATCATTATTAAAATCTAAGGTCTAGTTTGTCTACAATTGAAGACAATAAACCGAGGTCCTCATGTTTGCAAAAGAGTAGGATGTAAAACTCATTTCATTTCATTTTTCTCAACTAGACTGTGTTTTGGTCTATTTTGTAGAGTATGCTAGCCATGATTCCTTATATGCCTACCTCAAAAATCCTGAAAATGAACTGGATTTTAATCAGATATTAAAGTGGGCCAGAGAAATAGCCACAGGAATGAACTACCTCCATTGTGAAGCTCCAATTAAAGTCATACATAGAGATCTCAAATCAAAAAATGGTAGGCATATTTTTATGTCATTACTTCTTTTTTTTCTGTGCACCAGTAACATATTATTTCTATTTTTCAATGTCTTTAAAGGGATTGTAAAAAGGTTTTCTAAAAAATTTTAAGTGTATGCATCAATTTACACCATTCCAATTTACAACCAGATGTCTGTGGCTCCTGCAATTCTACAAAAAATAAATGTTTGATGACATCACTAGTTGCAAAATATGTTTTGCGATTTAGATTAGAATAAGATAAAAGTGATGTTGTTAAACACTTAGTTTTAATGAAAATTGCAGGAACCACAGATGTCTGATTGAAAATTGGAATGGTACAAATTGATGCTACCATTGTCCCCAATACACATACAAAATTTAGAATGCCTCTTTACAATCAACCTGTGAAACAACAGAATATTAGAAAAATTGAACTTTCAACAATCACCAGCAAATGACATCCATGAATTTATTTTCAAATGCTTTTGTGTTTCTTTTAAATCTATTTTTCTTATGAATTTTTTTTTCAGTTGTCATATCTGAAGATTGGTCATGTAAGGTATGTAGACCGAAATATCTGCCTCTATTCCAGCCTCTGATAGCTGTTGGTTGGTGTAGAGACAGAAAAACTAGGCCCTGTCTAATTGGGATTTTTCTGCACCGAATATATTCTGAAAGGTGGATATTTTTGTAGTTCAGTCACACCATCATAAGCCCCCTACATCATTTATGTCATGTCGATGGTTTCATCAAAGTATTATTCAACAAAACTTATCTCTCATTGGCCATTTAAAACTACAAAGGTCAAGGGTCATGGTAATTTAATATTATGTTATGTATTAGTTGGTGTGGAAACTCCATAAAACTGGGCCTAGTTTTGCTGACTCTACTCCAGCCAATAACTGTCAAAATATCTGTCAGAGGCTGAAATAAAACCTTTCATGGATAGAAAAAAATGAATCCAATTTCTTACAAATAATTTAGGTTCTATGATAATACAATTTCATGCCCAATTTAACATTAAACACCCAAATTTGTTGGAAACCCTTGATAACAATGATTTTGGATTTTTATTTCTAGTTATGTGATTTTGGAGCCTCAAGGTTTGTTGGTAGTACCACTAAGATGTCATTAGCTGGAACATTTCCTTGGATGGCGCCAGAGGTAAGAAAATTTGGTTGAAGTGGTAGTATGTAACAATTTACAGGGCATATTATAGTGATGTCGCGATATATCAGTGTATCAATGTATGGTGATACAACATACCCTTGTATTGTGATATGTATCGTATCATGACCCTTGTATCCCAATACATAACCGTTTCATGACCCGGAATTGGACAGACAGACCTGTTCAGAACTTTAACTAATTGCCACCAGTGGCATTAATTAAGCTTCAGTAGTTGTCCCCAACATTGAATAAGTCTGCCCCCTACTTGTACCCAGTCTCGGAAGGCTAGCACCTCCACTGAGTGCCACCTCATTGTGCTGAATATAATTTTACTCTTACTATATGTTTCTTGATCTCCAGGTTATACAGAGTTTTCCTGTATCTGAAACTTGTGATACTTGGTCTTATGGTGTGGTAAGTATTATTTGTTTTCTATGCCATTATTGTGATGTAGTTAAATACAGCTTTTTACTGACCTACTAATGCTACTTCACTCATTGAACACTGCATGGCTATATCTGCTGATTGGCCCCATCAGAAGCAAACATTAAGATGTAAATTTCATTACCGTTTTAAAGTCAAATTTTAAAAATTTTTTCCATCTTCTTGTGCATCAGTAATGCTGCGGGCACACCAACAGTCTTTGTCGCCGATTTTTGTCGCTGACTAAAATCTTGTGTAAAATCTCAACAAGATTATTGTCAGTTTAATATTTGTTGCCGATCGTCTGCAAGACAGAGCATCATCATCCAATCAGATTCATTTTTCCTTGAATTGCATGATCTACATAGTGGAAAACGACGGACTGGAGATTTTTGTCTTCTTGTGTGCCCACAGCTAGTCCATAAAACTCTTGACAAGATTCTAGTCAGCAACAAAATTTGTGTGCCCGCAGCATAAGTAAATTATTGTTTGTTTTAGGTTCTTTGGGAGCTGTTAACACATCAAGTTCCTTTTAATGGTATAGATGGTTTTCAAGTGGCCTGGTTAATAGTTGAAAAAGGGGAGGTAATGCAGTACAAATTCATTTTCTTTTTCGTATCTTAGTTTGAAGATCTTAGAAATGAGATCTTGTTTGTTGAAAAAACTTTTAAAAATTTAGTTTAAAATTTTTAATGTTAAAGGAACAGATTCAACATTTTTAGGGGTTGATTTGGGTCTTGAATATATGTAAATAGTCTTCAGAAGTATTAGAAATATATATGAAAATCGCATAATTCCTTAAAAAATATCTCAAACTAGGAATTTCACTTTCTATTTCTATAGATGTCTTTTCTATCTATGGTAGACGAGTCGTCTTTTTAACACCTAAAATTCTAGACACACATGGATTTGAAGGCCTAAATTTGGACAATGAGCTGTGAACACTATTAACTTAGCTAAAAAATTCCCGTTTCTGAGACTGCAATATAATTTCCCAAACGAATGGCAAATCTGTAACATTAAGGTCACCACACTTTCACATGCCAATCAAAATTAGAACCTCTTACCTCCAATTGTTTAAAGTATCCAAACTAATGATGTCAAGATTCAAACACTCCACGAGCTTGAGCTACAATCTGTCCTGAAATTTCTGAATTTTGATTTTTTTTTAGAGATTAACTATACCTAGTACCTGTCCACCATGTTTTGGTAAATTAATGAGACATTGTTGGGAAAATGACCCGAAAAAACGACCCCAATTTAAACAGATATTATTAGAATTAGATAAACTACTTCATGATGGTAAGGTTCCTTTTATTTACCTTTGGGAGCCGCGCTGGCTCAGTGAGATAGACGCTTGCTCACTAACCTGAAGGTCCAGGGTTCAATGGGATGGGGGGGGGGGGGGGGGGGGGGCTTCCAACCAACCTGAATAGCATTTAGTGTCTTCAGGATTTTAAATTAGTACATGAAGAACTCCAAAATTTATAATTCATTCAGTGTTGATAACTTGACGTGTTCAATTTGTTGACATGTATAATTTGTTGACATGTATAATTTGTTGACATGTTTAATTTATTGACATATTTAATTTATTGACATGTTTAATTGTTGACATGTTCAATTTGTTGACATATTTAAGATTTGTTGGCATGATATATTAATTTGACATATTTAATTTGTTGACATGTTTAACTTGTTGACATGTTTAATTTGTTGACATGTTTAATTTCTTGACATATTTCAGATTTATTGGCATGTTTAATTTCTTGACATGTTTAATTTCTTGACATGTTTAATTTCTTGACATGTTTAATTTCTTGCCGTATTTCAGATTTGTTGGCTGATGTTACAAACTCCTTTTTGGAACATAAAGAAATTTGGAAGTAAGTTGAATTTCATTGATTAAAGATGGGTTCCCTTATTTTCATTTATGAAATGAAAATGGTAATACTTATATGAATAGAAATTAGAGGTGTTCTAATGACTTAGAAAAATACCAGTTTGTCTCACATGTCCATAATTAATTCATAATGAGCTAAATTAGAAGAGAATTCCAATAAGTGACAGACCAACAAAGGTCAAAAAGTCTTTTTTGTTTATCCAGACTGTATATACATGCACATTTATGATTGGTTAAAACTCTTCATTATATGCAATAAGAACATAATGATATGATTAAGAATACATGATAATTCATTAGAAACACCAATTAATCCAATAGTTTGCTTAATTTGACACTAAAAAATAAGGAAACCCATCTTTAATAGTTCTCTGCAGTAAATCATGATGGGCCCAATGACTCACTGGCAGTCAGATGCTTGCTAACAAAGTTCTAACTCACTATCAGTGATGAAGATAGAAGGGGCTGATAAGGAGGTATTGAATTGCTTTTCCTTGGGGTAGAGCCCGCAGACCCCCAATCTTGGTTTTGTGGCGTTCCTTTTGGCGACAAGCTACCCCTGCCCCACCTTTACACAAAATTAAGGCCCAGCACCAATTTCCCCTTGCCATGAGGCTGCTTCACTTCTGTTCATTCATTAAATTTTGTATATTGTGTATCAGGGACACTGATAGCATCAATTTGCACCATTCCAATTTTCAATCAGATGTCTGTGGTTCCTGCAATTCCACTAAAACTAAGTATTTGATGACATGACCCCTGCAAAATTTTCTTGTATCACATAAGACTTTACTCTAACATAGTTTAGTAGAATTGCTAGAACCACAGATTTTTGATTGAAAATTGGAATGGTACAAATTGATGCTATCAGTGTCCCTGATACATAAAAAAAATTTGAAATCTCTTTACAATCCCTGTAATGAATCCTCTTTTTGTATCAATACTAACATTGACTAGGCGATCAGTCGACTTGATCAAACCCGGCAATATAGACAAATTCTATCTCTATTTAACAGAAAAGAAATTGAGAGTACCCTAACGAGATTAAAGAAGGCTGAAAGAGAGATTGGTGTTAAAGAAAAAGAACTAATAGATAGAGAAGAAAAGATTAGAGTTCGAGAGAAGAATTTAGAACAACAGTTTAAAGTTGTGGTAAGCTTGGACTTATGCTGTGTTCGATACCTGCTGTAAAATAGTAGCAAATACAAGAGAAACCCAATATTGAAGAGTAATTCACAATCTCGCTTGAGAAGCAGACAATACTTACTCTTTTCGAAACACCTGAGAGTACTACTACTTTGGAGGAGTCCACTACTATACTTCTTTTACTCAACTTTTTTGATTGACAGATTTGTCTTGCTTGTACAGATTTTTATTAACCCTGTAAACACGGTGTCAAACGAGGTATTACTTGATCAATAGCTATAGCTATAGATATAGGTGGTTTTCTGAGGTGTGGAAAATACCCATACAACAGGTTCTATTTTTTCTGCCTCTACTCCAGCTGATACACTTATCTTTCAACTATAACAATTCTGATGGTACATCAATGAGCTAAATTTAGTCATAATCCACAAATTTTTTTTACAGCAATTAGATAATCATGATGTAAAAACATGGAGAGAGGTTGATGTGGTAAGTTTATTAAGCCATAATTTTACTGTGAACCTAATTTAAACTGAGTAATTTCCCTTGATTGAAAAATCTTTTTCGTCTTTTGCATTCCTGTAGATCACTCGATTGGTGAGTCCTGCAACAGTTCAGAATGCATTCCACGTGTGCTGAAGAAAATAGTAGGTGCAGACAGATTACAGAATTCAAAATAGCGGATAAGGAAATGTGTGGGAAATATTTATTATGTCATATCCACTTTCATGCTGTTCAATTAATCGTCATCTTTTCAATAAATGAAAGTAATTAACGCTTTGAGCCTTGCATTCGTTAGGCTCAAAAAGAGGCGTGACCAATGTCTATTGTAACTGTGTGCTTATCCTGCTCTTTCCTATTTTTTTCAGCATCAATGGGTAATGTTACTAGGCAACAATGGTAGGTTTTCCTAAATTTCTTTAATGTATAGTTCTAGAATTAACAAATACTTTATTGAGAAATTAAAAGGTGGTTTTAGATTGATCAAAATTAAAACTTGATAAAATGATATAAAACTATGTCCATCCATTTCTGTACATTTTTATGGTCGTTCAATTGTTAAGTTCCGCATGTTCGGGATTCATGAAATCAACTGGACACTCAATAAAACAAGTTGGAACATATTCCACGTCTGCTGAAAAAATAGGTGTAGACAGAATTGAAAATGATGCAGAAGGAAATAGATTCTGTACTGTTCGAATTTAGGGCAGAATTGGAACAGACGGAACCTGTCCAGAACTCTTCAATCGAGTGCCACTAATTTCATGCAGTTCTTTGTCTCTTTACAGGTCATACGTGTGATTTAGCTCAATATGCTGACTTATTTTTAGCCAATAATATAACTGGTAGAAGATTGTTGAAATTACAGCAAACTGATTTATGTGATATGGGAATAACTAGTGTAGGCCATTATGTTGATTTACATGTAAGTGTATTAGTTCTGTTATTTTTAGGGTTGCAACGATTCTTGAAGTTGCGATTTGGATACAGGAAACGATATTCATCCAATGAAACGATTCATTGGGATGATAATCACGATTCATTTATTGGATAAGAAACGAGAAAATATAGTTGAAGTTTGTCACTATTAAGCACTTGAGAACATTTAGAAGTAAGGAATTGTGAAAAAAAATAAAATTTTTTTTGAATTTTGATATGATAGTCATACTTGAAAAATGAAAACATGACACAATTTCTTATGCACATAAGGATTCTGTAGCATTTGTTATGAATTAATTGTGCCGATACATCATGATTATTTTTATCCAACACAATGCATCGATATGAAGGAAAGAATCGGGATTCATCGGTTCTTCAGTGAATTGTTGCAGCCCTAGTTATATTATATATTGGTCTATTCCTTTCTTTGTATGGTTCCTGTTGATTTTCTTTCAGGACACAGTCACCAACTGTTTGACCAATCATACCTTAGTCTAGAAATAGCAATTTTTAGCTAGACTAATCAGTAATAGTGTTCACTGCTCACCGTCATAATTTGAGTCATCAAATCAAGAAATACCAGATATCCTCTAAACCTGAACTAATAGATGATTTAATTGTTGATGTTTGTTTCTTTCAGAGTGAGATTGAATTATTGAAAGCTCATAATTATCGTTTATTAAACTTCCCTCCATTATCACCGATGGTAAGTTCACAATTATCGTTTATTAAACTTCTCTCCATTATCTTTAATGGTTAGCTCACAATTATCGTTTATTAAACTTCCCTCCATTATCTCCAATGGTAAGTTCATAATTATCGTTTATTAAACTTCCCTCCATTATCTCCAATAGTAAGTTCACAATTATCTTTTATTAAACTTCCCTCCGTTATCTCCAATGGTAAGTTCACAATTATCATTTATTAAACTTCCCTCCATTATCTCCAATGGTAAGTTCACAATTATCGTTTATAAAACTTCCCTCCATCATCTCCAATGGTAAGCTCACAATTATCATTTATTAAACTTCCCTCCATTATCTCCAATGGTAAGTTCATAATTATCGTTTATTAAACTTCCCTCCATTATCTCCAATGGTAAGTTCACAATTATCATTTATTAAACTTCCCTCCATTATCTCCAATGGTAAGTTCACAATTATCGTTTATTAAACTTCTCTCCATTATCTCCAATGGTAAGTTCACAATTATCATTTATTAAACTTCCCTCCTTTATCTCCAATGGTAAGTTCACAATTATCTTTTATTAAACTTCCCTCCATTATCTCCAATGGTAAGTTCACAATTATCTTTTATTAAACTTCCCTCCATTATCTCCAATGGTAAGTTCACAATTATCGTTTATTAAACTTCCCTCCATTATCTCCGATGGAAAGTTCACAATTATCTTTCATTAAACTTCTCTCCATTATCTGCAATGGTAAGTTCACAATTATCATTTATTAAACTTCCCCCCATTATCTCCAATGGTAAGTTCACAATTATCATTTGTTAAACTTCCCTCCATTATCTCCAATGGTAAGTTCACAATTATCGTTTATTTAACTTCTCTCCGTTATCTGCAATGGTAAGTTCACAATTATCATTTATTAAACTTCCCTCCATTATCTCCAATGGTTAGTTCACAATTATCTTTTATTAAACTTCCCTCCATTATCTCCAATGGTAAGTTCATAATTATCATTTATTAAACTTCCCTCCATTATCTCCAATGGTAAGTTCATAATTATTGTTTTTTTAACTTCCCTCCATTATCTCCAATGGTAAGTTCACAATTATTGTTTATTAAACTTCCCTCCATTATCTCCAATGGTAAGTTCACAATTATCGTTTATTAAACTTCCCACCATTATCTCCAATGGTAAGTTCATAATTATCGTTTATTAAACTTCCCTCCATTATCTCCGATGGTAAGTTCATAATTATCGTTTATTAAACTTACCTTCATTATCTCCAATGGTAAGTTCATAATTATCGTTAATTAAACTTCCCTCCATTATCTCCAATGGTAAGTTCATAATTATCGTTTATTAAACTTCCTTCTATTATCTCCAATGGTAAGTTCACAATTTTCGTTTCTAAACTCCCTCCATTATCTCCAATGGTAAGTTCATAATTATCATTTATTAAACTTCCCTCCATTATCTCTAATGGTAAGTTCACAATTATCGTTATTAAACTTCCCTCCATTATCTCCGATGGTAAGTTCTATATTTATTAAAAGGGATTGTAAACAGGTTTTCTAACTTTTTAATGTGTACTTTATGTCTGTGGTTCCTGCAATTCCACTAAATGTTAATGTTTGATGATGTCACTAATCGCTATGTGATAATGCCTTTTGTGATCAGTGACATCCCAAAGTTTCAGAAAGTGTCAAATGGTATTAGATTTAAAGGAATTGTTAAGAGGTTTTCTAAATTTTTTATGTGTATCAGGGACTTTGATAACATCAATTTGTACCATTCCATCTGTGGTTCCTGCAATCCCACTAAAAGTGTTCGATGACGTCACTAATCGTGAAGGACCTTTTATGATAAAGCATATTTTGCAATCAGTGACATCATCAAACACTTAGTTTTAGTGGAATTGCAGGAACCACATACATCTGATTGAAAATTGGAATGGTACAAATTGATTCTATCAGTGTCCCTGATACAAGATAAAAATTCTAAAAACCTGTTTACGTTTCCTTTAAGATAGGCCTTTATCTCATCTAAATATAAGTAAATGAACTTGCTGTTATACCTAAAACTTAACTTTTTTTTACTAGGAGATAAAACAAGTGTCATCTGAACCGGAACCGGGTTTATTAACCGTCCCACATCGAACCATTAGTTTAACTTTGATATTTGGTCATCACATACGTCACGGCAAATCATTGGAGGTTAGTGTATAGATAATTTTATAATCTCCCTTTTGTGGTAAATTTTGGAGGGTAATCTGTATCACTTTTCAAAATTGACCGAATGAATGTCTGGTTTAACTGCAATTAGACACAATTGAAGTTAAAATTGATACGGATATCTGAAAGGCTCCATCCAGATTTCTTGTGAAAACACAAATTTGAGGATTTTTTGAATTATTGCCCTTGATTTGTTTGCTAACATAATAGATACTACAGTTTTTATCTGATTTTAATTAAATTTGGTGTGATGATTTATATTCATGAGATCTTGATCAACTTCAAATTTTATGATTTTTTGACAAACAGTTTTTGAGTTATTGCTCTTGACTTTATAAAAAACTCATCCAAATTTGTTTGTGAGCACAATAGCGACTACTATTTTCATCTGATTTGAATGAAATTTGTTGTGATGATTTATATTCATGAGATGTAATCAAGTTCAAGTTTTTGACAAACAGTTTTTGAGTTATTGCCCATGACATAGTAAAAACGCATCCAAATTTGTTTGTGAGCACAATAGAGACTTCATTCAATTATAATGAAATTTAGTGTGATGATTTATTTTCGTGAGATCTTGATCTAGTTCAAATTTCAAGATTTTTTGCTGAATAGTTTTTGAGTTATTGCCCTTGACTTAGTAAAAACGTGTCAAAATTTGTTCTCTAAAAAATCTTGATTTAATCTTTATTAATATTTTGGCACAAGGATAATATATTTTATCTAATGCTTTGCAATATTTACATAAAAAAAACTTGAATCGGCAATTATAACTGAAGAAAAAATTATATTATTGCAATAAATATTATTTTCTACTTATTCACAGAGAAACTACCATTAACAGAAACACCAAGACTTCTGTTTATCATACAGTTGAACTGATTATTATAAAAGATAATTTGAACATTTATCTTCATTTGAAATGAAGTTATCTAGTACATCATGGAAAACCTAGCCTCCATTCTATTACATTAAAAGATAGAATGACATATAATGAGCATATATGTTGGCAATTCACGCCACCACCCTGCTGTGAATGGGTGACTTCCTGCGGAGTTACTGTGGATTTCTGTACATTTTGAAATGGAAATGATAAGATCTAGTAATGATTGTTTATGGGTAACCATGTGTTACTAGACAATATTATTAATGACTTTTCTTAACTACATGTTTTGTCATTTTTTTTCAAAGATATTTAAAGAGATTGTGACGAGTTTTTTAATTTTTTTAAACTTGTATCAGGGACACTGAAAGCATCAAAATGTGCCATTCCAATTCCAATCTAATTCCAGTCGTCTGAGGTTCCTGCAATTCTATTAAAATTAGGCGTTTTATGACGTCTTTAATCGCAAAGTCCTTGATAAAGCATATTTTGCAATGAGTGACGTCAGAAAACACTTAGTTCCAGTGAAATTGCAGGAACCACAGAAGTCTGATTGAAAATTTGAATGGTTGAAATTGAAGCTATCAGTATCCCCGATACACATACAAATTTTACTAACTAATTTAGTTAAAAAAATTATCTAATTAGTTCATCATTTGTCTAATTAGTTGCTCATTTGCCTAATTGATTGATCTGTTGTCAGTTTGAATATATCTGTTGTCTGATTGCTTGTCTGATTGATAAGCAAGTTGACTCATTGATTGATCAATTGTCTGATTGATTGATCAATTATGTAATTGATTGCCTGATGGATTGATAACTTAAATGATTTTTTGTCAGATTGATCCATTTTTTATTTGTCATATTGATTGATCGGATGTTCTTATTGATTGATCAATTGTTTCATTGATTGATTAGTTGACTGATTGATTGATAAATTGTCTGATTGATTGATAAATTGTCTGATTGATTGATAAATTGTCTGATTGATTGATAAATTGTCTGATTGATCAAATGTCTCATTTATTCATCAATTGTCTGATTAATTCATCAGTGGTCTGATTAATTCATCAGTGGTCTGATTAATTCATCAGTGGTCTGATTAATTCATAATTCATCAGTGGTCTGATTAATTCATAATTCATCAGTGGTCTGATTAATTCATCAGTGGTCTGATTAATTCATCAGTGGTCTGATTAATTCATCAGTGGTCTGATTGTATGATTGATTGATCAGTTGTCTGATTGATTGACCAGTTGTCTGATTGATTGGTCAGTTGTATGGTTGATTGATCAGTTGTCTGATTGATTGATCAGTTATCTGATTGATTGATCAGTTGTCTGATAGATTGATCAGTTGTCTGATTGATTGATCAGTTGTCTGATTGATTGATCAGTTGTCTGATTGATTGATCAGTTGTCTGATTGACTTAATGGTTGATCAGTTGTCTGATTGACTTAATGGTTGATCAGTTGTCTGATTAAGTTATGATTTTTTGTAGGACCATAAATGGAAGATGTATGTAGAAGTAGATGAGAATGAAGATAAGAGTGATACACCAGAAGACAGTATTAATCCATTAATATATATCAATAATGTTACTTTCATCTGTAAAGCTCCTGCCTTTGGTACATTCAAAATAAAACAGGTATGACTCATAAAGTTTTTTATTCTATATGTACATATATTTTTTACACACTTGCATACAGCAGTGCTGTAAGTTGCTTTCTTTGATCATGATTCAGTGGAGTCAACTGTTTCAACATTTCTATTGTGGAGTGATTTCCCTCGACCAAATTAAAATATACTCTGAATTAACTTTAGAAATGCTTCTTAAATTATTTATTGCAGCCACCATTTATAATGGAGAAATGGTGTGTTGGAATTGTGGAAGGAATGACTATTGAATGTATAGTTACATATGAAGTAAGTATTTTAATAGATCAAAGATATAGATATCATAGCATTAGCCCCAATGTTAGACCTAAACCTGAAGGTCCAGGGTTCAATCCTGGCATAGGTCGAGATAATACGTTCGGATTTTTTTAATCCTCTCAGTGATGCAAGTAAGAGGGGTAGGACATAACACTTTTTTTTTAAAAAAACTCAGTAAAGTCCCAGATCGTAGGTTTAGATTTCTTTCCATCTTCTTTCAGTCCACAGTTGAAAGTCCAAAAACCACCAGACATCTTCACCAGATTTCCACCCATCCTGATTCTATACAGCAGACTATTACCTTATCATTAGAACCTATTAAAACATCACCCACAATAGATGTACCTTATTCTCCAGTCCGGTCCAAATCTTACAGTACACCAGCTCTACGTGGTGCCTGGGCCAACAGATTCTATGAGAAAGATGTTGTAATTAAAGACAATAAAAGTAAGTTCTTTATTTATAGCTGTGAAATTAAGTGTGGTTATTGTTATATGCTTAAAGATGGGTTTCCTTATTTTTTAGTGTCAAATTAAGCAAACTATTTGATTAATTGGTGTTTGCAATGAATTATCATGTATTCTTAATCACATCATTATGTTCTTATTGCATATGATTAAGAGTTTTAACCAATCATAAATGTCCATGTATGTACAGTAAAATGTATGTACTGGATAAACAAACAAATACTTTTTGACCTTTCTTGATCGGTCACTCATTGGAATTCTGTTCGTAATTCTCTTCTAATTTAGCTAATTATGAATTAATTATGGACATGTGAGACAAACTGGTATTTTCCAAGTCATTAGAACACTTTTACTTTTTATACGCATCTCTCTATGTGGACGTATATTGTCGGCACCCCTGTCCGTCCGTGACGTATATTGTCGGCACCCCTGTCCGTTCGACCGTCCGTCCGTCCGTCAACACTTGCTTGAAACGCTCATAAAACTAGATTTTTTTGATGGAATCAAATGAAATTCGGTATGTGTAGACATATTCATAAAACGAAGTTCGAATTTGAGCTATTTTCGACCAATAGAAGCGGAGTTATTGCCCTTGCCCCAAAATCTTGAATATTTACCATCCGCATGCCGCGGTGGGCGTATATGGCTATGGTCCACTATCTTTCTATTCATACAATCATTTGCATTTTCATTTTCCTAAATGAAGATAAGGGACCCATCTTTAAGACAAAGCCTTAGATGAGAGGAACTAACTGAGCTGCCTGCGTCGAGAGGCTGTCAGCTGAGCAACATTCTCATTCCACCCCACTGCAGACGAGAGCTATCACCTTCGGCCAATTCCGTACGTTAACAAAAGCAACCGCATTGCATCCTTGTTTGACTTTAAAAATGGTCTCATGTCCCTGTTTTGAATTCCGTAGAATTAACAGCGTATAGACACAGGTAGTCGTGCCATTTTTCAACAAGTTGATGTTCTAAAATTTCAACATTCACGAGGTCAGCGATGGTTGGATACCAAGTGATCCGTCAACTCATTTTTATTGGTTAGTCACTTTTCACGTTCACACACGATTAGTTTATGGCCTCTAGTGGCATAAAATATCAAACGGGATAGATATTTTTTTTCACAGCCTCTTAGGTAGAAGTCTCACTACAATTTATCGCAGACTGGGGAAACAGCTTAGACCCTGACCTCTCGAGGCAGGTAGCTCAGCTAGTTCTCGTCGTGTGTGGCAGACTTAACTTTGACATTTTTGAATGTGGAGGATCCCGTCAATCCTGACCATATATTTAGTTTTAAGGAAATGCTGGAGAGAGAAAAACACTTAAAATCGTTCTTGTTTTTTTTTTGCTCCAGAGGGTCCAGATGAATGGTCTAGTATAGTTATGGGAAGAAAACCATCTATAACCAGTTTAGGATCATTACAACCCAAACCTGTACCAGGATCTAATGCAGTTCTTCAACCATCATATGACTCTTCAGCATCTTTGATCTCTATTTTATCTCGTCAGAGTTCTCGAGCTAGATCTCCTTCAGTTGATACCAATGCTGGTAGTGGACGGAATTCACCTCGGGTGAAGTTTGCTGTAGGTGATGATGAAACATCCAATAGCAGTTCCAGTGGTTTCAGTGAACATCACTCTAATTCCTACGCAGAAGCCTGCCGGAAAAAAGGGACCCCTGGAAATCAATATTTTGCAAGTAATAGTGCATCATCATCTTTGAAAAATGGACCACTAAGAAGCATCCAAGGTTATTATCATAACATTGATAGGCAAGTTTCTGCACCTCAAGCTAGAAGATCTAGGGATGGTTTTTTGGATGGTAAGTGGAACAATAGTGAGCCCTCTTTTAATAAACAAATGTTGTTGAAGACCATTGACATTCCTAAGAGACAAGTTGCTAGTGGTGACCCCGTGGACAGGTCTTCAAAACATCCTCAATTCCATGGCAACATTCCAAAGAAGATCAATCCACCTCAAGAGCGTCACACAGCTTACAACCGAGGAAAACGTGATGGTAACCAGCGACCACCTGGTAGTCAAGGGTATCAGACGTCTTCTTCTAGGTATAAGGGAGGTCACTCTGCAAACCCACATACTGTGGTCCCCTCTACCAATAATCCACTTTCTCCAACCAAAAACCAAAGTGCCAAACCTAAAGATAGTTCAGTAAAGGATGGAAAGGAACAGACTGAAGAGTGGGTAACAGTGGAAAGACGCAAAAAGATCCAAGATGAGCCTATATCCAGAAGTAAACCAAAGGGTAAAAATAGGGGACGTTAAGTTAAACTTAGATATATCTTGAAATACCACTTCTGTCTCAAATTTCAGGGTGTGGGCCCATTTTCTTAACAAAATTAATCCTTCCAATAAAATCAATGGCACTGGAGATTTTCTTTTAGATTTGTATTTATATATTTGTCTTAAAGGGATTGTAAAGGGTTTTTTTTTCAATTTGTTATGTGTATCAGGGACACTGATAGCATCAATTTGCACCTGCAATTCCACCGAAAAGTGCTTAGTTTGCAATGTAAGCATTATCATATAAGTCCCTTCGTGATTAGTGACGTCATCAAACCCGTAGTTTTAGTAGAATTGCAGGAAACACAGACACCTGATTGAAAATTGGACAGATACAAATTGATGATATCAGTGTCCTCCATATACATAAAAATTTTAGAGAACCTCTTTACAATCTCTTTAATATCACATAACTAAATTTTAAGTCCAATTGGTTAAAACAGCCTTTTAATAAACAATTTTAAGCTTGATCAACTGTCAGCTTCTAAATTTTTCGTGAACCACATTAACGCTAGACGTTTTACCACAAATATTATTAGTCACTGCACTGCCATGTTTTTTACTTGGGGTTCTAATCATAAAAAGTGAACTTAATCTTGAGTTCAGGAAATACTGTATTCTCATTGGTTGATAAAAATAAGGTTAAAGTGAATTTACGTAATCCACCAATCAGAAGAATGCTCAAATCATTTTCGCATCATTTTTGTTTTCGGATATTTTAGTCTCCATTGTAATCTAACAAGTTTTCTACCAAAAGTCTGTCCAAATGATGTTATTTTTAACCAATCAAAATGTGTCATGTAAAACCAGTTTCTTGATAAACTAAGGAATTGTGGGATATTGATACCGGAAGGAGGCCAATATGACAGCCTTTTTGGGTTTCGCTATCTCACAATTCCTTATTTTATCAAGAAACATGACAGGGTTTTAATGACACGCTTTGATTGGTTAAAAATAACATCATTTGGACGGGTCTTCAGTAGAAAACTTGTTAGATTACAATGGAGACTAAATTATCAGAAGATAAAAAGATACGAAGTTGTAATGTTATTTTAATTTTTAGATTGGATTTAGGGTCTCCAGGTGTAAATGCCTTTCAGCAACATGTACTAAATTAAAGGATTGTAAAGAGGTTTCAAATTTTTGTATGTGTATCGGGGAAACTGATAGGATCAATTTACACCATTCCTATTATCAATCAGACGTCTGTGGTTTCTACAATTCCACTAAAACTAAGTGTTTGATGATGACACTAATTGCAAAATAAGCTTTATCACATAAAACCCTTCGCGATTAGTTTTATTGCAATTACATTGCTTTTTGCGGGAATTGCAGGAACACAGATTTCAAATTAAACATTGGAATGATACACATAAAAAAATATAGAAAACCTCTTTACAATCTCTTTTAATAATATCTGATATTATGTATATAAGAGAGATGCTGGATATATATTTGTTAAACCTATGAAATATATTTATTTTAAATTGTAAGTATTTATTTTAGATTGTATATATATATTTATGACTTGAATTTATTATATTTTAAGGGTAATAGTTGTTTATTTATTTTCTTTACCGACTGATAGAGCTCAATTTCATTTATCTGTAACACTTTTCAAAATCAAAATCTGATGTAAAGTTTCTCTTCAATTCAAGACAAATATATGGTGGAAATGAAAATGACAAACCAAAATTTCTGTTTATATATTAGCTGGTAAAGGAAATATTTAGACTACTGTACACTTTAAAGTAATTCTGCCTCCTAAAATGGACATAAAAATGAAATTACAAACTTGGTCAACAAGACGTGTATATATTTATCAGTTAGACTTACCAGGTGTCATGACTAAAGAATAGAATCTCTATATAAGATGATATATCTATTAAACTAAATAATTATTGAAAAACATTTCTGAGCATATTTCAAAATGACTTAGTTTAATGAATTATTACTTAGTTTTATAGATTTATTAGATTATAGAGAGATTCTGTTGTATAGTTATAACACCAGGTAAGTTCACTGATGAACAAAGACTCATTTTAACCAAGTTTCAAAATTTCCAAATTTGGTCATTCTGAGAGGTAGTGTACCTTTAAAAGAGTTTTTAACTCAATGACAAGGGCCGTGCCAAATTTTTAAAGTAAACCTTTTTTCTCCTGATGGCAATTTATAAATCTGTTGTGTTTAAAATTATAACTTTTACTGATCATTTTTGAAAAATAGATATATATCATAATGTTATGTTTTAAAGTTTTTAAAACTATTTATGTATGGTTTATTGAAAAAATGTTATATGAATGGTAGGTATATCTGGAACAGTTTCGACCGTTTTTTACCAATCGTACCCTAATCTCAGAAACGGAAATGTTTTAGCTAAGCTAATCGGTAATAGTGTTTACAGCTCAAGGTCAAAATTTGAGCCTTCAAATCCATTGGAGCCCACAATTATCCGGATTAGAAAGTTGAAAAGATGACTCGTCTTTTCATGAGACTCTACCATATATTGAAAAACGTTTGTAGAAATAGAAAGTGAAATTCCTAGTTTGAAGTATTTTCGAAGGATTTTAGTTCATTTCTAGTACTTCTGAATATTATTTACATATAATATTTAGAACCCAAATCAACTCCCGAAAATGGCGAACATGATCATGCATTTCCAGCACATTTATAGGGCTGTAATTTTGTTAAAGGAGCTTGGCCTACTCTAATACGTTTAGAAATTTTTTAAGAAGTTTTGTTTACAATATTTATGTAGCCTATTTGTTTTTTTCAAATGTATATTTATTCTACCATTGGTTCCTTCATAATTCCACATCCATCACTGGTTCATTTCATATCTTTCATTAAAACCACTTGGGCGGGTGGCGCTCGGATATTCAATAAAACAAGTTAGAACAGGGTTCAGAACGCGTTCTACCTGTGGCGAAAAAAATAGTAGGTGCGGACAAAATTCAAAATGGCAATGAGGGAAATAGATAGGAAAATATTGAATGTGACTTATTCCGCTTCCGCACCGATCAATTGAGGGCAGAATTGGAATAGGCGGAACATGTTCAGAACTCTGCAATCGAGCGCCACCCATGTTTAGTCAGTCAAAGATACGCAACTTCCACCATGATTTATATGTTATTTTCTATACTTATAATTACTAATTGGAATTATTGCGTCCAAACATGGGCTTTCCCCCAATCTACTTAAATTTTAGATTTCCATTTCGTTTCGTTATTATTTTTCGTCTCCACTGTAATCTTAAAAGATTTATACCAAGGTCGTGTTCTGTTGACGTTCATTTCAACCAATCACAGCGCATCATGCAGACTTTGAATTGTTGGAAAACGAAAGTTTTGCTGCGAAACCCAAAGTAGAGCAATATTATAAAAGAACTTAACTTTGGAATAAATCTCGTCAGATTACAACGGAGATCGTCAAAAAAAAATGAGACGAAATCTAATTTGTAGTTGGAATTATGTAGTCCAAACATGGACATATCCTTTGCCTTTGATATAAGCCGATTCTTGTCGCCGATGCTCTGTTGTAATGAATATCAATGACTATCTTTACTGAGCATTTCAGATATTGTTTCGGAAGAAAAATAAATATTAATGATGACACGACTTAGTCTTCTTCTTCCTAGTTCTGTAGAGGAAGAAATAGGTTCTTAGAGACTTTGACCTTTCTTGATCGGTCACTAGTTGGAATTCTGTCGGTAATTCTCTTCCTATTTAGCAAATTATGAATTAATTATGGACATGTGAGACAAACTGGTATTTTTCCAAGTCATAAGAATACCCCTACTTTCTATCCATGTAAGTATTAGCAATTTTCATTTTCATAAATGCAAATAAGGGAATCCATCTTTAGATCCATGTGTGTCCCAAATCATCCGCGTTTTTGCAATATGCACGAAAAAATAGACGCCCCCCCCCCCCTCCTAAAAAAAATTCTAACAACCGACCAATTCCATTACTTCAAATAAACACCATACATCATTGTCCCTTCGGGTATATATCTTGCCCCTTCGAACAATCAAGTACGGCTAGGAGCTTGTTTTAACCTATTCTTCTAGGACAACTTTAAGAGAGGGAAGGCAGTTTCCGAGAGATGTTGGTAATATTATTTAATATTTATGTGAATATCAAGATTCGAGATCGCAAAATAAGATAATGTCACAATTGCATGTATATTATATTTTCTCAAAGCATTATATCTAGTTTATCTTGATATAACATATCCGGTTATACAGATCTTATCTTGGTATTTAAAAAGAATTTTTCAAATATTTGATAATTTTGTGTTTGATTGAGACAGGAAAATGGGATAGTTTGTATTGATGTCAAATTTTGCAGCTTTCTCAGCCTGGCGGCCTCATTTTCGTCAAGCAAGTCGAAGGGTCAAACCATTTTTCCATAGAGGGGGGTGGAGATTCCGCCACTGTATAATATAGGAGCCAGTGGCGGAGCCCAAGGGGGGCCGGGGGGCAGTCGAAAGCAAGTTTTTCGGGCAAAAATCTCATAACTAGGTTAAAGATTCGGACAATCTCAGATATCTCACCCCCTCATCCTCTCTCGGACGTAAACCTGGCTCCGCCACTGATAGGAGCGTAAAACTTCATTTCATTTGCTATTCTGAGTCATGTCATAAAAAAGAATTCCATGATATGTCATTCCGAGTTATATCGAAACAAGAGACTATTGCCGATCTCTATCTATCCACAAGGGGAAGAGGTTTCTGGGGTTTTGAAGAAGATAACATCGTACATCAAATTTGGTTGTCGCCGACATTGTTAGATAACCCATCTTAGCCTATTTTTTCAAAATTTAAAAAAAATATTGACATCTAGTCCATTATTGTTTATAAGCTGATTGTAAATCAACACCAACGTTGGTGTCTCAATTTTCCCAATTACAATAAGAATTGTCAAACCCCATGTCACCGTTGGGAAAATAATCGGCAAGTTCCTTTGAGAATCGTTGAAGCGATTCGATGAGTATTTTCTGACACAGCCATGATTAAATTTTGGTCATTTATTTTAAAGGGACAAGTTCGCCATTTTCAGGTGTTGATTTGGATACGCAAATAGTCCTCAGAAGAAGGCCTACTAAAAATGTATGAAAATCACATACTTCCTTCAAACATACCTCAAACTAAGAATTTCTCTTTCTATTTCTATATACAAGTATGTTTTTGTTTGTATATATAACAAAGTTCTTTTTAACATTCGACGGTTTGCTGTGTACACTGTTATTACTGATTAGTTTATGGGCAAACGGTCTTTGCGCCGATTTTTGTCGCCGACTCGAAAATTTCACGTGTGCCCGCGCTTCCACGACAAGATGATCGCGTTGCCGACAGGATTTGTAATATAATTCGCTTCAAAAAGTCCCCGTTTCTGAGACTAAGGTACGATTGTTCAAACGAATGACGAAGCTACTCCTTTAAGGATATGTGGATAAGATCTAGAGGAGTAACTAAAGTACGTATGATTGGTATCTATGATACGGTAGATCTAATAGTGGTGTAGGTTAGGAAAGATTGCTTTACAGATAAAGCGTGCGACTTCTTCAAATTACCACTCCTTATTACAGTCAAATAATGCATCAATCTTCCAAGTTGAATATTATACGTAACTACGTGTAGTTCTTGCATGGAAATAACACACACGAAAGTAGTTTACAACCATTTTGAGTCTGTTTCTCGACTTAATAAGTCTAATTATTAAAAAGCCTATAATATTTCAACAAAACCTTCAAATCACACTAACAGGTTTAGAATTATGGCTTTGAATGTGATGTGAAGGCTTTGTAGAATTATTATAGCCTTGTTAACAAAGTCAAGATAGAGATTCAAAATGGCAAAATGACAAGGAAAATGCGTCTAGTCGTTCGGGCAATATACCGAGGCTTCCGTGTGCACGTTAACCGATCCTTCGACGATTGGAAATCGAAAAAGAGCTGACCTGACAAAAATTCCCCCATGACACACTGCATGGCATTACTCGTCATCATTAGCTCAATTAGGTGTAGAAAAGACGGACGTAAAACTCCATTCATTTGATTTAATTTTTGTCGTGGAATATGTTGTCTTGCTTTTTACCCTGGTCCATTACTTAACACATACAGACAGAATTACATAAATGCTATCAAATCTAGGACCATTTTATAGTTTCACATGACAGGATTTTGTATCGTGCGAAGATTTCAAAGAGAACAGATTTAAAAGGTGACGTCAACATGCAATCGGATAGAGATTATTGCACGTGCATTATTAACACGACTATAAAAGTTATTATTAGACAACTTGGCGCCATGTCAATTTCCCTGATTACTCTGTGATCAGGTAATGCTTTAGTTTTTCGTAGTCTCAATCATCACAATTGGGTATTGGCAATGTAACTTCACTGGATCTTCAAGTCTTCATTAAAAATTTAAAATTCATCAGAGCACTTTTTTCGCCTTTGTTTCTCCACTAATTGAAGAGCAGCGGAAGATACCGTAACGTGATATTTAGAACTGGTTGACGAGATTTAGACCGAAACATCTGCCTCTATTTCAGCCTCTTATAATTATTTGAAAGTTGTCGGATGGTGCAGGGACAGAAAACTAGGCCTTGATTACTTGTTTAATGGAGATATTTCTGCACCTCCGAAGTTTCCGGAATTTTAAACCTATTTGATTAAAGTTGATCTGCCAAACCCAGAAAAGAATGAAAGATGGATATTTTTGTAGTTCATTCATACCATCCAAAACCCCTACACCATTTATGTTTTTTTGTGACATCTGCGGTTCCATCAAATTTTTTTTTGAACGAAACCGATCTCTCGTCGGCCATTCAGAGCTTCGTTCAACCCTCTATTCCCCGAAAACTAGTCTACAGTCATCGTAGAGGTTTTTAATATTTTATCAGTAAAAACGCCTTTGCGGTCATACATAAATGGTGTTGGCAGAATATGATGATAGGATGTGAGGAAACCCCATAAGACAGTGCCTAGTTTTTCTGACTCTTCTGCAGCCGATATCTGTGGACACATTTATCAGAGGCTGGAATAGAGGCGGATGTTTCGGACTATACGAGATTATGTCATTAAATTTGATGATTTTCTACAAGATTTTATCAACGAATGTCGTCAGATAATTTGAATGATGATAGCCGCGGTGTCGTGGTCGAGTTGGCTTGACATTGTGTCTGGAACTTTTCAAATACATTTCAAAGAACATGGCCCCAAGTTACCATTATCACGAATAGGGGCGTATCTAGAAATAGCCTTGAGAGGGGCCAAAGATGAGAGGTGTCTCTCTTAGGCGAGGACCCTTGAGGCCAGAGATCTTGGGGTTGTCAGAGTCCCCCACATGCCAACGGATTTCAGATTCAAATTTGGATCATTTAAAAGTTTAATTTACACTTCAAAATAAGACCTATCACGAGCCCGAAAGGGGTGGGGAGGGGCGTGGCCTAAATACGTCACAAAGCATACTTCTGACAAGCTATTGCGAACTTCGTATTTATACCTTGACTGCCATAATCACATTTCTTATGGAGAGAGGTAATATAGGCATAGCCTGTTCCCCAATCCTTTTCATAATGTATATCTATATCACTATAAATAAAATATTGTTTCCAAAAAAAAAAATCAACTTTCTTGTATCATGGGATGAAGCGATTTAATTTGATTGTACTCCAGCGTATACAGCCAATCAGAAAGGATGTAACCATTATGGCTTATGAGTTAATATTACACATTTCAAATTTTCAATCAAACGTCTGTAGTTCCTGCAATTGCACTAAAACTAATTGTTTGATGATGTCACTAATAGCAAAATATACTAAGCGTTTAGTGACGTCATGTAGATGTGCAGGAACCACAGACGTTTGATTGAAAATTGGAATGGTGCAAATTGATGCTATCAGAGTCCCTGATACACACAAAAAATTTAGATAACCTCTTTACAATCTCTTTAGAACGAACCAACATGATCATTTAAATAAACAGGAACCAGAATTAGATTAATTTGATTTATGAAGACATAGAAAATAACCATAAATATTACTTACTTTAACTATTTCAGTATGTAGGCAGATTTGAATTAAAGACGTGTAATAAATAAATAAGTTTAAAGAATTAAATTTTAAATTGAAATGACATTTTGCGCAGCAGGTATAAGAGATATGTGATTAAAATTAAAACTTAAAGGTATAATACCTCTTAGAATGGACATGAAATTCTCAAAGTCTCAAACTTGGTCAATGAGTGTATATATTCATCAGTTGGACTTACCAGGTGTCTTAGAGAATAGAATCTGTTTATAACATATATTTGGAAACATTTCGAACGACAGATCTAGAGAAACCACTTGTTTTCAGATCGGGATGTTTGATAGCAATAGAATTCAATAATTCAAAATGGCCACTTATCCATCATGGCGAACGTTCTGTTGCTAAACATAGCTCGTCTAATCTATTTTTTCTTCACTGAAGATGAATTTCACCCGAATAGAAACTAACAAAGAAAGTAACAACTATATTTTACAAGGATAACAACTTAGGTTCAGAGTTCAGGATCCTTTCAACCGGCTGGTCCTTGGTTAAACCTCTTGGCATTGATCTTTCCTGGATTATCTGTACCCATTTACAACTGGGTCGACTGGAATTATAGGTGAAGATGACTTATTCAAGGTCATCGCACTTTCACACGCCGATCGAGATCGGAACCCTCGCCCCTATTCGCAGCCCCGAAAGCAAGATTTTCGAGCAAAAATCTCTTAATTTGGTTAGAAATTCGAGTAATCTCAAATATTTCGCCCCAACCCCCCTCGGACGTAAACCTGAAGAGATCATACATTTTTAAAACTTTAAACGTTTTTGTTAAATAATTCAAACTTAACTCTCAAACAAAGACAAACAAATTCCACAAAATAAATATGTTCGCCGGTTTCGCATGTTATCTAAACGTGGCGCCATTTTATCATTCAGAAATACGTTGGAATTTTCTTTAACATTCGTCACTGTTCTTGGTGATATTCCTGTACTTCAGAAATAGAAACTTTATGAAGGTGATTCCAAAGATTGGCGAAGGAGACATATTTCTCTAGGATTGTGGTGTAAAGTTTTCACAAATTTGAACAAAAAATAGCGGAATTAACAAGAAATGTAAATAATACATTACGGTTTTTGTTGCAGGGAAAGCGAAGTCCATGTCCATGAAATGGCCGGTACTTCATTTGTCATCCGTTTCCATGTTAAATCACGAAATTCAACCTTCTATAACTTTTTCAAGAAATCTCGTTGAAAACTTTCCAATATGTCACATGAAAGCCTGGCCAATGCTTAGTTTCTGGACAAAATTCAGTATATCATGACCATGAAAATCTTGAGCTAGAAGACTGAAAGTAGACCACTACATTTTATCAACATCCGTTTGACTGTCACTGCACACAAAACGACTATTTTAAGTATTATCCTTCCGCGTGGAAATCTCTCATACAAAATCTGAAAGAAAATAATAATTCAGACATCAAATTCGACATCTGGACCAAAAATTAGTCAAAAATAGGCATGTAAAAAACCAAAAGGGAGGGAGAAAGAGGATTTCTAGAAATAACACGGATTATATTCGTTTCATCATCTACATAAAAAGTTTTAGTGGTCTGAGCCCAATATAGTTAAAATTGCGATCTATTATTTAGAAGATCTAGACGATTATGTCCTTTTGATAAACAAATCACATTGCGCCACCAGTCCACTTCATATATCAAATCAAAATTTAGATAACGTGATTGCGTGATGTAAAAATCCTTTAATCAAAAAACATTGCGTTTCGGGATAATTTCAGGTTCAAATTTAATAGAATTCTGCCGAAAAACGTTCTGATAGATTGTATTACGACATTGTAATTATTGCATGTCAGATACACGCTGATGAGTAGTCTTTGTAATCCAGTCCTTTGATTGACAACAATTTTTCAAACCGGAGAGTCTGTTCTGTTCGAGATGATGAAATAATTAATTTTTGAAGAGCTGAAATTCGGATAGTGTCACGTGAATAGCCCGGGGGCGTTATTCTGGAGGCCTGTAGGGTGCACCATATCCATCAGTCCCATGAGTCACAAGATCTTCTCAAAAGTTGCGCCATCAAACTACAGCTAGCAGATTGCGGCGCGATAGCTTTAAGCCAGCAATGATTTTCAAAATTCTTGTTTTTGATCTACAAAACCGTTCTCAGGTATGACGTAAAACTCATTTCATTTCAGTACGTTTCCTACTATCTAAGAGCAAAATCACAAAAGAGTTGCAAACATTCAATAGTCATATAAATATTGATACACTAATGTTATTTTCCACAACCAAACGGATTCTCGATTCGTTTAAACCAATCGTAGACTAGTCTCAGATTCGTGAATTTTTAAGCTAAGCTTATCAGTAATAGTGTTCACAGCTCACAGTCGAGATTTGAGCCTTCAAAGCCGCGTTTGTCCAGAATTATTCGCTTTTGAAGGTTAAAAAGTCTTTTCATGAGACTATATCATATATAGAAAAGACGTGGGGAAGGGGGGCCAAAATTTCATAACTAGGTTAGAAATTCGGGCAATTTAAGATATTTTGCCCCCCTCGGACGTAAACCTGGCGGCACCAGTGAGAGGAAGGGGTGCATTTGTCCCCCTACAAAATGGTTTGCACCCCCAAAATATTCGTCAGAATGCACAAGGTGTTCTTGGGAGAACTCTCTGAGACCCTCCATGATAGACTTTCGACTATGATGCCTACACAGAGATGCCGCATTTCAAACTTAGCCTTGACAATTGACTACCGCCCCACACCTCCAATTTTGTCAGTCTGTCCCCTATTTGTACCCACAGCCTCGAGTGGCTGGCGCCACCACTGAAATCGATTCAATATTTATAACAATCCCAACAAGGCTTATATGCGCATCAATTAATTATTCAAATCGTGATAGTTTCATTACATATTGTCACGACAACCGATTTTAGTCGCCATATTGTCGATGTCGTGAGCTTCGTCATTTTAAATCGTAAATGCTGATTGTCTATTTGGTAGAGATCTAGGGTGTCAGGGATGTGGCCAACTGATGTAGAAGAATTTATTTTGAATTGAGAGCACTTCACATCAACACATGCTGAAAATGTGTATGAAACATATTTTTGGGGTGTGAAAGGTTCAGTTGATTGTGTCCATGGTGTGAAGGCTGGTAAAGGGTGGGAACCACTGGGCTGCGGGTTTAAAATCTCGACAAAATCGAGTAAAAGTTGTTTAGTAGTGCACTCCTCCAAAGTGAAGTACCATCAGGTGTTTCTAAACGAGTAAGCATAGTCTGCTTCATGCACGACACCCGCCACTACTATAATGGTCAAACTCACGAGATCCAACTTTGAGCCTCATTCTCAAAAACTTAAATAAGATAAAATACAGATTTGAACAAAATACAGTAATCTGATTGGATAATAAAAAAAGTTTAAAATCAATTTTAGTGATTGACCAATCAGATGATTGCAACACAAAAATCATGTTCTTCTAGAATAAGGCCAATTCAGATTAATATGTATCTTAAAATCGAAAATCAGAAAGGTTTGATCTGCCAAAATGGCGACAGGGTTATGAAACCCCACCGATTTCCTAGATTGATTTAAAGAACCAAATATAATCTGTCTGATTGCTTTCATGATAGAACGAAATAACGCTCGACCTATCGGACACCCTGGAGCCCGTTCCTGATCGGACAAACCAATTTACTCTTGTTATTAGACCGAAACATCTGCCTCTATTCAAGCCTCTGATAGTTATTTTGAAAGTTGTCGGCTGGTGTAGAGACAGAAAAAATATGTCGTGTTTTGTTATGATTTTCCAGAGTTGCGCAGTTTTTAAACCTATTTGGATACCTCGGATCTGCAAAACCAAGATATGCATATGAATATATTTTTGTTGTTCAGTCATGCCATTATTTTCTCCCTACATTTTATAACATCAAAGTTTTTTTTAACGAAACTGGTCTCGCGTCCGCAAGTTAAAACTGCGTGCGCAGCCAAAAGTTCAAATGTCACGTGTGTGGAACACCAACAAAACGAAAGTTACGACGATGTCCATCACTAATTTACAGTCATCGTAAAGGAAATTTAATATTATGGTAGAAAAAAACGAATCTTCAAAGGTGTGGAAAATACCCATAAAGCAGAGCGTAGTTTTTCTGACTCCACTCCAGCCGACAACTGTCAAAATATCCATCAGAGACTGGAATAAAGGCAGGTTTTTCGGACTATCGGGTTATTTGAAGCAATCGAGACCACTGGAGACAAAATAACTGATTCTATGACGGATCAGATGAGAAAAGTGGACTATACTCGCCAAGTTGGTTCCAATTGTAGCGAATGATTGGCAGGCAAATGAGTCTGGGTGATTGTTTTGGCAAGAATAAGATGGCTTGATGCTCTTTAATCAATGCTAATAGTGGTAGACTCGGTCTACTTATCCAGTATTAAACCGTCTCCCGGTAGAAACAGTTAAATTCAGTTCCTCAATTGAATAAAGATAGACTAGGAATATTAAAACTCGTTCCGAGATATTAGATTTGAAGGCGACTAAACTACCGGTGCGTTTGATATAAAGGAAGTCTTTTTTCGGCAGTTATGATATGATATCGACCTGATGACGAAATGGCCGCCTTTTTCGTAGGTCTCCTGAGGCAATGATTTGAAAATAGATGACGAGATAATGACGAAATGACGTAATGACGCAAGTGGGTTCTTTAAGGGACTAGTAAATCATTTTTTTTATCAATAATACACATGTGCCTGAGGACGACGGGGAAAACACGTCGAAACGTTGCATAAAACTTTAACCAGTGATTGTTGTTCCATAAAGCTGTGTCTATATATCGTACTCACAATTGCTAAATGCCATTCAAAGACTTAATAATACATTTGTCTCAAGAACGGGATTTTTTTTTTAGCTGAGCTAATCAGTAATAGTGTTCACAGGTCACCGTTGAAATTTGAGCATTCAATTCCATGTTTGTCCAGAATTATCTGCGATTGAATGTTGAAATAACGACTCGTTAATTTATGAAACTCTGTGATATATAGAAAAGACATTATAGAAATAGTGAGTATGATGCAATTTTCGTACATTTCTAGTACTTCTGAAGACTATTTACATATAATCAAGACTAGTATATCCCCCCCCCCCCCCCCCCCCTCTCCCAAAATGGCGCAACTGTCCCTCTAATAAATACATATTCCACAATGTACTTTCTAAAACTGTTATTTTCATTTAGATTTCATATAAATCATCGACTAGATGAGTAGGGGCCCATGGACCTGGGTAGGGGAAGGGGGTTGGAGGTTTAAGGCCCCTCCCTCGTGAATGTTTTTTCCCCAACATATCTTCTCTTGTATTCTGAGACCTTGGTAGTGCCTTAGCTTAAGTAATCAACCATTTTATATTGTGTATTTAACCATTTAGATTCTTACTTTGGAAATTTGTTTTTCATTTTGTATTTTGTTCTGCGGGGGTCGGGGCCCCTTATGGGTTGAACTTGGTTCAACCAGTCCCTATGGTAGTAACCACTGAAGTGCGCCCTTATTTCTAGAGAGAAACACCGCCATCATTTTGGAAACTCGTTTATAAATGAGAAAAAGATAACATTGAGACGACTGTTAACCTGTTATCCAGACGTATTTATGGCTCCCCTGTGGGGTAGAATTTATGCAGAACAGATTTTGATCTGGTGAGGCCAATAATATGAAATAAGAGAATCGAAATGAGAAAACCATTTCAGGGAAAAGGTCTCGGCTTAGACAGTCAGACAGCGAGTTTTTACTCGGTGGCCATAATTGGTCTTGATTGTATCTCCGTAACTACACCAGTTTAGGTTGCAGTAGCTCAACTAGAAACTTAAGTGGTTTGAGGCTCCTCCCCTACATTATTTTAGGCGGAGGGAGTGTCGAGGCCCCCCTAGGAGTCCTCGAGGTAGTCGAGCCACTGAAGGGTTGTAAATATATAAGATTTTGGAGCTATTGAACTACATAGCCTTAATAAAGCCTAGTTTTTCCATTTTGTTTTCTCCTGCAATCGTAAAGGGACAAATTCACAATTTTCGGGTTGATTTTAGTCTTGATTGTACAAAAATCACCCAATACCTTCAATAATACCTTTAACTAGGAATTTACTCTCTATTTCTATATATTATGTCTTTTGTATATGACACAGTCAAGAAAAGATGAGCCGTCTTTTTAACTTGCAAAACGCGGATAACATGGATTTGAAGGCTCAAATTTTGACGGTGAGTTGTAACTATAACTGGTTATCTCAGCTGAAAAACTTACAGTTTCTGAGACTAAGCTATGACTGGTCAAGAAAATGGCGAACCTATTACTTTAAGCGGACAGATTCGTCATCTGTTTGACCAATCGTACTGTAGTTTATGATTTATGATACAATCTTTGAAAATAGGAAATCTTTTGGAAATAAAGTTCATTAAACATTATTTATTAAAATGTTCATTGTCAATGTACTATCAAAAATCGAATGCCCCTTACCTCACCCTCACACCCTACCCCAACCCCACCAAGTCTCCCCTCCCCCACGTTTTAATTTATTTCCTTAAAACATATTGCTAACAATAATTTTGAATGTATAAATACTAGAGAGAAGGCTAATATAGCATCTAAACAATACAATATCCTACTACCACTGTTTTACACTATACAAACCAAGCACGATACACAAAACTGTCGCGGCTTGTAACCAATCAAATAGGCCCATTCGTTATCTTTCCCATCTCCAGCTAATGGATCGGTTTACTATTCAGCCTTTTAGTTATAATACATGTATCTCTGTATAAACATTTACTGTTCTCTCTATATTAATAAGGACCACGGATATTTTAGGGGCAAGTCTGAGGGGTGCGGTGGATCTGACGACCCCCCTCTCAAACATCAACTGCAGACAATGTCTCTATGGTTATGGCTAACCGTTGGCTCGACGTCGCTGTTTCTAACCACTCAAGGTAAGAGAGAGAGCTCTTTAGATTATTTGCTTGTTGATTCAATGAAGTTCTTGACTCTGTAATGTTGTAGGTTTTTCTTATGAAAGGACTGTTTTCTGCTTCATATCCTCTCAATTCAATAGACTGCTTTGTAGCTAAACATTTTACTACAGGCGTCTATTGTGTTGATTTGCCTTCTGCTTGTGAAACTATTGTGTCGAGATATTATAGAGTATTAGCAGTAAAGGGTAGTCTATCAATTTGAGTCCAGCACTTCATAAAGCAATCAACTGGAATAATCAGTGTTTACGTTATCAATAACTTTACCACGGCGATTTTGTAATTGAGTTTTTTGACTCTAGAGGTACAGCAAATTTATTCTCAAAACCACGACTGCTTTCGTGAAGTAGCCTAAGATTATTGCCCCAAAACACGAAGTTGACGTCTGAATTTGTATCGGAATGTTCAACAAAATGTTTTTTATGGAAAAGAAAACATACTACAAGAAGAAGAAAATATTAGGTTCCAAAATTGTGTCATCTGTACTTAACCTTTTTTGCCTCTTTTACTGAAGAGTTCAACTGTGGTTTTGAATCGAAAATTATGTTTACGAAACGAATAAATAAAAGATTCTTAATTTTGAGCAACATAAAAGTAGCATTATAAATTTTTTAGTTCGGCTGTGCTTTTGCTTCTAAAATTATGTTTACAAAACGAATTAATAAAAGATTCTTAATTTTTTGAGTAACATAAAAAATGTTTTACAAAAAGTTTAAAACCGTCGAAAATAAATAGGCCCAATAATAACTTTTTTGATTGATTTATTGAAAACATGTGTGATGTAGTATAGTAGCTGAACTTGGTTATGTTGGGTATTTTAGAAATCGGAAATTTGACATAGATTAAGGAACTCTGGTTAATCACAGCCCCGTCGCCAGGAATGAATTGGTGCTGAGGCTCAGATTTTGTGTTGAATTAAATATCTTCAGTCTGTAGTTAATGTAAATTATGGTTGACATGGTTCAACCTGTCCCTATGGTAGTTGAGCTACTGTCGATGTCATATTGCAACGCTTTCAGAGAGTCCACATATAGACACATATAAACGTGCACATATATTCGGTATATTTTATTCATATTTAAATACGACCTTGGGCCCTCCCATGTAATCCAATACGGCCCCTTTATAAAGGAGTATTTTGTAGGAGTGTTGGTAAGGTTCAAGTAAATAGTTATTGTTTCAACGTTGGTAATAGTTATAAAGTATGATATACCGGGTACCTCATAAACTTAAATCGCTTTAAAGGGACAGGTTTACCAATTTCTTTAAGATATACATATAAACAGTGACGGCGCCATGGGGAAATTCATCCCTTTCAAGAATCTCACGTTGGAGCCGTGGTGGTTCAGTGAGTTAGACGCTTGTTCGCTAACCTGAAGGTCCAGGGTTAAATCCCGGCATAGGCTGAGATAATAAATTCGCATTCTTCTAGCCGGTTTCCCGGGTTTCAGTGATGCAGGTAAGAGGGGCTGAAAAAGCGTCAAGTCGTTCGGACAGGACAATTAACCGAGATCCCTCGACAGTTGGAAATCGAAAAAGAGCAGGCTAATGCCACTGTCCTGGCAAAATTTCCTTCATTGCACCCTGCATAGCGTTGCTCGTCTTCAATAGCCCACATGGTGCAGAAAAGTAGGCCGTAAAACTCCATTTTCATTCCAAGAATCTCATTGAATAAATTGGCCAAGAGGCCGTGTAGCTATTTTTACATGTCGACGATTTACTCAATTTATTGAAGGGCTCTCAAATTTCTAAAAACACAATTTTAAAAGAAAATAATCTTCAACTTTATTTGTAGAAATATTTGACTTATTTCTGTTTCAAGTCAAAATAACGGAATTGTTCAGTTCATTTGTGGGCTTCTGAGTTCACTTTTGTAATATAGGTCATAATAAAAATATACTCAGAGTAGTTTTTTTGGAAAGAATACTACCTCTTAGAATGGACATAAAATTCCCAAACTTGGTCAATATTCATCAGTTGGACTTGCCAGGTACCATGACTAAAGAATAGAATCTCTATATAACATGATACATCTATTAAACTAAATAATTATTGAAATACACTTCTAAGCATGTTTCAAAATTACCTAGTTTAATGAATTATTACTTAGTTTTATAGATTTATTAGATTATAGAGAGATTCTGTTGTAGAGTTATGACACCAGGTAAGTCCACTGATGAACAAAGATTCATTTTTGGCCAAATTAAAACATATAATTTACACAAAGTTACATGTTTGGTCGAAAATTTCAATTTAAAAAAAAATATTTTGATTGAAACCTTTTTCTAGAAAAACAGGTTATTATCATTACCTAAAATATCATGGTGATATTGACTAGAAATAATAAAGTGGCATATATAATTAGGTTCAATTATATGAAACCTGATTCTAGGGAAACTGATAACCTAATACTTTGATAACTGTTAAATCACAGTTTCTAAAAGGTCAGAATTCTGCGATAATTTGAAAATGCTTGTTAAATTTCGGTTGACACTTGTTTTTAGGAAATTATTATGAAACCAATGTTTGTAATTATTTAATTATATTTTCATCCACAGCAAGTCGATTGGTTTCTTGTTAATGTATTTGTTACTGTTGTAGTTGCTGTTGTTACTTTTGTAGTTGTTCTGCAAATCGATTGTTATGTCTCTTTTGATTAATCGATCTTTACTTTTGTATTTGTTACTTTTGTTATTGTTGTTGTTGTATCTTTGGTAATAGTAGATGCTGTATCGGCTGCTTTTTGTTGTTGTTGCGGTTGTTGTTATTCTTGCTGGTGCTTTTCTTGCTGTTGCTGTTGCAATTGTTCATGTTGTTGCCGCAATTTTTTTGTTATTTCTATTTGTGATTTGTTATTCTTGTTGTTACTTTTTTGCTGTCGCTGTTGTAATTGTTTTGGTTGTGAAGGATGCTGTAGTTATTGGTTTTCTTATTGCTTTTATATTTGTTGTCGTTGCTAGTTATTCTTGCTGGTACTTTTGTTGCTGTCGTAGATTTATTTGTTTTTGTTATGAATTGGCTGTAATTGTTGATTTTGTTAGTTGTCGTTGTTGTTATTATCACACGACTGTACGAAATGTTCAGACTTAATCAATTTTCCACATCTCCAGTGGTTGCATAGAATGCCACGAATTTAATATACAATATTATTGCCAACAAAGTCATTACGTTAATTACTTAATCATTCGACCTTTAATCTGAATGTTCTTTGATAAGTTAATCAACATTCTATAGGCTTTCTTGTTTAGATTAAGGAATGAATAATTCGGTATTATTGTGCATAAGATTGCATAGTATAATTTATATCTTACGTCAGGCGTATTTGTCCTTATTAAAAGTACACTACCTCTTAGAATGGACATAACATTTAAACTCTCAAACTTGGTCAACAAGTGTATATATTCATTAGTTGGACTTACCAGGTACCATGACTAAAGCGTAGAATCTCTGTTGCTGAAGGTAGGCAATGCCATGCATTGTATAGTGAAGAATATTTTTGCCAAAGTCTCTTTCGACTTCTAACATATTTATTGAACGTACCAGGCCCATAGCAAGACGATATTGGATGGCCATTTTTTTGGAGGGGGGAGGGGGTCCATCAATTACCCCTGTAGCCTATGACATGGAGCCTCAGGTGATAGTCCTGAACGACTAGACGCTTTTGCCATGCCAATCCCTTCCGACCTGCGTCACTAGAGGGGAGTAAAATATATTATTTCCAAAGTAAATAGAGAACGAGAGCCCAGCAGATTCACATGAGAGATTTGCAGAGTTTGAGGTACCAAAACGTCAATAAATACACAGTAAAAGTATTTTTGTAGTACACATAGTAGTATACTAATATACTAAGTTACTAAAAGAAAGTATTTTGAGAATGGGCTAGTTGTAAACTAGTATTATCAGTGGCGGCGCCAGACTCTCGAGACTGGGGGTACAAATAGGGGGCAGACTAACGAAATCGGGGGACAACCGTTGAGGCAGAATTCAAATTTTGGCTACTCTGTGGTGGTGTCATTGTCGCAAACCTCTCATGAAGCGTCTGAGAGGGTTCTCTCAAGAAAATTGAATTGATTTGGTGCATTCTGACAAATATTTTCGGGCAAAAACATTTAAAAATCATATTTCAAAATTGTTAAAAATAAGGTGGGGGTACAATTTGGGGTGCTAGCTATTTTTCAAGGGGGGCATTCCCCCATTCCCCCCACTCACGGGTGCCGCCATTGAGTATGATAGATGATCTATAGTCAATGTTTTAGTATGATGATTTGTCTTCCTAACTTAAATAAATATTACTGAATTCATAGAACTTCTACAATAACTCAACCTATTTTCTCTGCCAACAGGAAATTCCATTCATCAGTTATAAAGACATTGTGTAACATTTTGAATTAAATTAACTTACTAACGACTTAGAGGGACATATACGCCATCTTTGGGGGGAAGCATTTAAACTGTTAACTGTCTTCAGAACTACTAAACTGTACGAAAATCTCATAAATACTTCAAATAGATCTCAAACTAGAAATTTTACTTTTTATTTATTTCGTTTACAAGCTTATCTTCTCTGTAGTTTGGATTAACCGAAAGTTAAACGCCATGTTGATATAGTCTTTGTTACCAAGACATTATACAGGATGATTGAGTCCTCTGTATACACATGACGTCATCAACGGATATTCAAAATAAAAAGTCTCTGAAAATCACGACTCGTTAAAATAAACTTCAAACATAAGTTAGATACACTTGGATTTAAAGTCTCAAATTTCGACGTTTCCCCGTTTCTAAGACTAATTAAAAGCGTGTTTCAATAATTACTTAGTTCAATGGATATATCGTGTTATATAGAAATTCTATTCTTTAGTCATGATACCTGGTAAGTCCAACAGATGAATATATACTCTTATTGACCAAGTTTGAGACTTTAAATTTTATGTCCATTCTAAGAGGTAGTATTACTTTAAGATTCCGAATTGCTAATGTGGGAGAAAGCCAAACACTGCACTCTTGTCGATGAGAAAATGACAGATTGGGTTTCTAAAATTTGAGAATTTAAACGAAAACTTGGCCTATATTATTGATTTAAATAATACGTCTGGGTTCAAGTATCAGTTTTCCATGCTTTATCTAAAGTAGAAATATTGAACCAGTCGTTGATATGATGTTTAATATGCTATAAACGCCAGACAAACATTTTTATTGTTTCGTTAAAGTTGGATACCCACTAAGTCTAAAATTCAATACTTCAATATTTGTACAGGTAATAAAACGAATCTTTCAGGAGAAAAAAAGAAAAGAAAATTGAGACTACTTAAAGGGATTATAAAAAGGTTTTGTAAATTTTGTATGTGTATCAGACGTCTGTGTTTCCTGTAATTCCACTAAAACTAAGGGCTTGATGACGTCACTAATCGCGAATGGCCTTATGTGATAAGAATATATAAGAATATAAAGAATATTTTGCGATTAGTGACGTCATCGACAAAAATTCTATAGTTTTCAACTAATAATATCGAGCCATTATAAAGCAAAACTAGGTCAACTGGTTAATTAACAATTAGTACACAAAGTAGTTTGATCAAGTAGATACATAGTTGTAAATAGCATACTTTAGAAATATTTTCAAGTGTAATTTACGACGATTTTGTTAATGAAAATTGTGCATTGGCCCATTTAAAGGGACGAGTGCGGAGTTTTTGGGGGGTAAGGGGGGGGGGGGGGGAGTTTTAGTCTTGAATAGATGTAAACAGTATTCAGAAGTATTAGAAATGTATGAAAACCACATTCCTTTAAAAATACTTCATAATAGGAACTTTACTCACTGTTTCTACAAATGTTAAGACTATCTTAAAAAGAAGAGTCGTCATTTTAACACTCAAACGCGAATATTTCATGGATTTAAAGGGTCAAATTTCGACGGTGAACACTATAACTGATTGGATCAGCTAAAAAAATCCAGTTTCTGAGGCTAAAGCGTGATTGGTCAAAAAAAGGAAGCATTTGTCCCTTTAACAAATAAAGACGTATACCCTTATGAAGCGGTATACGTAGGGACTATAATATGTTGCTTTCAATTAACCAATTAGATTTAAAATTATAATGCACTTATTGACCTATACTGGAAATATAAAAGATAAAAGGGGGTACTTGATGTTTGGAGTTCAGTCTCTAATCTCCAACTAGATATTTGATTTATTCACCGCTCGACTCTTTATAGCCTTTTTGTTCACTCTAAGTAACCGGGAGTAGAAACTACGTGAGCTCTACAAAGACGTCTGTCAGACGAGGTCGAAATGTGCCCCATCTTTAAACAATTTCCATTTAAGACTATGTTTGTTTTTCCCAACTTGTTTTTAATGGTTTTATTGAGTTATGCGCCGTGTTTTGTAGCCCAGAAGTCAATTTGGACGCATGTGTTTTGGTCTATATCACGTGCATCATAAGCAATGGCTGATTAGGCCTACGAGTTGTATTGACTTTGAAATTTAATGACAACCACATTGCCAATTTGTCGAAAATTGTACAATCTGTCGTTGAGTTCAAACAGCAGTTTTGTTCGATTCGTGTACCTCTTGTAACACAGTTAAAGATATTTTTCACCAAAATGGTTGTTCCTCGAATCCTTCAAAAATATCTCAAACTAGGAATTTCACTGTCTATTTTTCTTTATATGTCTTATCTATATATAACAGAGTCTCGAGAAAAGACGAGTCGTCATTTTAACATTAATGCGGATAATTCTGGACACACATGGATTTGAAGGCTCACATTTCGATAGTGAGCTGTGAACGCTATTACTGATTAGCTTAGCTAAGATATGATCGGTCAAACGGATGGCGAACATGTCCCTTTAAATTACGCCAATAAAAACGCAAGGCGTCTAAATGGAACCCCTCTGTTTCTAATGAATTTATTACTATGATAAGTTCCAGCGAGTCGCGACTCTTTTAAAACATAATAAGATAGATAAGAAAGTTTCTCTTTTCCTCTTGTCAAAATCTCATGATTTACTTCAGTTGTAATCGCTACATCTTAAATCCGGCTTAAGATAAATGATAAATAAATACAAGCTTATTGGTTTATCTTGATTGAAATTAAAATTAATCCGAAATCTTCTGTTTTTATATTTTATTTTCGGGGTGAACTGTACATAGATCTGATGCTAACATGCATTACAAGTTAGCTTTATTATACGTTGAAAAGTTAAAAAAAATAACTTTCCGAGGGAGTATACTTACAATTAAACCAAACTTTCGTTCCGTTTTATATTTGCTTCTATTTTTAACATAGCCACTTCAGTTAGGGTCTAAAAGACAGGCACACGTCTGCTTTAACCAATCAAATTGCGGCCCTCTCTAATGCTGGCATTTTGTGAGAGTGAAGGAAATAAAGCAGATGTCATTATTTTAGGTCAAAGGTTATTTTGATGAATGATAAAAAGACCAGTCTTTAGATCCTAACCGAAGTGGCTTTATTAAAAATAAAAGCTAATAAGAAAACGGAACGAAAGTTACCTTTTCATTCATATTTTATAAGGAAAGTAGCCTCATGGGAACAAATATTAAAATAGAAGTAAACAACCCGTTTTTCAGATTTCAGCATTCATTTTTTTTTAGATTTTATAAGGAAAGTAGCCTTTTAGTGTGAATGTGTAAAATTAGAAGAAAACAGTCCGTTTTAACAGGCGTTGCTATGTTTTGAAACTAAAACTTTTTTGTCAGCATACATTTTCAGTATAGCTTTTTAGGAACGAATGTTCAAAAATAAACAACCAGACTTTTCGGGCTACAGATATTTGAAAATTTAATGAAAGAGATTTTCTTTAAGGGCCTCTACGTCTTGTCATATACTATCTGATTTAACACGCAACGTTTACTTTCAAATTGGAGAAAATTACAGAACTTATTTGACCCTCCCAAATTACTTTTTGAATAATTAGGGCATTTTCGTACATTGAACAAGAAAAAAGACTAGGTCAACGTAATGGATTCTCGGTTATCCACACCAAATTTTTTTTCAGGTTTAAATTGCGTCGTCCATGAATTGCTTCTTTTAAGACTTGATATTAACCCGTGGCAGTAATATAGCTCAGTCGGTAGCGAGTTGGATTGTCGTCTGCAATGCGCTTATGTACCGTAGGTTCGAATCCTCCTCAAGGATAGAACATTCTGATGCCTGTGCCAGTGCTTCCTGTGTCGGCTCTAGTCCCCTAATACCAAAATCAACACAAGCAAGCAATTTATAAAAAATAACTAGTATTATATATTATATTATATTGGAATATTAGCTGAATCAGCTTCCAACTACATGATCGAGACTACGCCTCCATCTTGACATTCTCGTCTAATGACGTTAATTAGCGAGATGAAGATCACCGTTGCGAGATCAAGTCATTGTTTTGTGATAAGAAGATGCTTGGTTTGGTAAAGAAGCTGTCTTCTTTAATATTACGATGTTTCACTGAACCTTTTATTAAAAATGACAGTTGAACAAATCGCGATAATAAACCATAACATTTTTTCAAAGACATAAATAGTACATTAGTTGGCCTATACGACAAAAAAACGACATGCGTTAACCTAGATATACTATTCGAATACCAATGGTACATTAGAGGCGAGAGCCTACACTGTGTCGACTCTCGGAATAAATCAAATTTTGGGAAAATTTTTTGAAATTTCATATCAATTTTCAACATTGTTAGTATATGCGTATAGGCAGTATCTTACGATGGTGTTAACATTAAGTTTTTGTACAGTCATCGATCAAAATTCTAGTGACAAGTTTTTTTGTTTGTTCGGTTGTTTTATTCACTCTTTTCGAAACACCTGATGGTACTTGTCTTTGGAGGATTCCACTTCTATATAACTTTTACTCCCGATTTTGCCATTCTTTGGACGAGATTTTTGATTGACAGTCGTCTTGCTTGTTACGGATCCATAATTGCCTTAATAGACCAATATTAAATTTAATCGAATTCCAATCTGAATATAAATGATACACGCCCTATTTAAAACACCACGAGCATCTGTGAACTGGGCCTTTATCATAAATTGGCAGATGAAATAAATGCACCAAATAAGATGTTTCTTTAATAAGATGTATTAGTTTTCTTATTGAAATAATCAGGCAAAAAAAAGTCCAAATGATACATTAAATTTCGATGTTTTATAAATTCGTACTTGTTTTTCTACAACCGCTCAACTTTCCATCATAAATATGAAAACATTGTTAATAGAGTAAAAATTCGACGGTGTTAATGACTTGTTATGTTGCCGTATCAAACAAACACGACCCTTCTGTTTTCAATCAAAACATACTGGTAAACAGAGAGTTTAGTTAATAGTCTTGGCTTACTAGTCGTTCTTGACTGTTGTGTTTCTTAAACAGTAAAAGATTTATGACTTCAGGCCCATCCTTAGCTATAAATTTTTATAGTTTTCGACTAAATTAATTACCAGAGAGTCAGCATTAGGGTTGTGTCTGGGGTGCAGTGATCGGTTAAAGATAGCAAAAGGACATTTATTAAGACGGAGTAGAGTGAAGGCCACATAACGTCACCTTGCCCTATACCGTTTTTGCCGGCTCAATTGTTTTGCTTTTTTCTTCGGCATACTCCATCACTGGTATATTATTTGTGTCTAAGGTATTACAGGGATTTTAAAAAGGTTTTCTAAAAAAATTATTGTTTTTCGAGAAACTGACAGCATCAATTTGCACCATTCCAATTTTGAGACGTCTGTGGTATTATTTAAACTGTACAAAGACAAAGAAATTCACGACCTCGAGATAACGGGTCAGCATCTGAAATGAAACCCTTTGAAATAAAATACGAACAATAAGAAAAACACTTGATATGAGGGGTGTAATTTAAAATGATAACCTTGTCGACCAGCCATCAGCCCCCACCCCAATTCGAGAGCTATTACAAACCAGAAAACAAACTATCTATGATAAAAATATGAATATTATATAGCCACGGTGCCCGCCTGTCTGTCTAAAACTCCAATATTATAATATAAACCCCGATAAACCGTATGATCTGTAAAACAATATTCTAATTCTCCTCTAATCACCAACTTATCTCCAATTTTGACTGACTTTAATCACATACAAGTCGGTTTGAAGCCAGCGGTATTTACTGGCATTTTTTAAAGTGGCTTTTATTGCAGAATGTTTTGTACGCAACAAATTCTTTAGATATCCTTAGAGGTTGTGTCGAGAGGACAATTTTCAAACAAAAAACTAAATTTTTCTCTCATAAACAATCAGCAGTGTTTTCCCCGTATATCAACTACCAAGATGCTCAAAACGTGAACGCAATCGAACCACGGGCAATCATATTTATGGAACAAACCGCCTCATAGAGGCAATGACTATGGTCTTTAGTAAAGAACACGGAAATTTATCATGGAAAAAATTTAATCATGAAGTAATAGTGTTCACAGCTCATCGTCGTGTGTCCAGAATTATATGAAAGTTAGAAAGGCGAGTCGTCTTTTCTTGAGACACTGCTTTAGAAATAGGAAAAGAATATTCGTGAAGGAATTATGCGATTTTTGTACATTTCTAGTTCTTCTCAATACTATTAACATATATTCAATCAACCGCCCAAAATGGCGCATCTGTCCCTTTAATCCTGAAGTACCATTAGGTACAATTTTTCACTCTTCCATTGAAGGGCATATAACTTCGTATGCAATATACACCGGAAAATTGAGAAAATTAACTAAATAATATAGTTACTAACCGTAACTTAATTTAGAGGGCTTCATGGAGAGAATTGACCCATTTCATAGACAAACAACAATAGGCCATCCAACGTTCATTTAACTTAAACCATACATAAAATATTCACCGTCAAATCTACCGTCGCTTTGTAAATATGGGAGTTTTGTATGCAGTAATTGGTGATATAATTAACCAAATGAGAGCGAAAATCGACTCATTTAAGATTTAAGGAATAAATATGCAAACTTTTTCATCAATTATTTGAAAGTTATTCAAAATAGGCATGCTTTGTCGTCATTTATCAAGAACTATTTCTTTTATCGGATTAATAAACCGCATAATCCATGATGCAACCATTTTTGTGTGTATTACGACAATCGTAAAACGACACTTCTCACGTATTTGATGTTGAAATTAAGCGTATTTTCATATGATATTTTCACAAAAGGCTAACTTTGAAATACTATTAAATTCATGAAGAAACGGGTCTTTAATCAAATTTTGACTATTTGTTTACTTTTTCAAACGTCTTCGACCGTGAAGTGACTTCTATATCTCTGAAAGGAAAATATGTTTTTTTGTTTATTTAAAATATTGAAAATATCAAACATTTTTGACTCTTATTGTAAGTTTTGTTTATTCTGAAAATATAGAATTAATACAGATTAACCTTTTCAAATGTTTAACGGTATACTACTTCTTAGAATGGACGTAAAATTTAAAGTCTCAAACTTGGTCAATAAGAGTATATAATCATCAGTTAGACTTACCAGGTGTCATGACTAAAGAATAGAATCTCTATATAAGACGATATATCTATTGAACTAAGTAGTTATTGAAAAACGCTTCTAAGTGTGTTTCAAAATGACTTAGTTTAATGAATTATTACCTAGTTTTATAGATTTATTGGATTATAGAGGGATTCTGTTTTTGATCATCCTAAGAGGTAATATACCTTTTAAGGGCAACTCCGGTTGACTTCGCGACTGGGTGGAGTTTTGTAGAATCTGATCTTCGCTGTAAACGTTAAAATCTTAAAAATTCATATCATATCATGAACTTCGAGGAGTTGAATGAATAATGAACGGTGATTTTAAGAAAAAAACACATTCTCTATTTGGGGCGTCATCTTTAAGTTGGCAGAAAATGACTTAATGTGGCAATCGAACACAATCACCAATTCCAATTCCAGTCTTTTTAAAATAATCGTCGTATTTGAGAGGCATCATGCTGTGGTAATGGTCTGAAATAGATACTATAGAGACGCAATGCTAGGCGTCTTGTTAGTTACCTTTGATGATATTATCATAGCAACCAGAGGCCTTGTCAATCATGTTGATATAAAACTCCTATTTTCTTTCAACAATAATTCTCGACCAATTTACTTCCAATTTTATTACAATTTAACTCTTGGAGTCGGGTTCGTTCAGGCACCGACTTAAGTCTGGGGCACAGCAGTGAATGATTAAGTTGTGTTTGAAGCCAATCCGAATGGTTGATCTATTCTATCTATAATATGATGCTCTTCTGAATCTTTATATCCACAAATCTGTCTCCACGCATATGATGTTCTTTTATATCTTTATATCTGCAAATCTGATGTTCTTTTATATCTTTATATCCACAGATCTGATGTTCTTTCATATTTTTATATCTACAGATCTGATGTTCTTTTATATCTGTATATCTACAGATCTGATGTTCTTTTGAATTTACAGATCTCTACCTGGAAACTATCAAATCTGTTGTATCGTCATAATTGTGGCTCTGATGCTCTTCTATATCTTTATATCTACAGATCTGATGCGCTTCTGAATTTTTAATCCAAAAAAATTGATGTTGCCCCTCATTGATGGTTCATTTAAGACTTCAGTGAACTTGTGAAAGTTTGAGATAATGACCGAGTGGTGGTTTTTGTCAGATGTCAGTTTAGTGTCATCGTTTTATTGCAATTTGCCTGTAAAACTGACTGGTAACTCTACATTATGTTTAGATTAAATACTGATAAATCTTCTACAAACTGACACTTTGACGATAACCAAGTATCATTGGGAATTTCGTCGCTGTTTATTGTGTATGGATGCTTCCAATTCAAGGGATTGTAAAGAGGTTCTCTAAATTTTTTCTGTGTATCGGGGACACTGATAGCATCCATTTGCACCATTCCAATTTTAGATCAGACATCTTTGGTTCCTGCAGTTAAACAAAATATAAGTGTTTTATGACATCATTAATCGTAATATTATATTAATATGCTTCTCTATCACATAAGGCCTTTAAGATTAGTGACGTCATCAAACACTTATTGGAATTGCAGGAACCACAGATGTTTGATTGAAAATTGGAATGGTGCAAATTGATTCATTTTATTGTCTATGCTGAATGGCTTTATTCGTTATTACAAAATAGTGATACTGCATGACATGGATAATAATGATGGCACACTCCCTTTAATCTAAACGGCCAACGTTAATGTAATTCTTGGATAGAATGGAAACTATGTTTGTTAACGCTGCTGATAACTTGACTTATTTCAGACGAAATAGGAAAATTCCAAAGGAAGAAATCTTTGTTACAAATCTTCTTTAAAATATAAGTTTTGTATAAGCTATTCTACTTTGTAACCCTGGTAAGAAACTTTGAGATTGTGATTGAAGCGATAACGACGCCATTTTAGTTGTGTTTCTATGGCAACTAATATAAGAATGATCTATGTGGGGTCTATGATGACAGGCCTGGTAGAAGAATGCCGATAAATGTTTGGTCTAAAACTGACAACTTCCTAAACTTATCACAGAAAAACTAGAAAAACAAATTCTAGGCGAAGAAAAATATGTATTTGTCTCTCATTCCGACTGTTACTTAATTCCGCCATCTTGTTTTCGTGCGAATCTTTCATCTTTTATCAAATGGTAAATCAGACGAAAAAAATCGAGATCTTATTTAATCATTATTTATGAGGACAAGAAAGTAAATGATCTAAGAAAGAGAAAAATAAACAATTTCCCAAGAGAAAGAAAAACTGATAAACATGTACAAGACAGATTTTTGGAATTTGGTTAGAAACCCGGTTTCCCCTTGCTGTTTGAATGGGGTTGGGGGGGGGGGGGGGGGGGATTAATCGAGGCTACAGGCTGGGCACGCGAAAGATCCAAAGAGAAAGTAAAGAGTTTTTCAAAATTTTCTAACCAAAAGTGAATCAGGGACACTGATTGCATCAATTTGCACTATTCCATTTTTCAATCAGACGGAATGGAATAGCTCAGTCGATATCGAGTTTGTCGTCTGTTAGACGATTAGGCGCCGTGGGTTCGAATCCTCAAGGTTAGAAAAATTCAGATGCCTTTGCCTGTGCGAGGGTCGGCCCGGTGTCGTCTTCCACCCCTTTTACTGAAACTAAGTGTTCGATGACGTCACTAATCGTAAAATATACTTTATCACGTAAGGCCCTTCATGATTGGTCACGTCATCCCCGATACACATAGATATTTTAGAAAACCTCTTTGAAGGTCACCAGTTTCAAAATTGAAAACATTTTCTTCTAAAACGGAATATTTTTTGAAAGTTTCAAAATAAAACAGTACAATTTGATAGTTTAAGGAAATGGCGAAGTAAATTTCATTAAATGGTAAAACAGAAAATTCTGAAAATTCTCCATGGACCAAAATTGATTTGATAAAATTCAAGCGTAATTTACTGTGGAATATGGCGGGTGGAAGCTCGATTAGATTAGTGTGTATTAAATGGCAGAGTAAAGCAATAATTTCTGACTTGAGGTCGATTCTAAGTAGAAGTTTATAATCTACTAGACTATTTGACGCTTTATGTTAATACTCTTTAATTTAAACCATAGCAACTGATAATATTCGATCACTTGAGGCAGAAATACACACTGGAAAGCTCTCGTTTAAAGAAGGAAAGAAAGAACTATTTTTATGAGAATTACAACGTAGAGGGATGTTGTTTACTCGCTAGCTGCCCCCTAGCCCATGCGAAACATATCTATGTAAGAACCACACGTAGTTAAGTATGCCCCTTAGCCCAGTGGTTTTCAACATTTGTCTTTCTATTACCTCTTTCTGAATCGATTGCACTGTCCCCCTTAAATCCTTTACTATTACCCCCTTCCCCTATAAATCCTTACTATTACCCTTCTTTCCCCTAAAAAGCATTACTATTACCCCTCTTCCCCCTATAAATCCTTACGATTACCCCTCTTTCTCCTAAAATCGTTACTATTACCCCTCTTTCCCCTAAAATCGTTACTATTACCCCTCTTTCCCCTAAAATCGTTACTATTACCCCTCTTCCCCCTATAAATCATTACTATTATCATCTTCCACCTACAAATCCTTACTATTATCGCTGCGAGGGGAGGACAGGAGGGCCCTAGATTTATGGGTACTTAATTTTCATTTCGAGAGAGTTTTCATTGGCCTGAGGTGCCTTCCCCCTAAATACGCTACTGGTTTCCAAGTTTGGTATGGACTGTCTTCCATTCATTCCATCATCAAAATCCTCGTGACAAAATTACTTGAATATCGGAAACAAGAACATGCAAATTGCCATACGTATCCTATAAATCGATAGGAAACTGTCCAAAATTATTAAATTTATTTTCTATTTTGTAATAGAATAATGCATTGCCTCTGGTTCTCGTTACCGTAGATATGCCAATAAATGGTTATGTTTTTTCTCTGGTGATTTGCATTTCTATATAGGTTTTTGCAGACATTTTATTAGATATGTGTCTCTATTCTTTGAATAATGATGTCAAGGGAATAGAATATTCTGAGGACACTTAAATTAGTTTTTTCTCCAAATTTTGTGGTTGACAAAGGGATACCGTCATCTAAATATTTGTTTCATCACCCGATAGAGCCCGGTTCCAGTTATAATACCAGATACCACGACTAAAGAATAGAATCTCTATATAAGACGATATATCCATTAAACTAAATAATTATTGGAAAACGCTTCATTTATGAAAATGAAAATGCTAATACTTATATGAATAGAAAGTAGAGGTGTTCTTATGAAAAATACCAGTTTGTCTCACATGTCCATGATTAATTCATAATTAGCTAAATTAGAAGAGAATTACCGGCAGAATACCAATGAGTGACCGATAGAGAAAGGTCAAAAAGTATTTTTCTGTTTATCCAGTCTGTACATATATAGACTTTTATGATTGGTTCAAACTCTTAATTACATGCAATAAGAACATATAAGAATACACGATAATTCATTAGAAACACCAATTAATCAAATAGTTTGCTTAATTTGACACTAAAAATAACCCATCTTTAAGACTATAAATTCTATGTCCATTCTAAGAGGTAGTATACATTTAAAAACAAACGCTGCGTTAAATAATAAGTTTGCACATACAATCTGTCATGAATGTTTCTCAACATAAAAAGGTTAAATTCAAATTGCTTTCTCTGCATGTAGGAAGCTCATTTAATTGAGTTACTTGTCTATTATTTATGTAAATATTGCGTGTATATTGAAACCATCATCAATCTTGTTATTCCCACTTGCCTTCTGCAACATTTAAATATTCTCCTTTTTTAAGAAAAGTATTAAAGGGACAGATTCGCCATTTATAGGAGTTGATTTGGGTCTTGAGTATATGTAAATACTAGAAATGTGCCAAAATTGTACAATTTATTCAAAATATACCTCAAACTAGGATTTCTATTTCTGTAGATGTCTTTTTCTATCTGACAATTTTCGTTCTAATTTCGTGTCATTCATTCTCTCAATGGAGATAAAGATGTTTCGATCTTCCTTTTTTGCCAAGAACAAGAACAAAGCATTTGATTGGTTGATGCATAAAAATCTTGTCAGATCATGGACGGTAAGTGAAGTCACCCACAGAAAAAATACCACGAAATGAGGTATTCGGATTTGCATTTTAATCAGATTGTGGTATTGTAAAGCGAGAAAGTTTAATCTTGTTGTTGACGACTCGTCTTTTCTTGATACATTGTCAGATATAGAAAATACATCTATAGAAATAGTGAGTGAAATTCCTAGTTTGAAGTAATTTTAAAGGAATTATGCAATTTCCGTACTTCGGAAGACTATTTATATATATTCAAGACCCAAATCAACGGCCGAAAATGGCGAATCTGTCCTTTTAAAAAGGAAATAACAGACACATTCAGAAGTGACTACAGAAGAAGGACGTAAAACTCCAAAACTCCAATTCATTTTACTTTTTTACACAGATTACAAAATTTTCCACCTAAATTCAAGAATCAAAGGCAAAGGTGTACCCCGAAAGTGTTAGGGCCGCGACAAGATAATAACTGTTTTAGACCGGAGATTGGTAACAGGCCATTCATTGTACATAAATATTGATTGACAAGGGCAGTAACTCGATATGCCGCTATTACTTATTTCAATAAAGTTGGTCGCTATAGATAGAAAGATCGTTTACTCTTAACAAACAAACATTTTCAAAGTTTATTTTCTCCTTTGTTATACAAAGGCCGACTGTTTGGGCAAGGAAACTCCTGGTGTTTGAGACTTTTGTCATTTGATCCCATTTAACCATTTCAAAGAGAACACAATAAAAATATTTTATGAATTTTATGCAAATTACCTATACCATCGTTTAACTTTATGTGTGTTATTAAATATACATGCATTAAGTCATACTGGGACTACCATTTTTACGAATGAAAAGTACTGAAAAGAGATCATGCAGCGAAACGCACCAAGCAAGTGCAGAAATGAAGAAAGCGATACCCCATTTCATTTCTATTGAAAGAAATTGTAAAGAGGTTTTCTAAATTTTGTATATGTATCGGGGACAATGATAGCATCAATTTGCTCCATTTTCGATCAGACACCTGTCCGTCCTGTGTTTCCTGTAATTCCACTAAAATTAAACTTTTAATGACATCACTAATCGCAAAGGGCCTTATGTACTCAAGCATAATAATTTCGCGATTAGTGAAAACACTTAGTTAGAGTGGCATAGTAGGAACCACAGACGTTTGACTAAAAATTGGAATGGTGGAAATTATTGCCATCAGTATCCCTTATAATCATAAAAAATTCCAAAAAACTCTTAACAATCTCTTTAAACAAAGCTAAAAAAATTCTCACAACCAAAGCGCTCGAAATTTGCACAAAATTTACCATAACAACGATATACATTTCTACAGAAAAGTTAATCTTATTTAACATTTTCAACCAAAAGATTATCAATCATTTCGATAATAAGAAATAATTGCCTTTTAATAAAGACAAAAATATCAACGTCAGTTTGAGTTTATTTTAGATAACAATCGATCAATACAATGTATTTTATATGATATTACTCAATGCTTGGTCAATTTCTAAGTCTGTCTTTTCCAAGCCAAGCACGAATTTTATTATATTTTACGGAATATTTAATCATAAAAATAAATAATAAAAAATAATAATTTAATATTTTTAATATAGCCTAGCTACTTCATTTAGGGTCTGAAGACGACCTTCTCGAACATTGGTCTGTTTGATGACAGAGGGGTTGGCGAGGGCATGACTTTGATTTGGCTGACGGTGTCAATAAACGGAGGAATGTTCAAGAAGGTTGTCTTTGGAATGTGAAAAAGGCGACTCGTCTTTTCTTGAGATTCTGTCTCATATAAAAAATACAAATTATAGAAATTGGAAAAGAAGTTCCTAGTTTGAGATATTTTTAGTACTTCTGAAGATTATTTACATATATCAAGACTTAAACCAACCCAACAAAATGGCGCATCAGTCCCTTTAAGTAGGGTCAGAAAAACTTGCCCCTGTTTTACGAGGATTTTCCACACCTCCGAAGAAGCAGAAGGCAAATGTCGAAATCTTATCTTTTCTTATGAAGAGCAGACAATTCATTGAACGCACCACAATACAAACATTTTTAATTTGGAAAAGTTGAAATCATAGGAAACGTTGATCTACTCCGTTTATCACCAACTATCATAAACAGAACTATAAAGTCAGTAAACCGAGTGGATAAAATGGATACGACGAAAGCTAAAGTCAGGCCTCGGGGGGAATTTTAATCTCTTAGACGAACAGTAAACACGACTGACTGACGCCAGAGAGCCGTGAAAACTCGGGTTGATTCCATTACTCACAATAGTTCCAATGTAGAAGTCTTGTCATCGGAAACTCAACATTGAGATAAAACCTTATCTCGGGTCTTTGAATATCAGGAAACTTTTGGCACCAGCGAATTAATAATGGATGAACGTGATAATGAATGCAACACGAGATATGATGAGTAGTTTCTTTTAATAGAAGATTTGAAACAAAGCAGAATGAGAAAAAGACATTAATTATTTATTTTTTTTACTTTAAAGATGGGTTCCCTTATTTTTCATTATGAAAATGAAAATTCTAATAATTATTTAGATAGAAAGAAGAGGTGTTTTAATGACTTGTATAATACCAGTTTGTCTCACATGTCAATAATTAATTCATAATTACCTAAATTAGAAGGTAATTATCAGCAGAATTCCAATGAGTGACCGATCAAGAGAGGTCAAAAAATATTATTTTTTTGTTTATCCAGACTGTACTTACACGTACATTTATGATTGGTTAAAACTCCTAATTATATGCAAGAAGAACATAATGATATGATTCAGAATACATGATAATTCATTAGAAACACCATTAATCAAATAGTTTGCTTGATTTGACACTAAAACACAAGAAAACCCATTTTTTAAGGGATTGTGAAGAGGTTTTCTAAAATATTTTATGTGTATCGGAGACATATTTGGAATGATTCAAATTGATTATTAGTGTCCCCGATACACGTAAAACATTTAGAAAACTTCTTTATGATCCTTTTAAGTTTGGACCTTATTTATATTCAATATCTACCATTAAAGTCCGTTTTAACTATCATACTAATAAATAGTGACGGGATTTCTCATAAAAAACTAAATTACTTTGACCTCTTGACCGGTGGTCAGTAAGCTAAACAGTTATGTGTATTTAGAAATAGTTCGTAGTTTGTAGAATGGACATGAAATTTAAAGTCTCAAACTTGGTCAATAAGAGTATATATTCATCAGACTTACCAGGTGTCATGACTAAAGAATAGAATCTCTATATAAGACGATATATCCATTGAACTGAGGAATTATTGAAAACCGCTTCTAAGTGTGTTTCAAAATCACTGGTGATTGCTATGGTATTTTGGCCCCTCAAAACCAAACTTAAATTAAAAGCTATATGTTTATGACTTAAAAATCTTTCTAGAAAACTTGAGTCCATTCCGCACTGGGTTTATCAACATCCCGCTCGAAGATACTTATGGTACATGCAGTTACTTTAATATTTATACTAAGCACTTCCGGTAGAAAGGTATACAGATCAACACAAAAAATAAAAGTCAATTTATTGTGTTTCCTGTAGCCTTTTTGAATAATTGATTTTCGTTTCATATCTCCCTTAGCCCTATCGATTTCAGTACTTAGACTGATTGAAATCTTAGGTCGCTTGGCGTCTTTGATCTGCGCTTAACCCCGACATTATGATCCTGATAAGAAGATTATTCGGATAATATTTCGATCCTGGAGTTAATCCGTATTGACATATAGCTTTGCATATATAGACATTGTTCTCTCAATATTTAAACAAAAATAATCAACTTTTCTTTGTGTGATAAAATCAAATCATAAATGTTTTCTCATAAATGACAGCTATTGAAAGATGTAACATTTTTTGCGTCTCAGAAACGGGAATTTTTTTTGCTAAGACAATCAGTAATAGTGTTCACAGCTCACTGTCGTAATTTGAGCCTTAAAATCCATGTGTGTCCAGAATTATCCGCGTTTAAAGGTTAAAAAGGCGAGTCGTCTTTCCTCGAGACACTGCCACAATATAAAAGTTTTTCTGTTTTGCTGTCTGAAATATCCGCAGCATTTGCCCATCTAGAAAATTGGTTTGCACCCCAATTGTACCCTCAATTTATTTTTTAACAAATTTTACAAGTTTTTGCCCCAAAAGGTGTCAGAATTCACCAAATAAATTTTTCTTCGAAGAACCCGCTCAAACGCTTCATAAGAGGCTTGCGACAAGGACACATCGATAGAATTTGAATTCAGCCTCGACAGTAAGTTGTCCCTCCTTGAGTCAGTCTGTCCTCTAATTGTACCCCCAGTCTCGGGAGGCTGGCACCGCCACTGTTAGTGATAAAGTAAAGGCAATCCAGTAATAAGACGAAGATTCGATAGTTGTTCCTCCATTGCGTCAGTTTGTCCCACTATTTGTACCCCCAGTCTCGGAAGGCTGGCACCGCCACTGTTCTAAAGTATGTTGTATATCAATGATTAACCAGCTGAATGGTTATATCATGTATCTCAGTCAGTGGTTAAACTACCAATCTGTTTATATCATTAACTCTCGTCAGATTACAATGTACTTTTCTTTTTCTGTGTATCTTTAAAAACTTAACTTAAAGGGATTGTAAACCGACCAATTCCATTACTACAATTAGTGACGTCATCAAAAGCTTAGTTTTCGTGGAATTGCAGGATCCACATACATCTGACTGAAAATTGGAATGGTGCAAATTGATACTATCAGTGTCCTCGATATACACAAAAAAAAGTCCTCTTTACAATCCCTTTTAAGCCAATATTAAGACGACTACTTTCCCTTTAATATACAACAAATTATGGGACAAAACGAAGCTTTTCAATTTATGCAAAATTATGCAAGTATATGCAAACGGTTTGAATCCAAAATCTCCATCACAGTTAACTTTCACAATATCTTGATTTTATCCAGTCAAAATTCTATAGCTATAACTGTCACATTCTAGGACAAATTCTTGTTATAAATGCACGTACTTTTCATGTTTAGCATGCTATTGTTCTTGTTATCTAGACGAAATCTTTATTGCATCTGTATATTCTATTGGTGAAATCCATTTGCACTTCATTGTCATATTTCGTCTTGGGAGAAACTTATTTTTTTCCCTGTTGAGATATGTCTTTGTCTACAAGATAAAATCAAATGACAAATTTTGTATTGTGTAAATCTTGTCAATTGGGTGTTTATAAAATGTGCAGTTTACCTACGTCTAGTATGTTATAATATACAGCTAACAGCCTTTTGCTTATCTTACCAGATTAAAGGGACAGATGTGCCGTTTTTTTGACCAATCTTACCATAATCTCAGAAAAGTGAATTTTTTTGCTAGGCTAATCAGTAAGAGTATTCACAACTCCCCATCGAAATTTGAGTCTTTTAATCCACGTATGAATTATCCGCGTTTAAACGTTAAAAAGACGAGTCGTCTTTTTAACTTTCTCTTCCATATATAGAAAAGACATATGGAAATAGCAATTGAAACTCTTAGTTTGAGGTCATTTTAAGGAATTTTGCGATTTTCGTACATTTTTGGAATTTCTAAAGTATTTCCAAAATCATAATATTCCAAAATGGCCCATCTGTCCTTTAAAACATAGCTCTGACTATTTTTTTCTGTAGCTTAATCGACTCTAATCGAAATAAGATTAAATTACAATTTCGTTTCGTTATTTTTTAGCCTCAATTGTAATCTAAAGGGATTTATATTAAGGTGGCATAATTTTGACGTTCATTTCAACCAATCACAACACGACATGCAGAATCGTTGTCTTAATATCGACTATGAATTGTGGGTTAGCCAAATCGAAAGTATAAAGTGATATGACCAATGAGATTATGAGACTGCCGATATGTGTTTGTAAAAGTGATTTTGATCGGCTGTTATAAATAGCTTGTATCGTCACGAGTACGCGACCTTGGTATAAATGTCTTTGGATTACAATGAAAAATGTTCTTTTTATGTAAAGAGATTTGCCAACTGGAGGCCATTCCCCACAATCGAATTTCTTAACTTTTTATTTTCAATATCATTTTGTCTGTTTCAGCAGCTCTAGAATGTGACTGTAACACAAAAGAATGTGAAGCTCTCGGGATGTCCTCCTGTTTTGCTGATAAATTTTGCTTTGCGGAGAATTTTAACAACAAAATAACCAGGGGATGTTTAGATGGTAGAACACCCCTACTGTGTGAAAACTGGAGACCAAAGAAGTTGAATACACCATGGCCAGTTGTATATTGCTGTGACGATGAACATCATTGTAATAAAGATGTCAAACCAACCGATCCTACAGTTTATGGTAATGTTTTGTAGTCTTATAGCAGGTTCCTTTTCATGTGATTCATAGTCATGTCATGTTTGTTGTGTATATTAAGCAATTATAACGGGTGTGGCGTCAAGCAGGGTATGCTTATACTCTTAGACACCTTATACCACTTTTCATTATGAAATATGTACTCACTTATAATTGATATACTTCCTTGTGTGAAAATTTCATTAGCTGCAACTAATGTTTCGCCAATATGTTGTTTGGATTTCGGGTTTCGTTTTGGGGATCATGATTTATTTCTTGTTCCATAAAGGTAGACAACGGCCAAATCAGTTTTAGATTACGTAGTATTAAAGACTAAAAAATCAGTTGCCCATGTTCTTTAGCAACAGTTGGGTTACATTAGAAAGACTGCATTCTATATTTTACGGTTCACAATGGTTATTTTTCACTACCTGTTATTAGGTAATTAGCATCTTAATCGTTTGTCTGGACCTAGGCCGAAAAGTCTGCCTCTATTACAGCCTCCAATAGATATTTTGAAAGTTGTCGACTGTTTTAGGGGGATTTTTCTGACTAGTGTGAATCTACTGACATGCTAACTACTCCATTTATCTAACAGTGTTTCTTATGATTTCAGTTCAGGGAACAACAGTTCAATTACCAACACTTCAATCTGTAGAAGGCGGTCATGGCGATGATCAACATGTCGGTGATGTGCAAAATTCAGACTGTGAAAAAAGTGAAACGAACAGCAGCGTTTTACGAAACAATGGGGTAAACAAAATGTTAAACCCGATCTATATCGCCGTGCCCGTGGCAGGGGTATGTGTTCTGCTAGCATTAATAATATTCGCTATGTATTTATTAAGACGAAGGAACGATTATTATCACCATTATCATTACCCTGATCATCCACAACATTTAGCTCAAGTCCCATGTGACCCTAAAAAACCCGGTGGGGCAACGTGTAGTTCAGTGAACCGATGTACTGATAGTGAACGCTCAAGTTCTGGGAGTGAAACGAAATTGTTCCTGCAAGTGTGATGCCGTTTGAAACTTTGTTACATTTTCAACATTTGGGAAGTCAAAGCTCTATTTACAGCGTAGAAGATAACTTTAGAGACTTGTGGGCTATTTATGGAATGTTGATCGTCCATCTTTATTGCATTTCATTATTTGTTTCATCATTTTATAGACGCCGTTAAACATATTGATGTATTGTCTTATTGCAATTAGACCAAACTTTTGTTCTGTTTTTTGATTAGCTTTTATTTTAATATAGCCACTTCAGTTAGGGTCTTACGACAGCCCTCGGGAAAGTTCGTCAAATTAACCTCTTGACCTGGCTCGATTACGTCTGCGTTAACCAATCAAATTTCTACCCTCTCTATCGCTGGCATTTTTTGACGCAGTGTTTATCAGGTTAGGTCAAAAGGTTAATTTGATGAACGTTCAAGAGGGCTGTCGTGAGATGCTAACTGAAGTGGCTATATTGTAAATAAAGGCCAATAAAAACGGATCGAAATTTGGTCTTGTTTTAGTTAAACTGGTATCAGTTTGGAAGGTCTTTGGAATAAATAAAAAAGTCTTGATAATGTAAATGTTTAAAATATTGCTTTTAAGAAGCTTTTCACGAAAAAATATATGTAACGAATTGAGCTTAAAGATGGGTTTCCTTATTTTTTTAATGTCAAACTAAGCAAACTGTTTGATTAATTGGTGTTTCTAATTAATTATCATGTATTCTTAATCATATCATTATGTTCTAATAGCATATATTTAAGAATTCTTTTTTACCAATCATAAATGTCCATGTATGTACAGTCTGGATAAACAAAAAAATACTTTATGACCTTTCTTGATAGGTCACTCATTGAATTCTGCTGGTATTTCTCTTCTAATTTAGCTAATTATGGTTGATTATGGACATGTGAGACAAGCTGGTATTTTTCCAAGTCATTAAAACACCTCTACTTTTTATTCATATAAGTAATAGCATTTTCATTTTCATAAATGAAAATAAGGGAACCCATCTTTAACCAGCATTTGACTTACATCATAGTATGCTTGACATCGCTCCGGGAATAATTCATTTTGGAAATGAACTAGGATGGAAATGTGTGAATGATTTGAACAATGATGTTATTTAATTCATTTCATTGAATGCTTGAGAGTGTGAACGTGATCTTAATACATAACAATTATTCATGTTGTGAACGCCATTTCGAATTCATATGCTTATAATCTTACAATAAGGAAAAATCTCATTTTAAAGGTATAGGCTACTAAAATTAAAAGCCTCAAACTTGGTCAATAAGTGTATATATTCATCAGTTGGACTTACAAGGTGCCACGACTAAAGAATAGAATCTATTAAACTAAGTAATTTTTGAAAAATGCTTCTAAGCATATTTCAAAATTACTAAGGTTAATGGATATTTCTTTGTTTTAAGGATTTATTAGGTTATAAATAAGAGATTTACAGAGAGATTCTGTTATATAGTTTTAACATCAGGTAAGTCCACTGATGAACAAAGACTCATTTTGGCCAAGATAAAAAAAATCATTTTTGGGTCTTCTTTTTTTTAATGTCTTGCTCTAATGAAGGTATTGCGAGTCTATGATGTTTAACCTTTGAACCAACAGCCCTATATCTTCATTTCATTTTGTTGAATTTTGGCCAATGAGCGATTGTGATAAATACTATAAAATTTGAGTGGATAATGATTGAAAATGGCGATCTCCATGGAATCGAGCAATAGTTTATTTAATGAATTGTTCGAGCTTTTAATCTTCGACCAATCAAATTTGTTGGCTAAATATTGGTTGGATGGATCAAGACTCAGATCGAAATTTCGAAATACCATTTGAAACAAAAAAATCAATTCACCTGTGCATGTTTCGACAAATTTTGCTTGAAATTGTAAGGATAGCATTTATTGTAAAAACTCGGGTGTTTTCTTGCTCAATTTTTCATCATCAGTTATATATTTATTCTCTTCTTTTCCATTTCATCCTCGACAAGGCTAAATCGTGGTCTTCAAACTCATATATTCGTCACACGCCATTGTTTACGAGTTGATAAGGCTGAATAATCATCTATCCACCTCTATTTTAGTAATAAAATTCGATGTGCAATTTGAATTGTCGTTGAGGGAATTTTGTATGCGTATCGAGGACACTGTTAGCGTCAATTTGCACCATTCCAATTTTCAATCAGATGTCTGTGGTTCCTGCTATTCCATAAAAATAAGCGAGTTGTATTACACTTATTTTTACTGGAATTGCAGGAACCACAGACATCTGATTAAATTTGGTATGGTACAAATTGATGCTATCAGTGTCACCGATACACATAAAAAATTTAGAAAACCTCTTTGCAATCCCTTTAACATCTTTCTAAACTTTGGAAAAGTAAAAGTGAACTATAATTGTCATTGACATTTGACTTTGACACATTGACAACTGATATTTCTTTTTATTTGACTATAACGGTTTAGTTATAAATCTATCTGTAACATATCAAAACTAGAAGGGATAGGCTCGTGACGATATCATGCGAAATTAACAGTTTTCTGCATTTTCTTATTATAAACGGTTGTGATTTTTGGCAGGATTATTTTTAAAGGGATTTTAAAGAGGTTTTCTAGAGTTTTTTTTATGTGTATCGGGGACACTGATGGCATCAATTTGCACAATTCTACTTTTCAGTCCGACATTTGTGGTTCCTGCAATATCTGCAAAAAGAGCTTAGTTTTAGTGGAATTGTAGGAACCATAAACGTCTGATTGGAAATTGGAATAGTGCAAACTGATGCTATCAGTGTCCCCGATACACATAAAAAAATCTTGAAAACCTCTTTACACTCCCTTTAAATGTAAAACTATTAATTTCATAAGCATAGTATTCAAGCTATATTTTATTACTTCAGAATATACAAAGGGGCATAACTCTTTTTTTCAGAGTAAAATTCTCTCCCTTCAAATAACTTTCATATTGATGTATTAAGATGAGCTTATTCGAAATCTATCCGTTGACCCAAGAGGAATATATATGTTACTTTTTTACTACGCTAGCGCAACTGGGCCTAATGAGATGAACGGGCGCGTACACCTTGTTAATCAATATGAATAAGTCCTATTTTTGTCCGAATCAATACAGAGAAGTCTTCTTTTTGTCTAAATCAATCTGGAGAAGTCATCTTCTTGTCCGAATCAATACAGAGAAGTCCTCTTTTTGTCTAAATCAATCTGGAGAAGTCCTCTTTTTGTCCAAATCAATACTGAGAAGTCCTCTTTTTGTCCAAATCAATACAGAGAAGTCCACTTTTTGTCCAAATCAATGCAGAGGTCTTTTCTTGTCTAAATCAATACAGAGAAGTCCCCTTTTTGTCCAAATCAATACAGAGAAGTCCCCTTTTTGTCAAAATCAATACAGAGGTCTTTTTCTTGTCTAAATCAAAACAGAAGTCCTCTTTATGTCTAAATCAATATGGGAAAGTCCTCTTTTTGTCTAAATCAATACTGAGAAGTCCTCTTTTTGTATAAATCAATATGGAGAAGTCCTCTATATGTCCAAATTAAAAGATAACAAAAGACCATAACAAATAAAATTCAAATCAGGTTTTTGTAAAAATTGATATGATGTATATAATACTGAGACTTATTGGTAATTGTATAATTATGTTGTATTTTATGTATGATATTTTGTATATTTTTATTGTATATTTTGTGATTCTAATTAAATTTGTTAATTACGTTCTATACTAGTCAAATTTTTGTTCTTCCCATGTTCATAAAATACATTGCTACCTGTGGGTCAAAAATCCCTTTTTGGTTCCAATAATTTGGATCTTGAAAATCGATGTAACTCGGTGCTTCCCTAGGTCTCCCACAATGTGCTTAAAAGTGGATTCTTAAGACTTTTTTTCCTGCGAAAAAGTGCCAAAAATCCCGATTTTCACTTAGACTTACAGAAACGCTCAGTACTTTCAAAGTAGTAGAGCTATGAACTCGCGATTTGTGGCATTGGAAATTTGAAACTAGCATGGGTGTAAATTTCATCATCAGCTCCGAGCAAGTACTAAAACCACTGGCCACAGAGACCTGCGATTAGAAGTTGCAGTTAGTTTGACAATGTTCCAACCCAGCTTCAGAAGGAAGTATTTCTATATAGCCCTACAATTGATGGTCTATAATTGATGTACTGAGCACTATATAAGTGTTTTTCTGAGTGCTTGGGGTCTAATTAGTAGGAAAAACCCAAAACATGGGCCAAATCGGTTTATTTGGCAAAGTTAGCTATTGGACATTTTCCGTCTATATGGCCTATAAGAGCAGAATATCGGCAACTTTTTCTAAATGTGTAGGGGGCCCAGGTGCATATGTGTGCAAAATTTTAGCTTCGTAGCTTGGTAACTTTTCAAATTAAAAATTTTTTTGAGTGTAAGCACATTTCGTGCAGTCGCCCCTTGTAACTAAAAAAATTCTATTTCGGTTTTAAGTGTTTTTCCGAGTCCCTGGGGTCTAATTAGTAGGAAAAACCCAAAACATGGGCCAAATCGGTTTATTTGGCAAAGTTAGCTATTGGACGTTTTCCGTCTATATGGCCTATAAGAGCAGAATATCGGCAACTTTTCCTGGGCTAACTTTTTCCCTATGGGAGATTTCTCTGTTCTGTTTTTTTCCACGTGTGTAGGGGGCCCAGGTACATATGTGTGCAAAATTTCAGCTTTCTAGCTTGGTAACTTTTCAAATTAAAAATTTATTTGTGTGTAAGCACATTTCGTGCAGTCGCCCCTTGTAACTAAAAAAATTCTAATTGTTTTTAAATTGGTTTTCAGTGTTTTTTCGAGTCCCTGAGGTCTAATTAGTAGGAAAAACCCAAAACTTGGCCCAAATCGGTTTATTTGGCAAAGTTAGCTATTGGACGTTTACCGTCTATATGGCCTATAAGAGCAGAATATCGGCAACATTTCCTGGGCTAAGTTTTTGCCTATGGGAGATTTCTCTGTTCTGTTTTTTTTCCACGTGTATAGGGGGTCCAGGTGCATATGTGTGCAAAATTTCAGCTTTGTAGCTTGGTAACTTTTCAAAATAAAAATTTATTTGAGTGTAAGCACATTTCGTGCAGCAGTCCCTTGTAAGTAAAAAAAATCTATTTTTTTCTCTAATTGTTTTTAATTTGGTTTTAAGTGTTTTTCTGGGTCCCTGGGGTCTAATTAGTAGGAAAAACCCAAAACATGGGCCAAATCTGTTTATTTGGCAAAGTTAGCCATTGGACGTCTATATGGCCTATAAGAGCAGAATATCGGCAACTTTTCCTGGGCTAACTTTTTCCCTATGGGAGATTTCTCTGTTCTGTTTTTCTCCACGTGTGTAGGGGGCCAGGTACATATGTGTGCAAAATTTCAGCTTTGTAGCTTGGTAACTTTTCAAAATAAAAATTCATTTGAGTGTAAGCACATTTCGTGCAGTAGTCCCTTGTAAGTAAAAAAAATTTATTTTTTTCTCTAATTGTTTTTAATTGGGTTTTAAGTGTTTTTCCGGGTCCCTGGGGTCTAGTTAGTAGGAAAAACCCAAAACATGGGCCAAATCGGTTTATTTGGCAAAGTTAGCTATTGGACGTTTTCCGTCTATATGGCCTATAAGAGCCGAATATCGGCAACTTTTCCTGGCCTAACTTTTTCCCTATGGGAGATTTCTCTGTTCTGTTTTTATCCACGTGTATAGGGGGCCCAGGTGCATATGTGTGCAAAATTTCAGCTTTGTAGCTTGGTAACTTTTCAAAATAAAAATTTATTTGAGTGTAAGCACATTTCGTGCAGTAGTCCATTGTAAGTAAAAAAAATGTATTTTTTTCTCTAATTGTTTTTAATTGAGTTTTAAGTGTTTTTCCGGGTCCCTGGGGTCTAATTAGTAGGAAAAACCCAAAACATGGGCCAAATCGGTGTATTTGGCAAAGTTAGCTATTGGACGTTTTCCGTCTATATGGCCTATAAGAACAGAATATCGGCAACTTTTCCTGAGCTAACTTTTTCCCTATGGGAGATTTCTCTGTTCTGTTTATTTCCTCGTGTGTAGGGGGCCCAGGTGCATATGTGTGCAAAATTTCAGCTTTGTAGCTTGGTAACTTTTCAAAATAAAAATTTATTTGATTGTAATCACATTTCGTGCAGTAGTCCCTTGTAAATAAAAAAAATCTATTTTTTTCTCTAATTGTTTTTAATTGGGTTTTAAGTGTTTTTCCGGGTCCCTGGGGTCTAATTAGTAGGAAAAACCCAAAACATGGGCCAAATCGGTGTATTTGGCAAAGTTAGCTATTGGACGTTTTCCGTCTATATGGCCTATAAGAGCAGAATATCGGCAACTTTTCCTGGGCTAACTTTTTCCCTATGGGAGATTTTTCGGTTCTGTTTTTTTCCACGTGTGAAGGGGGCCCAGGTGCATATGTGTGCAAAATATCAGCTTTGTAGCTTGGTAACTTTTCAAAATAAAAATTTTATTTGAGTGTAAGCACATTTCGTGCAGTAGTCCCTTGTAAGTAAAAAAAATCTATTTTTTTCCCTAATTGTTTTTAATTGGGTTTTAAGTGTTTTTCCGGGTCCCTGGGGTCTAATTAGTAGGAAAAACCCAAAACATGGGCCAAATCGGTGTATTTGGCGAAGTTAGCTATTGGACGTTTTCCGTCTATATGGCCTATAAGAGCAGAATATCGGCAACTTATCCTGGGCTAACTTTTTCCCTATGGGAGATTTCTCTGTTCTGTTTTTTTCCACGTGTGTAGGGGGCCCAGGTGCATATGTGTGCAAAATTTCAGCTTTTTAGCTTGGTAACTTTTCAAAATAAAAATTTATTTGTGTGTAAGCACATTTGGTGCAGTAGTCCCTTGTAAGTAAAAAAAATCTATTTTTTTCTCTAATTGTTTTTAATTGGGTTTTAAGTGTTTTTCCGGGTCCCTGGGGTCTAATTAGTAGGAAAAACCCAAAACATGGGACAAATCGGTGTATTTGGCAAAGTTAGCTATTGGACGTTTTCCGTCTATATGGCCTATAAGAGCAAGAATATCGGCAACTTTTCCTGGGCTAACTTTTTCCCTATGGGAGATTTCTCTGTTCTGTTTTTCTCCACGTGTGTAGGGGGCCAGGTACATATGTGTGCAAAATTTCAGCTTTGTAGCTTGGTAACTTTTCAAAATAAAAATTCATTTGAGTGTAAGCACATTTCGTGCAGTAGTCCCTTGTAAGTAAAAAAAATTTATTTTTTTCTCTAATTGTTTTTAATTGGGTTTTAAGTGTTTTTCCGGGTCCCTGGGGTCTAGTTAGTAGGAAAAACCCAAAACATGGGCCAAATCGGTTTATTTGGCAAAGTTAGCTATTGGACGTTTTCCGTCTATATGGCCTATAAGAGCCGAATATCGGCAACTTTTCCTGGGCTAACTTTTTCCCTATGGGAGATTTCTCTGTTCTGTTTTTATCCACGTGTATAGGGGGCCCAGGTGCATATGTGTGCAAAATTTCAGCTTTGTAGCTTGGTAACTTTTCAAAATAAAAATTTATTTGAGTGTAAGCACATTTCGTGCAGTAATCCATTGTAAGTAAAAAAAATCTATTTTTTTCTCTAATTGTTTTTAATTGGCTTTTAAGTGTTTTCCCGGGTCCCTGGGCTCTAATTAGTAGGAAAAACCCAAAACATGGGCCAAATCGGTGTATTTGGCAAAGTTAGCTATTGGACGTTTTCCGTCTATATGGCCTATAAGAGCAGAATATCGGCAACTTTTCCTGAGCTAACTTTTTCCCTATGGGAGATTTCTCTGTTCTGTTTATTTCCACGTGTGTAGGGGGCCCAGGTGCATATGTGTGCAAAATTTCAGCTTTGTAGCTTGGTAACTTTTCAAAATAAAAATTTATTTGATTGTAAGCACATTTCGTGCAGTAGTCCCTTGTAAGTAAAAAAAATCTATTTTTTTCTCTAATTGTTTTTAATTGGGTTTTAAGTGTTTTTTCGGGTCCCTGGGGTCTAATTAGTAGGAAAAACCCAAAACATGGGACAAATCGGTGTATTTGGCAAAGTTAGCTATTGGACGTTTTCCGTCTATATGGCCTATAAGAGCAGAATATCGGCAACTTTTCCTGGGCTAACTTTTTCCCAATGGGAGATTTCTCTGTTGTGTTTTTTTCCACGTGTGAAGGTGGCCCAGGTGCATATGTGTGTAAAATTTCAGCTTTATAGCTTGGTTACTTTTCAAAATAAAAATTTATTTGAGTGTAAGCACATTTCGTGCAGTAATCCATTGTAAGTAAAAAAAATCTATTTTTTTCTCTAATTGTTTTTAATTGGCTTTTAAGTGTTGTGCCGGGTCCCTGGGGTATAATTAGTAGGAAAAACCCAAAACATGGGCCAAATCGGTGTATTTGGAAAAGTTAGCTATTGGACGTTTTCCGTCTATATGGCCTATAAGAGCAGAATATCGGCAACTTTTCCTGGGCTAACTTATTCCCTATGGGAGATTTCTCTGTTCTGTTTTATTCCACGTGTGTAGAGGGCCCAGGTGCATATGTGTGCAAAATTTCAGCTTTGTAGCTTGGTAACTTTTCAAAATAAAAATTTATTTGAGTGTAAGCACATTTCGTGCAGTAGTCCCTTGTAAGTAAAAAAAATCTATTTTTTTCTCTAATTGTTTTTAATTGGGTTTTAAGTGTTTTTCCGGGTCCCTGGCGTCTAATTAGTAGGAAAAACCCAAAACATGGGCCAAATCGGTGTATTTGGCAAAGTTAGCTATTGGACGTTTTCCGTCTATATGGCCTGTAAGAGCAGAATATCGGCAACTTTTCTTGGGCTAACTTTTTCCCTATGGAAGATGTCTCTGTTCTGTTTTTTTTCCACGTGTGTAGGGGGCCAAGGTGCATATGTGTGCAAAATTTCAGCTTTGTAGCTTGGTAACTTTTCAAAATAAAAATTTATTTGAGTGTAAGCACATTTGGTGCAGCAGTCCATTGTAAGTAAAAAAAATGTATTTTTTTCTCTAATTGTTTTTAATTGAGTTTTAAGTGTTTTTCCGGGTCCCTGGGGTCTAATTAGTAGGAAAAACCCAAAACATGGGCCAAATCGGTGTATTTGGCAAAGTTAGCTATTGGACGTTTTCCGTCTATATGGCCTGTAAGAGCAGAATATCGGCAACTTTTCTTGGGCTAACTTTTTCCCTATAGAAGATTTCTCTGTTCTGTTTTTTTCCACGTGTGTAGGGGGCCCAGGTGCATATGTGTGCAAAATTTCAGCTTTGTAGCTTGGTAACTTTTCAAAATAAAAATTTTTTTGTGTATAAGCACATTTGGTGCAGTAGTCCCTTGTAAGTAAAAAAAATCTATTTTTTTCTCTAATTGTTTTTAATTGGGTTTTAAGTGTTTTTCCGGGTCCCTGGGGTCTAATTAGTAGGAAAAACCCAAAACATGGGCCAAATCGGTGTATTTGGCAAAGTTAGCTATTGGACGTTTTCCGTCTATATGGCCTATAAGAGCCGAATATCGGCAACTTATCCTGGGCTAACCTTTTCCCTATGGGAGATTTCTCTGTTCTGTTTTTTTCCACGTGTGTAGGGGGCCCAGGTGCATATGTGTGCAAAATTTCAGCTTTGTAGCTTGGTAACTTTTCAAAATAAAAATTTTTTTGTGTGTAAGCACATTTGGTGCAGTAGTCCCTTGTAAGTAAAAAAAATCTATTTTTTTCCCTAATTG